>NC_083581.1:9976526-10314740 GCF_027579695.1 Neoarius graeffei
AGAGAGAGAGAAGCAGAGAATGTGGCTTCATTTGAGCAAGCGCACACCAGCAGTTTCTGCAGAGGAAATGCAATCTAGTTATTATTTTCTCTCGCGCCTTTCACAATCCCAAGGTCGTTTTACAGAAGGGGATGGGGGAGTGGGGCTAAGCAGTAAGAGAAATGACCATGGAAAAGAAGTCTTCAACTGAGATTTGGAAGTAGAGAAAGTGGAGCAGTCATAGAGAGATTGAAGAAGAGAATTCCAGAGTTTGGAAGGACCGGACCCCCGATGGTGGAAAGTCTGGTGCATGGGACAGCAAGTAAATTGTTACTAAAAAAAAAACTGAAGTGAGCAAGTGGGGGTGTAGAGAGTCAGTAGTTCCCAGAGTAATTAGCAGCAGGGTGTTGTTAATGAAATGCACAAGAGCAATTCCAGCGTTATGGACGTGACACTTGAACTCAAAATGGCAACAAATGACCCAGTGCATGTTTTATTGTCTCCCAGTATTTAAACAGGTGTTGCATATTTTAAGGCTGTACCATACTGGAGAAGTGATAGAACAAGAACAATTCCCATAGTACATCTAGGGCATGCCAGAAAATGCCAATAAAAGATGCGTTATGGATGTGACAGAAAAAGTATCACTTTTCTTGGGTGACTGTACATTTTTATCAAACTCTGTGAAATTGTAAACCTAATGTCGAAATGGAGATATCCATTTGATAGAGGGGTCCAAGGTGAATATTAAAAAAATCTTTGTTTAAAATATTTTGTATTTCATGCAGAGTTTCGGAAGGAAAAGTCAGCGTTATGGATGTGACGAAATTCCGTTATGGATGTGACGCGTCTGAAATAGACATGGCATACAGTATGTTTAGAAAATCAGCAATTTAACCACCATAACCCTTTGAAAAACTCTCTAAATATCAGCTAAAACTATCAAAGTTCTTAAATAATATTTAGGATGGCTATTGTTTTGCTGTTTTGTGGATTTTAGCATACATTTCTGTGGCTTGTGGCAATAATATAGAATTGTACATGATCGAAGTGGGTTTTAGCTTGGGTTTTACATTATAAGAAAGACAGACTGACAGTGACATTAGGTTGGTTACAAATTGGATCAATTTATTCACATCTGTAAAATACAGGCCTAGGTGATATCTCTGGGAGTGGTTTTGATGTTTTACATGTTGCTTTATTTTTGCATGGTGAGGTTGACATTTACATGGAATTGCCCACAAGATTAATCATTAAGAATTGTGACTTCCTCTGTAAAAGCAGAACTTTTTTGGCAGTTTGGTGTTCTGGAGCACTCAGATGTACAGTGCCATGCAAAAGTATTCATACCCCTTGAACTTTTTCGCGTTTTTCCACCTTACAACCACAAAGTTAAAAGTTTTTTATTGAGATTTTGTGATAGAGTAGCACATAATTGTGAAGTGAAACGAAAATGATAAATGGTCTTCGAAATTTTAAACAAATGAAAATCTGAAAAATGTGATGTGCATTAGTATTCAGCCCCCCTGCATCAATACTTTGTAGAGCCACTTTTTGCTGCAATTACAGCTGCAGGTCTTTTGTGGTATGTCTCTACCAGCTTTGCACATCTAGACACTGACATTTTTGCCCATTCTTCTTTGCAAAATAGCTCAAGCTCAGCCAGATTGGATGGAGAGCGTCTGTGAACAGCAGTTTTCAAGTCTTGCCACAGATGCTCAATGGGATTTAGGTCTGGACTTTGACTGGGCCATTCTAACACATGAATATTCTTTGATCTGAACCATTCCATTGTAGCTCTGGCTGTATGTTTAGGGTCATTGTCTTGCTGGAAGGTGAATCTCCTTCCCAGTCTCAAGTCTTTTGCAGCCTCCAGCAGGTTTTCTTCCAGGATTGCAATGTATTTAGCTCCATCCATCTTCCCATCAACTCTGACCAGCTTCCCTGTCCCTGCTGAAGAAAAGCATCCCCATAGCATGATGCTGCCACCACCATGTTTCACAGTGGGGATGGTGTGTGCAGGGTGATGAGCAGTGTTTAGTTTTCCGCCACACATAGCGCTTTGCATTTAGGCCCAAAAGTTCAACTTTGGTCTCATCTGACCAAAGCACCTTCTTCCACATGTTTGCTGTGTCCCCTACATGGCTTCTTATGCCTGTCTTTCAACAATGGCTTTCTTCTTGCCACTCTTCCAAAAAGGCCAGATTTGTGGAGTGTACGACCTATAGTTGTCCTGTGCACAGATTCTCCCACCTGAGCTGTGGATTTCTGCAGCTCCTCCAGAGTGATCATGGGTCTCTCGGCTGCTTCTCTGACCAGTGCTCTCCTTGCTCGCTCTGTCAGTTTCGGTGGACGGCCATGTCTTGGTAGGTTTGCAGTTGTGCCACACTTTTTTTTCCATTTTTGAATGATGGCTTGAACAGTGCTTCTTGAGATGTTCAGAGCTTGGGATATTTTTATAACCTAACCCTGCTTTAAACTTCTCCAGAACTTTATCCCTGACCTGTCTGGTGAGTTCTTTGGTCTTCATGATGCTGTTTGTTCTTCGGTGTTCTCTAACAAACCACTGAGGCCTTCACAGAAGAAGTGTATTTATGCTGAGAGTAAATTACACACAGTAGGACTCTATTAACTAATTAGATGACTTTTGAAGGCAATTGATTGCACTGGATTGTATTTAGAGGTATCAGAGTACAGGGGCCTGAATACTAATGCACGCCACATTTTTCAGATTTTTATTTGTTTAAAATTTTGAAGACCATTTTATCATTTGTTTCACTTCACAATTATGTGCTACTCTGTGTTGGTCTATCACATAAAATCTCAATAAAAAGCTTTTAACTTCGTGGTTGTAAGGTGGAAAAATGTGAAAAAGTTCAAGGGGTATGAATACTTTTGCAAGGCACTATATATCATGCCAAGAAGAAGGGACACCAACCGCAACCCCAGAGAAACAGTTGTTGCAACTCCTCAATCTGGGAAGGTTTATAAGGCCATCTCAACAATTTGAAATTCACCATTCTACAGTGTGAAGGATTGTTTACAAATGCTTTCAAGACAGTTGCCAATCTTCCCAGGAGGGGTGTCCCAGCAAATTCAGCCCAAGGTCAGACCATTTAATGCTCGGACATGTGAAGAAAAACCCAAGACCTACATCATGTGACCTACAGGCCTCTGTAAGCACATTAAATGTTTAAGTTCATGTTATTATGATAGAAAAAGGATGGAACAAAAATATGGCTTTCATGGACTGGTGACTAGGAAATAGCCCTCCTATTAAAAAGAATACATCACTATGACTTAACAGTGGATGTAAAAAGTCTACAAACCCATGTTAAAATGGCAGGTTTTGTGAAGTAAAAAAGTAAATTAATAAAAATTTAAGTGAAAAACATTTTAGGGAAAGTATAAAAAGTTACAATAAGCTGATTGCATAAGTGCATCCACCCTTTTACAATTTGGGAGGTGGCTCTGTTTAAAATGAACCAATCGTTCTAAAGTAATCATCATACAGCGGTCATCAATGAAATTATACTGATTAGCCGCAAGTCAGGACCAGCTGTTTCTGTCAGATTTTCATGACATCTTGGTTCCATCTGACGACTATCCAAAGTATGTATGGTATCTCACTTACTGAAAGATGTCAGTCAGGAGAAAGTTACAAAAGAATTTCCAAAACATTAGATGTATTATGGAATACTGTGAAGACCATCATCAATTTGGAAAAAATGGGGCACCACAGTGACTTCACCAAGAACAGCACGTTCCTTCAAAATTTACAAAATGACCAGACAAAACATACCAGGGAGCCTGCTGAGGGACCTACAGCAACATTTAAAGGAACTGCGGGAACATGTGACATCTGACTGACTTATTCTCTGCATAGTCCACAGTCTTATGTATTTTTCCACATGTCTGGAATATGGAGTATGGTGGCTAGATGGAAGCCCTTTCTCACAAAAACCATCCAAGCCCCCCAAAAAAATCACCCCCATTCCTTGTGGCAAAATTTTATATTCTGATAACCATTCCAAAAGATATAATAATTCCAAAATACAACCCTGATTCCAAAAAAGTTGGGACAAAGTACAAATTGTAAATAAAAACGGAATGTAATGATGTGGAAGTTTCAAAATTCCATATTTTATTCAGAATAGAACATAGATGACACATCAAATGTTTAAACTGAGAAAATATATCATTTAAAGAGAAAAATTAGGTGATTTTAAATTTCATGACAACACCACATCTCAAAAAAGTTGGGACAAGGCCATGTTTACCACTGTGAGACATCCCCTTTTCTCTTTACAACAGTCTGTAAACGTCTGGGGACTGAGGAGACAAGTTGCTCAAGTTTAGGGATAGGAATGTTAACCCATTCTTGTCTAATGTAGGATTCTAGTTGCTCAACTGTCTTAGGTCTTTTTTGTTATATCTTCCGCTTTATGATGCGCCAAATGTTTTCTATGGGTGAAAGATCTGGACTGCAGGCTGGCCAGTTCAGTACCCGGACCCTTCTTCTACGCAGCCATGATGCTGTAATTGATGCAGTATGTGGTTTAGCATTGTCATGTTGGAAAATGCAAGGTCTTCCCTGAAAGAGACGTCGTCTGGATGGGAGCATATGTTGCTCTAGAACCTGGATATACCTTTCAGCATTGATGGTGTCTTTCCAGATGTGTAAGCTGCCCATGCCACACACACTAATGCAACCCCATACCATCAGAGATGCAGGCTTCTGAACTGAGCGCTGATAACAACTTGGGTCGTCCTTCTCCTCTTTAGTCTGAATGACATGGCGTCCCTGATTTCCATAAAGAACTTCAAATTTTGATTCGTCTGACCACAGGACAGTTTTCTACTTTGCCACAGTCCATTTTAAATGAGCCTTGGCCCAGAGAAGACGTCTGTGCTTCTGGATCATGTTTAGATATGGCTTCTTCTTTGAACTATAGAGTTTTAGCTGGCAACGGCGGATGGCACGGTGAATTGTGTTCACAGATAATGTTCTCTGGAAATATTCCTGAGCCCATTTTGTGATTTCCAATACAGAAGCATGCCTGTATGTGATGCAGTGCCGTCTAAGGGCCCGAAGATCACGGGCACCCAGTATGGTTTTCTGGCCTTGACCCTTACGCACAGAGATTCTTCCAGATTCTCTGAATCTTTTGATAATAATATGCACTGTAGATGATGATATGTTCAAGCTCTTTGCAATTTTACACTGTCGAACTCCTTTCTGATATTGCTCCACTATTTGTCGGCGCAGAATTAGGGGGATTGGTGATCCTCTTCCCATCTTTACTTCTGAGAGCCGCTGCCACTCCAAGATGCTCTTTTTATACCCAGTCATGTTAATGACCTATTGCCAATTGACCTAATGAGTTGCAATTTGGTCCTCCAGCTGTTCCTTTTTTGTACCTTTAACCTTTCCAGCCTCTTATTGCCCCTGTCCCAACTTTTTTGAGATGTGTTGCTGTCATGAAATTTCGAATGAGACATTTGGCATGAAATTTCAAAATGTCTCACTTTCGACATTTGATATGTTGTCTATGTTCTGTTGTGAATATAATATCAGTTTTTGAGATTTTATAAATTATTGTATTCCGTTTTTATTTACAATTTGTACTTTATCCCAACTTTTTTGGAATCGGGGTTGTATGTTTGATGCAAAAAAGCACAGTACCAATGGAACCATACCCAAATTGAAGCATGGTGGTGGCAGCATCATGCTTTTAGGGCTTTCCTCAGCCCAGACTGTGGCTTTTATCAAGGTGGAGGGAATCATGAAAAGCTTCAAATACCAGTTGATTTTAGTACAAAACATTCAGATGTCTGCTAGTAAGCTGAAAAATGAAAAGGAATTTCACCTTCCAATGCTGCAATGGCACAAGCGTACATCCAAATAAACAAAGGGAATGGCTTGACTAAAAGATCAATGTTTTTGAATGGCCTCACCAGTCCTCTAAAGAGGACTGAAAGCGCTATGTTGCGGTGGATGTGTCGTGTAAAGCCCAAGGATGGGGTCAGCTCCAGCAGTCTTTGTTTGAGGCTTGGTCTCCTGGATCTGGATGCTGACCTCTGGTATAGGCGTTTGTGGTGGTTTGGCTACATGCAGCGCAGTTCCACCATGACTTTAACCTGGCCCACCAAGTGTAAGGTGTGATAAAGAGGGGCAGGCCCCACAAGACCTGGAAAGAGGTAGTGGCACAGGACTTAAAGGAGTGTGGTCTCACTGCTGAGGATGCCCTGGATCGAAATTATTGGAGAAAGATGCTACAGACAATCTGTGCATCATCTTACAGATCTGTGGTGTAAGAAGACATTTAAAACGGATAGTGAGTGAGTGAGAGCCCAGACCCGAATCCAACTAAAAGTCCATGGGGTGACCTGAAGAGAGCTTTCCGTAGGACATGCCCTCAATTTCATGGTGGTAGAATATTTGTTTTTGCAAGAAAGAATGGGGAAAATGCACTGCCCCCCCAAAAAAAAAAGTCTCCATTTGGATTTAAATAAGCAAACACCTTAAGACCCTCTTATTGTACAAATTACTGCAGTTCAGCTGGCAACAATTCTATTTAATCCTAACTGATGCAGTGAGTAGCTTCTCATTTCTTAACCAACCATGGCTGTGTCTGAAATCACTCTCATTCATGACTCCCTACTCACTATAGACCCTTTTCAGTCACGTGACCTTCGTAAACGCGACTGCCATTTTGGACATGTAGTGGACTTTGGCTTGAATCGGTTTGAATGCGAGGAAGGCGACAAACGAAAAACATAAAAGAAAAAGGAGCGAGATGCAGAAAACACCTTCACTATCCAGCGACGTAGGGCATTTACAGGGCGAGCAGAGGGAGAGGTATTTGCAAAAATTGAGGTTAGCAGGCTTGGAGAATGACGTTTACCTGCTTCCACCAGGATTGTTCACTGACGTACGGAAGTACACGAAGCCCTCGTCTTTACCTGACTTCGGCCCACATGATCTGTATACCTATGTCATTAAAAACCCATCGCCATACACAGGTATTGATCTGAAAGTGTATGAGTTTGGATGCCTACAAATATTTTGTGTCAGGTTGGGTAACATGCCTACATCAGTAGGTCGTCCCTGGAGCCGGTGGTCGCCATCTTATTACAGCTGTTTGTTCACATTTTCATTTACTTTTGGTCCTCAGGATAAACAAAATGTTATTAAATGTCATTGAAATAACTTCTTAGTCTGTTGAGACATGGCCCATTATAAATTTGCTGTTACCAGGCAATGACCAAGAACTGTATTATTAGGGTCGGTGTCTGTGTTATAGCAGTGTACTAGCAGCTAGCTGTTAGCACTAGCTAATGTCAACAACATAGTAGCTAGTATGTTACTGTAGCAATGTTTTACATTGTCATTTGGATGACTGTTAAAACCTTTCAGTCTCAAGTTTTTCCTTTACTGTATTTACTAGTTTACTGTAATTATGATCCGGCAGCTATTTACACCGGATCCAGTGTAAATAGCTGCCGGAGCCAACATCCGAGGTTCCGGAGCGCGCTCCGGCTTGCTCCCCCTCAAATTAAGCCCTGTACAGGTAAATAGCTGCCGGAGCCAACGTCTGAGGTTCCAGAGCGCGCTCCGGCTTGCTCCCCCTCAAATTAAGCCCTGTACAGGTAAATAGCTGCCGGAGCCAACGTCCGAGGTTCCGGAGCGCGCTCCGGCTTGCTCCCCCTCAGCTTAAGCCCTCAGGGCTTAATTTGAGGGGGAGCAAGCCGGAGCGCGCTCCGGAACCTCGGACGTTGGCTCCGGCAGCTATTTACACTGGATCCGGTGTAAATAGCTGCCGGATCATAATTACAGTAAACTAGTAAATACAGTAAAGGAAAAATTTGAGACTGAAAGGTTTTAACAGTCATCCAAATGACTGAACGTAAACATTGCTACAGTAACATACTAGCTACTATGTTGTTGACATTAGCTAGTCAACAATAGCTACTACAGAAGAACAAAGAGGTTACAATGGGTTATTTTAACCTATTTGGTTACACACTCGCCGCCACAGAATGTTAACAGCAATGTAATGCCTTTTCTGGCTAATTTTATTCGTCTTACCTCCAACAAAGTGGTCACTACACAAGCGTTGGTATGCCGAGGGCTGCCAATCTTTCCTGTTAATGGCCGCTATCCATCTTCTCTGTCGGGATCCGATAAAATGATAAACCTTGCCTTGTTTGTTGATGGTTACTACATCCAGGTGCACAACAATATAGTGGCATGATGGAAGTCTTGCTGAAAGTAAAAACTTTCTTTGCTGCCGTTCCTCAATGTTGGCTGTGGTAAACTACTGGTAGTACATGTCCAAAATGGCGGCCGCGTTTGTCGTGACGTCACGTGCAAAGGGTCTATACAGGGAATTATATATAGAGGACTATATAGTGAGCTCATTGGTAAAATTGACAAAACATTTTCGGACACTACTTTGCCGTGCCGTTATTTACGTCATTACTGTTGCACAATTAAAATGTGCCACATCAGTTGGCTGGTGGGTTTTCAAAATAATAAATACGTGCATGTATTTTTGTGATAAATATTATACCGATTGTGTTTCTCACATTAATAAATACAAAGTACTTTGTGTCTGCTGCATGTGTAAGTTCTTTTAAATCAAGGCTGAATACTTTCTTCTTTGCCGCTGCTTTTTATTAAATTAAATTTGAAGCTTTTGATTAATTCCCCACTCTGCACTGTAACTTTTATTCTTGGATTTTGTTTTATTTTAAGTATTTTTCCCCTCTATTCTCTTATTATTTTTAATTGTACTTGAAAGTCCAGGTAGAATGTGCTTCTTCCTCCGTCCAATCACCCCCAAGACACTACTAACCCCCTCCCCCCAACGCGACTGCAGTGCATGATGGCATATTGCTTGGTTAGTGACCATCAGTTGTACACTACTGTTCACGATGCATTGTGGGATACTACAAGTCCACTATATAGGGTGTAATAATTCTCACTATACATTCAGACAGCACTACAAAATGGCAAGCTCACTATGTAGTCCACTATATAGTGAGTGATTTGAGACACAGGGCATGTCAGGAGATGCATCCTGCAGTTGTTGAAATGTTGCTGTACTCCAGAAGGTCAAATTATTGACCTGCATCAAGCAAAGAAAGCAGAGGGCAGCATGGTGGTGCAGTGGTTAGCACTGTCGCATTACAGCATGAAGGTTCCAGGTCCAACAGGGGCTTTTCTGTGTGGGGTTTGCATGTTCTTCCTGTGTCTGTGTGGATTTCCTCTGCCTGCTCTGATTTCCCCGACAGTCTAAAGACATGCAGGTTAGGTAGCAATACCCAGCCACTTGGGTTGCACAAACCAGTGTATACTTGGTGCTGGTCCCAAGCCTGGATAGATTGGAGAGGTTTGCATCAGGAAGGGCATTTGATGTCAAAACTTGTACCAAATGTGGCTCGCTGTGGCGACTCCTAACGGGAGCAGCCGACAGATCAAGCAAAGAAAACAACTAGGCAGATTACTGAAATGAGTAGAATTGGGTTAAAAACTGTCCAACACATTATTAAAACCTGGAAGGATGGTGATGAATTGTCAACTTCATGAAAGAAACCTGGTTGGGGGGGACTGTGGCATGTGGTGATTCTTCCTCCTTCTTCCAAAAACGGTTCAGGCCAGCTTCTGGTGTATTATTGAACTTGAACTTGATTGGAGATCACTTAAACACTTGAAGTCAAATTGTAAAAAAAAATTATAGTAGAACTAATTACTGTATTGCATTTCCATATACAACCCCGATTCCAAAGAAGTTGGGACAAAGTACAAATTGTAAATAAAAACGGAATGCAATAATTTACAAATCTCAAAAACTGATATTGTATTCACAATAGAACATAGACAACATATCAAATGTCGAAAGTGAGACATTTTGAAGTTTCATGACAGCAACACATCTCAAAAAAAAAGTTGGGACAGGGGCATTAAGAGGCTGGAAAAGTTAAAGGTACAAAAAAGGAAAAGCTGGAGGACCAAATTGCAACTCCTTAAGTCAATTGGCAATAGGTCATTAACATGACTGGGTATAAAAAGAGCATCTTGGAGTAGGGGTCGACCGATAATCGGCCTGGCCGATATATCGGGCCAATATTCTGCATTTTTAGGGTTATCGGTATCAGCCATAATTTCCACCAATATGCCGATAACATGCCTTTTTGCAGCCATTTCGTTCCTAACGCGACTGTCACTGCAGTCCTTTCCTGCACTCGCCTCTCTGAGTTCAAGAACACGGTCCCGCCCACCACAACATCTGATTTGTTTGGCACAAGAGATATAGCCAATCGACACGTGTAGCTAAACGCTGTGAACTGTTTCAAGGCGGCCGTACGGGCACTCGGGCAGAAGCAGATCCCATTTCAAGGTAAGGACACGCTGCTTTTGCCGCAATAAGTCACAAACACACAAGTTGCAAAAGCACAACATCATTATATGTTTACGTTCTTCATCTACTACTCGTTAAAATTGTCCATTTGCATCTGTGTAGCCAGGCAAACTTAGCTTACGGAAGGAAGCACTTGAATTAGCCTACAACCAACTAGTCTCGCTGAAACTACATGTAATGTTGTCCATAGTAAGCAGTCCCCAGCATAACGTAGGCTGCAGTCATTTTTAAATCCCCGTGTGGAAACGTTGCAATTTATACAAAAAACAGAAACCGCCTCAGTGGACAACATGCAGAGCAACTGTGTTTCCTTCACTACAATATAATCCTCCTAAATTGAGAATATTAGGCTTGGGCATTAAAAGCATTAGAATGTAGATGGTTACTTGTTAAGTTGTTACATAATAGGGAGTGATAGCCTACTTTGTTTGATTTTACTTTTTAAAAAATGCTGCAGGCAGCTCTCTACACTTGATTTGTTATTTAAAAACTACTTGAAGTTGGTAAGTCTTACTTAATTCTTAGTGTAAAAGAATCCAGAGTGTATTTTCATTTATTTTCCACTGAAAATGGTGAGCTGTAATATAGTAGGGAGTGATCTTATTTTTTTATTGGTGAATATTTTATTATTATTTTATTTCTCATTTTATTCTAACTAATGTTTGACTTTATTGTACAAATGCTGCTGGCATCTCCCTGCACAAAATTTCATGTTCAATTTTACAATTAAACATGCATTTCATGGATATGAAGGTCTGTGTCAGTGTGTGCTATGTTTAATTTCATGTGAATTATAATGTTTACATTTATCGGTTGCACATATCGGTTATTGGCATCCCAATTCCATAATTATCGGTATCGGCCCTGAAAAAAACATATCGGTTGATCCCTATCTTGGAGTGGCAGCGGCTCTCAGAAGTAAAGATGGGAAGAGGATCACCAATCCCCCTAATTCTGCGCCGACAAATAGTGGAGCAATATCAGAAAGGAGTTCGACAGTGTAAAATTGCAAAGAGTTTGAACATATCATCATCATCGTCATCTACAGTGCATAATATCATCAAAAGATTCAGAGAATCTGGAAGAATCTCTGTGCGTAAGGGTCAAGGCCGGAAAACTATACTGGGTGCCCGTGATCTTTGGGCCCTTAGACGGCACTGCATCACATACAGGCATGCTTCTGTATTGGAAATCACAAAATGGGCTCAGGAATATTTCCAGAGAACATTATCTGTGAACACAATTCACCGTGCCATCCGCCGTTGCCAGCTAAAACTCTATAGTTCAAAGAAGCCGTGTCTAAACATGATCCAGAAGTGCAGACGTCTTCTTTGGGCCAAGGCTCATTTAAAATGGACTGTGGCAAAGTGGAAAACTGTTCTGTGGTCAGACAAATCAAAATTTGAAGTTCTTTATGGAAATCAGGGACGCCGTGTCATTCGGACTAAAGAGGAGAAGGACGACCCAAGTTGTTGTTAGCGTTCAGTTCAGAAGCCTGTATCTCTGATGGTATGGGGTTGCATTAGTGTGTGTGTGTGTGTGGGGGGCATGGGCAGCTTACACATCTGAAAAGACACCATCAATGCTGAAAGGTATATCCAGGTTCTAGAGCAACATATGCTCCCATCCAGACGACGTCTCTTTCAGGGAAGACCTTGCATTTTCCAACATGACAATGCCAAACCACATACTGCATCAATTTACAGTATCATGGCTGCGTAGAAGAAGGGTCTGGGTACTGAACTGGCCAGCCTGCAGTCCAGATCTTTCACCCATAGAAAACATTTGGCGCATCATAAAACGGAAGATACGACAAAAAAGACCCAAGACAGTTGAGCAACTAGAATCCTACATTAGACAAGAATGGGTTAACATTCCTATCCCTAAACTTGAGCAACTTGTCTCCCCAGACGTTTACAGACTGTTGTAAAGAGAAAAGGGGATGTCTCACAGTGGTAAACATGGCCTTGTCCCAACTTTTTTGAGATATGGTATCATGAAATTTAAAATGACCTAATTTTTCTCTTTAAATGATACATTTTCTCAGTTTAAACATTTGATAGGTCATCTATGTTCTTTTCTGAATAAAATATGGAATTTTGAAACTTCCACATCATTGCATTCCATTTTTATTTACAATTTGTACTTTGTCCCAACTTTTTTTGGAATCGGGGTTGTACACAGTGTGATGAGAACTCGCAGGATTGGTACTAAACAGCTGTGTGTCCTTAAGAAAACTACTTGTTGGTGAAGATAATCAAGAGAAAAGGCTTCAGTTTGTTAAAGAGCATAAAGATTGGACTCTGGAGCAATAGAAAAAGGTCATGTGGTCCGAGTCCAGATTGACACACTTCCTGACTGACTGGCATGTCAGGGTAAGAAGGGAAGCTTATAAAACAATGGACCCACTATTCATAGTGTCCACTGTACAAGCCTTTGAAGGCAGCGTTATGATCTGGGGTTGATTTAAAGTGTACTTGTAGTGAATTTTAATTACTAGCTATTTCAAAAGATCAGATATTGATACCAGTGTTTCCGTCATGTAATGTTTGTCATAAGCTCTTGTTAAGTATGCACAAGTTTTAAGTCATTGCTCCACCAGTCAGGCATGGTCAGCGACATGTTGCCTCCTTCATGGGCTGTTCCAGCACTGGTAGTGATGCAAAGTCGTTGGTTTGTCCGATTTGGCTGGGCTGCAGTGGACTGGTCACTGACCCTGTGTTGCATACACCAGTGTAAGATAACACATTATCAACCGATCTGCTCATAAGAAATGGAAGAAATATTTACACTTGAGCTGAGCTTTGGCTGGATCGAGTCAAAATAAATGGTGTCTATTTATTTATTCATCATCGGTGTCGCAGTTCTCAAGATTGAACTTAATCGCTCTCCTGAATCATCTGAGGCACAGATCACCTGGTTTCTGAATAGTGTTGGTTTAAATTTTGGGAAAAAATCACTGCATATTGTTGTTCTGGGATTATTTATGTATAGCTGGTGAGGACCACACAAGTGTTATTTAGGCCCTAATAAATAAAAACATAGAATTGAAGGTGGGTGTACTTTCTTTTCTTCATGACATGTGTACAGTCACGTGTATTCTTGCTATTTTGCATAGTTTTATGAACAGGGCAATTTCAGCTGGAAAAAACTGAAATTACGCAGCCTGATAATTACGATTCATTTATCGATTCAAATCATCATAATTGTATTGCAGTTTATTGTTGCATGATGTATCATGACATGCCTGCTTGTGATTCATGAACCATTCGTATCTCTCCAATTACAGCATAACAATCGGATGTTGATAAATGTGGCAGCCTGGCTCCTAGAGTTTGACATTTGAGACATGTAATACGGTATCACAGGAAGTTGGATAACTCCCTGCATTCCTGAAAAACCCTTTCATGTCTTGTGGATATGTATTATGTCTTCTAACTGACCCAGACCGGTCATTTAAGAGATTTGATGACTGGCAAAGCTCTTGTTTAAATAGGTGACTGAATAAGCATCTAACGTAATTGTTACAAATCAGTTAGAAGTCGAACCTGATCTGGGCTAGTTCTATTTCATTTCTACTGATGCCAGAGGTGGTGCTTTTAAGTACCTGGATGTCCATCACGTGTACTTGCAAGTCGAGTGTTTTGTATCAGCAAAGTGACCTGGGTGATGTTTGCCCCAGCACTAAAGGCCCCTTCACCCAGGAAGTGACCTCTTGCTATCTTCTCATGTTGGTAAGCAATTTTTTTTTCAGGCATGTACAGGCATCACTGACCGACTAGTGGCCTAGTGGTAGCGTGTCCGCCTCTCGATCGGGAGATCTATTCACGGTCGGGTCATACCAAAGACCATCAAAAAATGGTACCTACTGCCATCTGGCAAGGCACGCTGCAATACAGATGTGCATGGGGAGTTAAACTCTCGTGGTTACCACAGGACTAGCCCCCCACTGCCGAGGCCGAGGGCTATGGAAACGGAGATCGACGCCGCCCGATGCGCCACATACAGAGTTGGGCCTGGTTAGTACTTGAGTGGGAGACTGCCTAGGAATACCAGGTACTGTAAGGCGTGGGAAGGACTTTAACTTTACAGGCATCGCTGGTAGTCTTATAACTTGAGACGAGTTGGAGCTGCGAACTTTTCACCCTCCAAAGACTGCAATTAGTGTTTTATTTACAGTTAAGTGTGTTCCGTAGGCTTCCAAGCAAGCCACGGATGGTATTGTATGACAGCAGGGAAGTAAATCTTTAAATTTAAGCCATATATGAGTGGACTCGCTGTTTTGGCAGTCTAAGAGGAATAAGTTTGTGATCAGGTGGTGTTTCTTGCCTTAATGCTGATCTTGAATGCAATTAATTTGAGTATTGGGCTGGGATCTTCCCTTGTAGCTCAAAATGCAAACTGTGTTAGCATAACAGGCCTTTGCTTGGGAGTTGGATGGTAACTATCCACTTTTATGTTAAATTATCATCAAAGATTGGCTGTTCACCTGGATTAATGAAGAAACTACATTTACGTTAAGGGTTATTTTCTGCGATTTTCGTTTATATTATAGAATTGACATGCAGGGAAGTCTAATTACATAATTAGTCTGTGTTTGTTTATTATTAACTAAGTGCAGGGCAGTTGTTTGCTCCTAACTGCACCAAATACACTTGCTGCACAGTATTTCACTTGCATAGCTACCGAGGAGAAACCCTCCGAATAGGCTAGTAATTAGGCTACTGCGTCAACCTAGGTCTAGTGAAATTAGTGATTTGATGTTTATGATGTGCCTTGATTGCCAAGCCCTTCTTGAGCCATGAGCAATGTCCCTCTTGCCTTGGGATTGAACACTTAAGGCAGGGACTGACAGCTGGCTGTATGAATTGCAATGGCATGAGTCTAGCAACACAGTCAGCCAGGCTAGCCCAACTAGAGAGCAAAATAAGCTCTCAATTGCCCCCTGTACAGAGGAACAGCTCTGTGTCTCCTCTGCACTCCTGGCTCCCAATATTACACAGGTTACTGGACAGGGAGCCCTGGTGACTCCCTGTATGATGGGACCTTCTCTCACAGCTGGAGGGTCAAATCTGGCATCCGAATCCAGCTCAGCTGCAACTCTGGGTCATGGCCTTTGAAGGGCCAGAGCCATTGTTAGGATTCTGTAATCCAGCAATTGTGCAGACCATCAACAGCTCCTGAGCACCTTCCACCAATGCACTGTACACTAACGGATGGAAGCTCCTCCCCCCAATGCTGCCAGGCACAAGATCAGGAATTGACATGCTGTTCTATACCAGTAATTCTCAGTTTTCTTCAGTCCTGCCTTGATGTAGGCCTTGCTGCCCCCATCATCAAGGTTTACATAGCTGCCATCTCAGCCATGCATAAACAGGGTAGATGGAATGACTGTTGGGTCCCATACTCTTGACATGCTTTCTTAAGGGTGCACAAAGGCTAAGACCACCTCAGAGAAACCCAGTACACTCTTGGGACTTGCCCTTTGTATTCAAGGCACTGTCCCAACCCCCATTTGAACCTCTAGTGAGGTTTGAATTGAAGTATTTGTCTACAAAGACAGCCTTTCTCTTGCCAAGGCTTCAGCAAGATGAGTAGGTGAGTTGCATGCCTAATCAGTGATCCAAGAGTGCCTACATTGGAATCCTGGTGACACGGGGTAACCTTATAGCCTAACGCTTCCTTTCTCCCAAAGACCTTTTCATCATCATATACAAACCAGCCCCTCAGTCTGGCAGATTTTGAGCCCCCACCTCAAGAGGATGAGCAGAGGCAGAGTGCATACTTGGTGTGCCCAGTGTGAGCAGTAAAGACTTGTATTCAAACCACTGCTGACTTCTGGCAGTCTGATTCACTGTTTTCTCTCTCTCATACAGGGCATAGGGGAGGTCATGCCTTATCCAAACAGTGGCTGTCAAAATGGATTGTAGATACTATTGTCTATGCCTACAGGGGCAGTGGTCTCCCAATCCCTCATGTGAGGGGTTACTCCAATGATGAGTGTCTGTCATGGGTGGCCCTATGAGGGGTTCCTCTTTGAGATCTCTGTGCAGCTGCATCATGGACATCAACCATGTATATTTGCAAGATTGTATAGGGTTAATGTGGTCTCTCACAACCCAGTGGCAACAGCTATTCTTCCTACTTTTTCAAAGCTCTCTTAAAGGGGCAAGTAGGTCTTCCTCATGACCTTGTTTGTATTAGTTATCCAGGTGCTTAAAGCACTGTTTCTGGTGGTCAGTAGAAATGAAATAGAACGATGGTTACGTGTGCAACTGCGGTTCTATGAATTTCGGATGGCCGCCAGAGCTTGGCAGTCACTTGGAATACTTGTGAGAAGATTGCCAAGAAGTCACTTCCTGGGTGAACAGGCCTTTTGTGCTGGGGAAAGGGGCATATGTTACCCAGGTCACAGGTGACCTTTTGATACAAACGCTTGACCTGCATGTACACGTGATAGACATCTAGGTGCTTTAAAGCACCGTCTCTGGCAGTTATCCAAAATTCATAGAATTGCGGTTACATATGTAACCATTGTTTTAACAACCATCCTACATTTACACATTGTCTTGTCTAATGTTCAGCTTTTATCACTTGCCTTTATACATTTGCTTCTTTATTTACACTGTGATAGAAACATGTATAATCTGGCACAGAATAACACCCCCCTCCCCACCCTCTCTCTGCTGCAGAATCGGTTAGTGCGTCTGGTGTGTGTTTTTCTTCAGTCGCTGATCCGCAACAAGATCATCAATGTGCAGGACCTGTTCATCGAAGTGCAGGCATTCTGCATCGAGTTCAGCCGAATCCGTGAGGCTGCCGGTCTCTTTCGCCTCCTCAAGACGCTGGATAACGGAGAGACGCCGGCGGAGGGTAAAGCAGCCAAATAGTCCTTTCTGAAAATGCTGATTTTGGACTGAAATAGCTCTTGTTGCAGGCAAACTGGCACTAATGTTTGTCTTACCTAATCCTGGACCTTCATTATTGAGGCCTGATAAGGCAGAATCCCCCCCCCCCCCCCCCCCCAAAAGCCCTAAGCTCAGTCATTTCCAGAAAGTAAGATCTGAGAAAACATGAACTAAAGCTTCTGACAAAGGCGCTAAATGGCCTTTGTGCTGTTTGTCAACTACATAGCTTAGCTCCCTACAAATCCATTTAAAAGCAACCAAGAACTTGCTCTCAGCTAAACCTGGACCTTGATTTGAAATTCGTATTGACTTTTGTGTTAACTTACCACTGATCTTGGTCCCTCATTAAAAAGCTCATCCAGCCTTTTGTTCTCATGCATTTTTGTTCTGGAAAGCTGGAATGGGAACAAACTAACCAAACACTCAGTTTTTCTTGTTCTCTACAAGCTCCCCCCCCAAAACCATTGTCTTTAGACCCTCTACGTAATCAGAAGGAAGTTGATAGGACTTTCTTTGATATAGAATTCATGGCCCTTGTACAAACTGCTCCAGCAATGAGATACCATGTTTTTACCGCTAATGTAAAAAGGAGAAAATAAATTTGTAAAAATGCTGAATAGGGACTCTGGAGGCTGATTTAGTGAATGAGACGCATTATTTAGGCTGTTTTCTTGCTGTGTACATTTTAATGTCGTATATTGTATGCAAAATAGTGTTGAAATGAAAACTCTATCATGTACCTTTTTGTAATTGATGACCTCACTCTTGCTGTCAATAGACTGCATTCACAACATTTCAATGTTGTGAATATTCACAACGGTTACATTTACAGTACATGTAAATTGGACCACACCATAGACCATGGATCATAAACCATAAAATCCTTCAGACAATAAGAAATTATACTCCTTTATAAAATTATAACACTTCAGATAGTAAATATGTGCACAGTCCTCTCTACAAGGTGCAATTTAAACAGAATTACGGAGTAGTTTTATGGGCAGCATTTGTATTGCCTCTCATCCTCTCCATTCAACTTGCTATTATGGTTTCTAATGGAGGCTTTGCACAGTCACGTGAGGCGGCATGGTGGTGTAGTGTTAACACGGTCACCTCACAGCAAGAAGGTTCTAGCCATGCTTAGGACTCTGCTTTCGGTTTCCTTTTTGTAAATATCATGCCTGCTAAACACTTTTCCTGCACTTATACCCATCCATCATCGCACATCTGACAGAATACTTGACGAAGTCTCTGTGAAAACAGTGTCCTTACATGCACGTGCTGATTGTGCTCAAATCAGCATCAGGTGTTTCCAATAATAACAAGCTCACAAGTGCATGCACAACACGCTCCAAAGGAGCCCCGAATGTAAATTATTATTTTTACCTTTGTGTAAATGAAGTGAGCATACCATAGGGTTTTGGACCTTTCTTTTTGACACAGAGTTCTGCATATAAAATTTACATATTGTGTGTGTTAATTCAATCTCCTCAAAACCTCTTGCAGTTAGAGGTGCAGAAATGTCTCATTTATGACACTAAATTAATCAATCACTTGCCTAATGGAGTTAAATTTGATTAAAATGTGGCGATATCAATGTGACATTATGATATCCATATGTAATTCCATAACATATTGAAAAATATTCATAAGGTTTTGCGTATATTTATTTAATCATTAACTCTGTGTCTTTTGAAATGTCCAAGAAAAATAATTGAACATGGGCAGCAGATTCAACACCAGTTTCCCCCGTTGACTGTGAAAGTCCCTTGGGGGTGCATGCGCATACTGTGTATTGGGCTGTGAGCGAGTCGCTCTTTTGTTTTGAATCAGTGGTCTGGGTCTCTCTTAAATTCAGAGCAAACCAAAGGACTACTACAACTACGATGTTGTTCGGGAAAACCACATTGGCTTGACGATGGATCTTGAGGTAATTTAAGACTGTCTTTGCCTTAAGAGGCTTTCAGGAAACCCACCCCTGATCAATAACTAACTTATCTGAATGAAGCACTACAAGCGTGCCCCTTGTCACAGCAGCGTAGTTACCATTGCTCTGGAGTAATGTGATGGTGCAAAGCCTCTATTGCCATAGAAACCTTAGCACCATTGATGGATTCAAACGGAAGAGTATTCTGCCACTGCATCCCCAAATGGAAGATGCCTCTGCTGCTGGGTGGAGGAGTTCCTCAGAGTGCTGAACAGTATTCCCAGTAGAGGTGAACACTACTCCATACTTCTTTTAGCAGAGCTTGTGCATGGTCTTGCCTTCCCCTCCTGAAGGAATAGGTAGTTTACTAGAACATCTTTGTCACCCAAAAGACTTCCTTGGCCTTTCTAAAATTCTCCTGTACAGTGAATCCAACTCATGAAGCAGTGACCAGTTGACAGCTTGGTCTCTATTTTTACCCCAAGTGTTCAAAACGTATGCTATGTTGCCAAAAATATTTGCACCCCTGACTCTTACACCCATGTGTGGTTCTTCCTCAAACTGTTGCCACAAAGGTGGAAGCATACAAACCTGTTCCAGCATGACAATGCTCCTGTGCATAAAGCAAGCTCTAGGAAGAGAATGTGTGAAGGTTGGAGTGAAGAACTCAAGTGTCCTGCACAGAACCCTGACTGAACTCAACACCACTGAACAAGTTTGGGGTGAACTGGAGCTTCAACTTCAGCGTGTGATCTCACTAATGCTCTTGCAATGGGCATATCAGATGCTCACTGGCCGTGCTGTGGAAATTGTGCATGTAGATGCTCATCTAAGGCCCTGTCCACACGGCAACGGATTCAGGTGAATCTGATAAAATTGTTTATCGTTTCGGCCTGGCGTCCACACGGCACCGGCGTTTTGGGTGCCCCAAAATGAAATCTTTTGAGAACGGGTTCCAGAGCGGAAAAATCTGGCAACGGCGCCGTTGCGAAGTCGTCTGGATGAGTAGAACGGATTTGTTTACGATGACGTCACAACCACATGACTAGAACAAGCAGCACTCTCGCGCACATCATTCATAACAGGAATTGAAATTGTTTCCACATTAACCTGACTGACCTGCCAGACAGACAATTTACACCTGCTTTGATGAACAGAAAGTACAGCCTTCCACACAAAGCAACAGTTACCTGACTATAATGGAGGCAGAGGGGAAAAGGGTCAGAAGACCCTTCAACAGACTGTTTTGTATGAACCACTGCATTGCATTCACTTTTGTATACAGCTTTTCTTTTAAATAAACAAGTAACTGAACCATTTCTTGAATTTCTTTTTTTTTTTTATTGGATAAGACTGCTTTTCAAAATGTTCACACAAGAAAATTAAGTTATATAAAACTATGCACACTGATAAAACTAATTTGTACACACAGAAGGCACGATTTCCTCGCGTAGTCACAGCCATCTTCTTCTTGTTGTGTGTTTGTTCCTGTGAGTGCTTCACGCCGGGTAGAAGAAGGGGTTTATGCGTGTAACAGACGTTGCGTTGTGTTGTTCACCAGTCTTTTTATTCTGAAGAAATGAGACACAAATACACTGCTGAGGACGGGCTGCAAACGTCCAGTGGCATTGGCGCTTACATTTCCAAAACGAACTGAGAGGCCAGCGCCTTGTTCCCATAACTACCTGCGCTCTTAAAGGGCCAGCGCAGAATTTCCCCACCACTACACACAATCATAGATTTACATAGAAGACTAGATGCCTCGTCCCCGTTGCCCGTCAACGAAGTCGAACGTCCGCACATGGCGGCCATCTTACCTCAGACAGCTGGCTTACCCATTACATTGTG
This sequence comes from Neoarius graeffei, assembly GCF_027579695.1. Lineage (NCBI taxonomy): Eukaryota > Metazoa > Chordata > Actinopteri > Siluriformes > Ariidae > Neoarius > Neoarius graeffei. The sequence continues at coordinate 9,997,616 of NC_083581.1, forward strand.
TTGGTAGCGATATGTACTTTTCAAATGACCGTAACTTCCTCAAATTTCAATCGATATTCAAACGGTTTGGTTTGTTATATAAAAAAACCAAACAGAAGTATGTATTTATGATATTAATGATGAATAATCATTTTATGTTTTAAAAAAATACGCATAGCTTGGCGAAAATATTTCAGTCTACTACAGACTGTAAGACAGGATGCATGCTGAAATTCCTATGCTGTGAGAAGCCCAACACTGCATACTTATGGATAACTGCGGCCTTAGGACAAATAACCATACAATTTATTTCCAATTTTTAGTGAAAATATTTTTACATGTGATAGGGCCATAGGGGAAGCTAAAGTTAAATAAACAGCTTACTCACTTCTGAAACTTCAGAAATACTTCATCCACCTCAAAAACCGAATGCACTCACATCATAGCATAATAACAAATGCACTGCCCGAGTAAGTAATAGTATAAAACAGTGACAGCGACTCACGGTAGTTTGTGACAAAAAAAGCATTTAATCAATCACATGTGGTTATACTTCCAAGGATAAAAAGATATCTTTACATTTACAAAGAACATTTCAAAGCTGATTATCATGTCAAAGTCAATATATGTTAGCACAGAAGATTGAAATTTCATTTGACTAGGCTCCAATGTGCAGTTAAAATAAAACTAAACATACTGATATAAACATCTACAATTAAAACACACACAGGCACACACATCATCTTGTCATCAAAGTCAGTACTTTGATTTCCTGTAAATCATAATGTGAGTGCTGGGCTGTGCTTGCGTAAGTCTTCATACCCCTTGTCTGTGGTAAGATGGCCGCCCTGTGCGGACATTCTGGAGTACGCGGTGAGGAATCTAGTCTTCTATGTAAATCTATGCACACAATAGCAAGTGGAAAAAAATAAACCCGTTACATGCACATGCGTCCTACTTCTACTGTTCTGGTGTCTCCGATGGGACCGTCTTACAGCACACGTAGAGGTGTGGCATGTGTATTGCATCGTTTTCAGCAAGCGTTGCGTTGCCATATGGACCTGATATTTTACTGATCCGTTGCCCATGTGGACGCGATATATATATATATATATATATATATATATATATAATTTTTTTTTTTACCCGGCCTCACAGCAAGAAGGTCCTGGGTTCGAGCCCCAGGGCCGGCGAGGACCTTTCTGTGTGGAGTTTGCATGTTCTCCCCGTGTCCGCGTGGGTTTCCTCTGGGTGCTCCGGTTTCCCCCACAGTCCAAAGACATGCAGGTTAGGTTAACTGGTGACTCTAAATTGACCGTAGGTGTGAATGTGAGTGTGAATGGTTGTCTGTGTCTATGTGTCAGCCCTGTGATGACCTGGCGACTTGTCCAGGGTGTACCCCGCCTTTCGCCTGTAGTCAGCTGGGATAGGCTCCAGCTTGCCTGCGACCCTGTAGAAGGATAAAGCGGCTAGAGATAATGAGATGAGATGAGAGATTTTTTACCCGCTAAAAAAAAAAAATCTCGTTGCCGTTGTCATGTGGATGTAGCCTAAGTTTCCAAATCTGCTGTTGCTTAACTCTTGAATGTTTTCTATTTTTTTTTATTTTTTTGGGCTTTTTGCACCTTTATTGGATAGGACAGTGTAGAGACAGGAAATGAGCGGGAGAGAGAAACGGGAAGGGATCGGGAAATGACCTCGGGCCGGAATTGAACCCGGGTCGCCCGCGTTCATGGTATGGCGCCTTAACCACCTGAGCCACGACGCCCCCAACTCTTGAATGTTTTCTATTGTGAATACAGTTATTGGAAAGCAGAAATAAGCTTTTTAAAGAAATTTGTCTCATTAAGATCTGTTCAGTACTTTGGGAGTAATGACAGGTTGAAGTTGGTACAACACGCTCTCTGCTCGTGTGACGTCGGAAAACTGCTGGTGCTTTTTGAGTCACAGTAAAGTGTTCAGGCTCTTCTGATGGTTTTCCTACTGGATTACTCATAGACGTCATTCAGAGAACTTTTATAGGGATGTTCTTTAGCTCTCACTGTTTCTGATGAAGTTTTCAGCAAAATTTTCCATCTGTTAGTTTTGATATGCTTCAGAGGAGATTTGGAAGTGAGTTTTCATAGCTTTATTGACTTATTTTTTCAAATCAAACTGATTTCATGTAAATATTTTGGAATTATAACTGGTTGTTTTGATGAAAAATATTGAGATCTTAGTGGTCGGAATGATATAAAAAAAAAAGTCGTCAGAAATGCGAGTGTCAATTTCGATTCAGTTAATTGGAATTGTTTATTGGATGTGGCTTTTTTTTTTTTTTTAGGTTAGCCTTGAAAACTGAATATTAATTGAAATAATTTATATTCCTTCATATAAACACTGCTAGGCCCTACTTAAACATACAAAGCTCTACAGAGCACAAAGAGGGTATTAGAAATATTCTTTTATTGCTATTTTTATTTTATTTTGATCAAGAATGGTAGAAATGAATGACATCCAATGCTTGTTTATGCATATTTTATACTTTTTTGTTTCTTTGTCATGTATAAATGAGTTAAGATCAGCTTTATATTGCACAAATAAAGCCATTTGGTGAAACTTTGAAGAAGAGTGTGTACCAATTTAACATGTTACCTATTAGCATAATTAATGCTAATTAACTATGAATTTGCGCAATTGGTTTTTACTAATTTTTCAAACTTTGTATTCACTATACGACCATCTACAGTATGTGCCTGCCACTTTCCATGTAAATACCTTGAAAAAGTTAAGAAAAAACATTTGATCTCATTTGTTAATTAGGCCCATTTTAGACCATGTTATCCTAATGCATATTACGTCAGCTTTCTAAGGGCCCGTTTACACACGGACGCTGTCGGGTAAAAACGACTAAATATTTTATCGGAAGTGCCTTTCGTCTACACAGGGACGGCGTTTTCGAGGCTGAAAAACGGAAAAAATTGAAAACGCCTTCCAGAGTGGATAAGTTAAAAACAGCCCCCGTTGCATATCCGTCTAAACTACCCAATACGCGAAACTCTGCTCGGATCTGCTCACGTCGGGTACGCGTTTACGTCATACATATGTCATATACTGTACATGCCAGCCCAGGAAGTAAGAAAGTAAAAAAGTAAGAGCATGTGTGGCAGCGGGGGCGTGGTCAAGCGCCGGTCTGTGACAGGAGGATGGAGTCAGGGAAGGTAAGTGGCAGAATCACTACACCTGATGTCAATTAACCTGTGTTTGTGTGTCTTCCCAGTGACCGCGCCCTATTTAAAGAGGGAGAGCAGAGAAGCTCATCCCCAAGCTAGACGCCGGTTGCGTGTGTGTCTCTGTTGGTTTAAAAATATTGTTAGACTGAAAAGTGTGGCAATAAAGCCTATTTGTAAACCTGATCTCTGTCCTGCCGTCCTCTGTGCTCCACCCACTCATATAGAACGGCTACAGCATGTCTGATTACATCGATCCAACGGACCTTCAAGCTGCTCTGGCAACCTCACGAGTAGCCATAGGCAGAGTAGTCAAAGTTTTCGCGGCGCAGATGTGCAGATCAGACAAGACGGAAGACGTTGCGCATGCGTGCAGACATAGCGGAGGTCTTTCACAGCACCACTAAGCCGCCTGGCATGCACATCCAATTGAATTCCACACATTTATGCGTCACCGTATAGACGCAGATTTCCTCCTTGAAAACGATCGTGTAGACGCGGAAAAAAGTGAGAATGAAAACGGACTTTTGCGTTTTTGTTTCAGACCGTCCCCGTGTAAAGTGGGCCTAAAACTTGAGCCATTTTTTTCAAGCTTTGATTTGTAATATCTCAAGAATGGATAAACATTTTAATTCTGTAAAAAGTATGTTTAGCATTCAATTCAGAATTGAATGAGGGCAGTTTCAAGCAATTTGGATTGAATTTTCACCTGATATAGAGATCTTGCAGTCGCGTGACCGGAATGTAAACAGCCGCCATCTTGTCGGTAAAAAACACAGCTGAATACTGCTGCACTCGTATACAAAATGGATCAATTTCAACCGACGGACTACACGGCTCATTTTTCTAATGAACAGATAATTAGATATATGTCTAAAATAAACGACCTACAGATTAGTGACCCTTATCGCTTACCGGACGTAGTTTTCACGACCGTATCAGTGGATATTGAGCTGCCAGAGGTGGAATACCCAGACATGTATAATTACCTCATTAACTTTCTCTCGCTGTTCAGTGATGAAGCACTGTGTGCTTATAAATCTCTGGACAGTTATCTTTACAGAAATTCAGGATTTGTCAGCCGCCCTCAGATGTGGCATCTTGTAAACAAGAAAATAACAATCCTCATTGGACGGGTAAGTCACTTAAGTATTACTAGTACTGATACTAGATATATCAGTAGTATCTAGTATAGCACTGACCAGCCGATTATAGAATAAGGTAATTCCAGCTGTAATTCCAAATCGTCCGTCTTGTTTACCATGGATCTGGCATTGGAGAGGTAGAGGCTTGGCAGTGGAGATTTGAGTGGCTGTTTTCTGAGCTTAGTCAACAGGCTGGCTCTGCCTGCAGCCTCGCTTTTGCTTCCGCTCCCGACGTCGCCTCCTTCGCCTGCCAGACCCGATAACAATCCACGGAGACCCCGCTGGTCTCGCTATCTCGTCCAGAATGTTGTGCATGCGATGGAAATCGCTACAAACCGTCATTTTCTGCTGGAAACCAATGTCCAGTAAGTCCATACGGTTGTAGTGGATATTGATGTCCGGTACAGACGAACAACACGCAAAAATACACACAAAAAACATAAACGTGCACAGGTAGGGAGAGCTTGTAGCCACAGCCGTTGTAGTAGAATTGTATATAGTAGGGTTTTCCAGAAGAAAAGGTAGAAGTAGAAGGGGGAAATATGGCGTTTGACCGACAAGATGGCATCTCTTACAATCTGGATCGGCTGTGACGTCACATGCAAGATCTCTATGCCTACTTGTAAATGAATGAACACACATTTCTACAGCCATGCCCCAAACTCTAGTGGAAAGCCTTTCAGAAGAGTAGTGCTTTATTATAAAAGCAAAAGGAATTAAATCTGTAATGGGATTTACAAGTACATATGGGGATGATAGGCAAGGGTCCACAAACCTTTGGCCAAATAGTGTATGGCCGAGTCTGATGATGCAGTCAAAAAAAAAAAAATCATTGCCTTTTGGCCTGAGGTGGTCTGGTACCAAGTACACTTATGAGAACCCTGATGTTCGAACAAAGTGTCTTTTATTGACAATCTGTGGCTTGCATCAAAGTTTAATTACTAACCCCATTTCCAGAAAAGTTGGGATATTTTCCAAAATGCAATAAAAACAAAAATCTTTTGTACAAAAGAAATTTTCAATAGTTTTACTGACCAACTTAATTGTATATTGTAAATATAAACAAACTTAAAATTTGATGTCTGCAACACATTCAAAGTTTTTAATCCTATTTGATCTGAGGATTCTAATTGTTGCAGTTTTGCAATTGGAATTTTTGTCCATTCTTGCTTGATACAAGACTTCAGCTGCTCAACAGTCTGTGGTTGCTGTTGACTGATTCGCCTCTTCATGAGGTCACATACATTCTCAATAGGAGACAGATCTGGATTGGCAGCAGGTCAATTAAGTGCACGCACTCCCGAAAACAAGGTGAAATGTGGATTCCTCTGCCCACAGCACACATTTCCACTGTCTTTCGGTCCATCTAAGATGAGTTCGGGGCCAGAGAAATTGGCAGCATTTCTGCATAGAATTGATGAATGGCTTCCTCCTTGCATAATACAGTTTCGGATTGCATTTCTGGATGCAACAGTGGACTGTGTTAAGTGACGATAGTTTTCCAAAGTACTCCCAAGCCCATGTGGCTATATTTGTCACATGAGCATGACAGTTTCTCAGGCAGTGCCACCTGAGGGCTCAAAGGTCATGCACATTCAACAGTGGTATCCAACCTTTCCCTTTACCACTGAGATGTCTTCCAATTCTCTGAAATCGTTTCACAGTATTTATGTACTGTAGATTTTGAAAGACCTAAAATCTTGCATTGATAAATGTTCTTTTTTTGTATTGAACAATTTTCTCATGAATTTTGGCACAAAGGGGTGAGTCATGACCCATCCTTGCTTGCAAAGACGGAGCCTTTGTCAAGTCAAGTTTATTTGTATAGCGCTTTTAACAATAAACATTGTCGCAAAGCAGCTTTACAGAATTTGAACGACTTAAAACATGAGCTAGTTTTATCCCTAATCTATCCTCAATGAGCAAGCCTGTGGCGACAGTGGCAAGGAAAAATTCCCTCATTCAATATGAGGGAAAAAACCTTGGGAGGAACCAGACTCAGAAGGGAACCCATCCTCATTTGGGTGATAACAGCGTGATTACAAATAACTCACTTCTATAACTGTGCCCTACAGAGTCACAACATATAACTGTGAAAACAGGGAAATCATTATAGTTTTAACGTGAAGTCTCTTTTGTTGAAGTTAAGTTTCCATCAATGAATAGTTGAAGTGCAAAACTGCTCATGACAACTGCAGTCCTAAAGTTAGCAAGTCAACTGTAGTCCTCAGCCATAAAAGCATTACTGTAAGTGTCCAGAGCGTCCTCCAAGTGTGACTTTCAACTGTCCACATGGGGCTGTCCTCCACAGGAATGATGCGATGAGACTCCAACCAGACGCAGGGCACCAAGATGGATCAGGCAAGTCTGAGGAGCAGAAGAGGTCAGCATCTCGATCCTAGGACCGAGATGTAATTCAGAGGGACAGATGGGGGGGGGGGAGAAAACACAGGTTGTTAGGTATGCCCAATGTCACCTGAATAAGTAGGAACAGTATACATATTGCACTGAGTACAAGTGGGGACTCCAGCAAAACTAACTATGACTGCATAACTAAAACGGGAGAGCCAGAAGGTAACACAGGCATGAGGGAGCCCCAGGACATAAAGCAGCCAGCCACTACACCGTCAACAAACTTGAGTGAGCAAGCGAGTGGGGGACTGACAGCATCCATACATCCCAGTTTACCAAAACACTCTGTCTGAGGACCCTCCAGATCTACACCTTTACCTCATAAACACCATTAACAAAAGGCTTGACTAAACAGATATGTTTTCAGCCTAGACTTAAACGCTGAGGCTGTGTCTGATTCCTGAACATTACTTGAAAGGCTGTTCCATAACTGTGGGGCTTTGTAAGAAAAGGCTCTGCCCCCGATGTAGCCTTCACTATACGAGGTACCAGCAGATAGCCTGCACCTTTTGATCTAAGTAGGCGTGGCGGTCATAGAGGACCAGAAGTTCACTCAGGTAATGTGGAGTGAGACCATTCAGTGCTTTAAAGGTCAATAGTAGTATTTTATAATCAATACAAAATTTGATTGGGAGCCAATGCAGTGTGGATAAGGCAGGGGTGATGTGGTCATATTTTCTAATTCTAGTAAGGACTCTTGCTGCTGCATTTTGAACTAACTGGAGCTTGTTTATGCACTTACTGGAACATCCAGACAGTAAGGCATTACAATAATCCAACCTGGAGGTAACAAAAGCATGAACTAGTTTTTCCGCGTCATGTAGTGACATTAAATTTCTTATCTTAGCAATATTTCTGAGATGAAAGAAAGCTATCTGGGTAATGTTATCAATGTGAGTTTCAAATGAAAGACTGGGGTCAATAATCACGCCGAGGTCTTTTACTGCTGCATGTGAAGAAACGGAAAGGCCATCCAGAGTTACTGTGTAATCAGAAAACTTACTTCTAGCTGCATGTGGTCCTAGTACAAGTACTTCAGTCTTGTCAGAGTTAAGCAGAAGGAAGTTAATAAGCATCCAGTGTCTAATGTCCTTTACACATTCCTCAATTCTATTAAGTTGGTGTCTCTCATCAGGTTTTGCAGAAACATACAACTGTGTCATCAGCATAACAGTGGAAACTAATACAATGTTTACGAATAATATTACCCAGAGGTAACATATATAAAGAAAAAGCAGTGGACCCAAGACAGAACCTTGTAGAACACCAAACTTTGCCTCAGTATGTCTAGAAAAATCACCATTTACATCAACATGCTTATAGCGATCTGTTAAATAAGAGCTGAACCAGGAGAGGGCCGTTCCCTTAACTCCCACAACATTTTCTAGTCTATCCAGAAGAATGGAATGATCAATGGTATCAAATGCTGCACTAAGGTCAAGCAACACAAGCAGTGAGACACAGCCCTGATCAGATGCCAACAGTAGGTCATTTACTACTTTAACCAGTGCTGTCTCTGAGCTATGATGAGGTCTAAATCCTGACTGATACATTTCATGGATGTTATTCCTATGTAAATATGAGCATAACTGCTGTGCCACAGCTTTTTCAAGGATCTTGGAGATAAAGGGGAGGTTTGATATTGGCCGATAATTGGACAGCTGACAGGGATCAAGGTCAGATTTTTTAATCAGGGGTTTGATAACTGCTAGTTTAAAGGATTTGGGTACATGGCCAATCCTAAGAGAAGAATTTATTATTTTTAGAAGTGGTTCAATTACTTCAGGTATTATCTGTTTGAATAGACGTGTAGGTAAGGGATGTAGTACACAAGTTGAAGCTTTTGATGCGGAGATTAATGAAAGTAATTCAGTTTCTCTAAGGGGAGTAAAACATTCTAATTGCTGATCTGATAGTTATATTGTTAACTACAGGGTCACTTACATTTGTCTAACCTTAAAGGAACAGTCCACCGTACTTCCATAATGAAATATGCTCTTATCTGAATTGAGATGAGCTGCTCCGTACCTCTGCGAGCTTTGCGTGACCTCCCAGTCAGTCAGACGCGCTGTCACTCCTGTTAGCAATGTAGCTAGGCTCAGCATGGCCAATGGTATTTTTTTTGGGACTGTAGTTAGATGCGACCAAACTCTTCTGCGTTTTTCCTGTTTACATAGGTTTATATGACCAGTGATATGAAACAAGTTCAGTTACACAAATTGAAACGTAGCGATTTTCTATGCTATGGAAAGTCCGCACTATAATGGCAGGCGTACTAACACCTTCTGCGCGCTTCGGCAGCGCATTGATATCTGAGCTCCGTATCAATGTATATTATATATTTTATATAAAAAAATTACTCAGACATATATTGAATGAGATGAGATAATGATCTGAGGTAACTTCAGACTGTGGAAGTGTGACTATATTTTCTAAGTTTAACCTGAATGTTAGTATTCAGGGATGTGATTTTTCCGCGAATTCGCGGAATTCCGCTTTTTTCACCTCAAAATTTGAAAAAATTTTTTCGATTTTTCGCTCAAAAATCTGCATTCATATTCTATTTGTTCCGACTTTCAGTAATTCCGTCATTGAGATGAAACGAGGTACGTGATTGGCCCATCGCTCTGTAACAACCAATGAACGCACTTGTTAGATAGCTGTACCTAAGCTCGCTTCAAACAAAGAGTTGAAAGATGGCAGCCTCTGTGATCGAGCGTAAAGATGCACCTGATCATCAGTTTGGTGTGTGTGTGTGTGTTTTAAAGTAAATAAACATGGGGAAGAAGAAAAAAAACAACCCAGCTCATTTCTTTCCCCATAATAAACCTGTGAGTGGTGATGGTGTCACTGCACGTGCGACAGTTGGGTATGTTTTCGCGGGGTGACGAAGGTTGCCGTGGTAACGGGGCCTAGCGCCATCTGTTGCTTCCTGGATGCGCATGCGCACGCTATGAAAGCTGTGGTGAAAAGGTTAGCATCGGAGGCTAAACCTTCTGAGGAGAAAAGAAGGGGCGGTTTTTATTTCAGTTTGTTTTAGTTGCGTCCGAAGAAACAGCAGTTTAAATCACAGCTCTAGTTTACAAATCAAAATGGTTACTCCGTGAAAACAAAACAAAAGCTAGAGAGAGGGGGAGTGGTGGGAGTTTAACCCGGGAAAGTGAGTCTGTGAGGCGGCAGTGATGCTTGACCCCTCCCCCCTCCCGCCTCCTCTCACTTTACCTCAGAGTCTCTGCCAACTTCATCACAGATTTCACCTTTTTCACTCCAAGTTAGTTTTAATTTTCGCTCAAAACTTTTCCCACAGCTTGGATGTAAGGTAATTATACACAATTTTGATTTGTTTATTCAATATTAAAATGTTAGTGCAAATAATACATACTTGCCAACTTTTCAAAATTCTCATGAGGGAGAAAAGTGCATGAAAGACATTTTCAATTGGCCGAGGGTCTGATGCGCGGTTGAAATGATAAAAACAGTGGATCCCAATTAATTGCAAACACATTTTTTGTGAATGTTGTTTAGTGAAAAAGTGATTTTTATTCTTGCATATGAAAATCCTCAAGTGAGTGAACACTGTACAGTTCTGTATATGAGTCAATTTCACAGAAAACGTATTTTTTTTTGTCCGGACGTGTTTTGTTTACATTTTGAGATTTCTAAAACCTTTTTATGGTCTCATATGATAAAACATTATCAGTTCTACCTTGCATTTCAAAATTTGACTACTTTGGTTCATAAATGTGTATTTTGTAGCAAATTTTAGGGTCGAAAATGAGCAAAAATGGCTGTCCCACTGAAAAGAGACTTTTTTTCAGACATGATTCTTGATGTTAGACAAAGGTGGAATTGAAACTTTTTCATGTTCAACAACAAGACTGTGGAAACCACAATGGACATATGATGTCACAAATTGAAAATGCCATTAAAGGAACAGTCCACCGTACTTCCATAATGAAATATGCTCTTATCTGAATTGAGACGAGCTGCTCCGTACCTCTCCAAGCTTTGCGCGACCTCCCAGTCAGTCAGATGCAGTCAGACGCGCTGTCACTCCTGTTAGCAATGTAGCTAGGCTCAGCATGGCCAATGGTATTTTTTGGGGCTGTAGTTAGATGCGACCAAACTCTTCCGCGTTTTTCCTGTTTACATAGGTTTATATGACCAGTGACATGAAACAAGTTCAGTTAAAAAAAATTGAAACGTAGCGATTTTCTATGCTATGGAAAGTCCGCACTATAATGACAGGTGTACTAACACCTTCTGCACGCTTCGGCAGCGCATTGATACGGAGCTCAGATATCAATGCGCTGCCGAAGCACGCAGAAGGTGTTAGTATGCCTGTCATTATAGAAAACAGAAAAAAAACCATCCGAGAAATTGCTACAATATTAGGAGTGGCAAAATCTACAGTTTGGTACATCCTGAGAAAGAAAGAAAGAAAGCATTGGTGAACTCATCAATACAAAAAGACCTGGACACTCACAGAAGACAACAGTAGGGGATGATCGCAGAATAATTTCCATGGTGAAGAGAAAAACCCCTTCACAACAGCCAACCAAGTGAACAACACTCTCCAGGAGGTAGGCGTATCAATATCCAAATCTACCATAAAGAGAAGGCTGCATGAAAGTAAATACAGAGGGTTCACTGCACGGTGCAAGCCACTCATAAGCCTCAAGAATAAAAAGGGTAGATTGGACTTTACTAAAAAAAACATCTAAAAAAGCCAGCACAGTTCTGGAAGAACATTCTTTGGACACATGAAACCAAGATCAACCTTTACCAGAATGATGGAAAGAAAAAAAAGTATGGCGAAGGCGTGGTACAGCTCATGATCCAAAGCATACCACATCATCTGTAAAACACGGCAGAGGCAGTGTGATGGCTTGGGCATGCATGGCTGCCAGTGGCACTGGGTCACTAGTGTTTATTGATGATGTGACACAGGACAGAAGCAGCCGGATGAATTCTGAGGTATTCAGAGACGTACTGTGTGCTCAAATCCAGCCAAACTGATTGGTCGGCGTTTCATAATACAGATGGACAATGACCCAAAGCATAAAGCCAAAGCAACCCAGGAGTTTATTAAAGCAAAGAAGTGGAATATTCTTGAATGGCCAAGTCAGTCACCTGATCTCAACCCAATTGAGCATGCATTTCACTTGTTAAAGACTAAACTTCAGACAGAAAGGCCCACAAACAAACAGCAACTGAAAACCGCTGCAGTAAAGGCCTGGCAGAGCATTAAAAAGGAGGAAACACAGTGTCTGGTGATGTCCATGAGTTCAAGACTTCAGGCAGTCATTGCCAACAAAGGGTTTTCAACCAAGTATTAGAAATGAACATTTTTATTTGCAATTATTTAATTTGTCCAATTACTTTTGAGCCCCTGAAATGAAGGGATTGTGTTTAAAAAAAATACTTTAGTTCCTCATATTTTTATGCAATCATTTTGTTCAACCCACTGAATTAAAGCTGAAAGTCTGAACTTCAACTGCATCTGAATTTTGTTCACAATTCATTGTGGTAATGTACAGAACCAAAATTAGAAAAATGTTGCCTCTGTCCAAATATTTATGGACCTAACTGTATATGGGCTATTGTCAAGAGGAAGATGAGAAACACCTGACCCAAAAATAAAGACGAGCTGAAGGCCGTCATCAAAGCAACCTGGGCTTCAGCAACACCTCTGCAGTGCCACAGGCTGATCGCATCCATTGCCACACTGCACTGATGCAGTAATTCATGCTAATGGAGTCCCAACAAAGTATCAAGTGTATAAATGAACATACTTTTCAGAAGTTGGACATTTATGTACTGTAAATCTTTTTTTTTTTAATTGATTTTAGGAAATACTCCTAATTTGAGATACTGGATTTCTGATTTTCATAGGCTATAAGCTATGATCATAAATTAAAACAAAAAAGGTTTGAAATATTTCATTTTATGTGTAACGACTATAGAATATATGAAAGTTTTACCTTTTGAATTAAATTATAAAAAAATGAACCTTTTCATGATATTCTAATTATTTGAGATGCACTGATGCAAAATACAATTAAGTTGATCAGTAAAACTATTAAAAATCTTTTCATTTTGTACTTTTGTCAGTTAAATAAAGGTTCACATGAATTAACATCAGAGTTTTGTTTATATTCCATTTTGGGGAAATATCCCAACTTTTCTGGAAATGGGTTTTGTACATTTCACCAATACAGTTCACAGCCAGGAGCCCATTCCTCCTAATCATGCTCCTCCAAGCATTGTGATAGTTCTCAGCTTGAGCACTGATAAGGACTATTATGGAGTCGGTCGGAGGTACCGTCTCAGGCACTCGCTCCAATTTTTTACAAAAAGGCTGAATACTCCAAACTGCTATTTACTGCATATGCACAAGTTTTACTTTTGGAGACTCTGAATGTCTTGCAGGCAACTCTCTTGTCCCTGGGGAAACAGTCCTCTCAAAACTAAGACCTTCAGCCTGGGACTAGTGAGTCTACCCACACCCATCTGAGGCTTGTCTCCTGTTGGGCCTCTGGAGTAGGAAAGAGACCACCCCTGATCAAGAAGTCTGGTAATGGAGCCATTACTGTGTGAGGATGTAAGGCACATGTCAATGCCCACTACTTAACCCTAGTCTCGCAGGGTACACTTAATCTGTGGGGGGTTGTTAGGAATCTTTGTTTGCCTGCTCCCCTGTTTATGAAGAGCAGCCCCACTAGGATTATTGTTGGTGACCTAGAGGTTCGCTGTAGTAGTCTGTAAAAATGAGCTGAAAAATTAAACTAGCTTACTCCAATGCTAACTATGCTACCTCCAAGTTTAGTTAGTCTATGACAACTCCAGCCTTACAGAATTATCTTAAATAAATAGTGCATCACTAGTCCTGGGTAGGGGTGGCATGGTGGTATAGTGGTTAGCACTGTCACCTCACAGCAAGAAGGTCCTGGGTTTGAGCCCAGCGGCCGACGGCGGCCTTTCTGTGCAGAGTTTGCATGGTCTTCATGGGTTTCCTCTGGGTGCTCCGGTTTCCCCCACAGTCCAAAGACATGTAGGTTAGGTTAATTGGTAGCTCTAAATTGACCGTAGGTGTGAGTGTGAATGGTTGTTTCTATTTGTCAGCCCTGCGATGACCTGGCAACTTGTCCAGGGTGTACCCTGCCTCTCGCCCACAGTCAGCTGGGATAGGCTCCAAGTTGCCTGTGACCCTGCAAAGGATAAGCAGTAATGGATGGATAGTCCTGGGTACCAGCTGCTGGAAAAAAAAAGTGTGCATAAACCTCTGTTTAATCTTTGTGTTAATTTTTGCTCAGTAGCTATAGGATGGGGCGGCACGGTGGTGTAGTGGTTAGCGCTGTCGCCTCACAGCAAGAAGGTCCGGGTTCGAGCCCCGTGACCGGCGAGGGCCTTTCTGTGCGGAGTTTGCATGTTCTCCCCGTGTCCGCGTGGGTTTCCTCCGGGTGCTCCGGTTTCCCCCACAGTCCAAAGACATGCAGGTTAGGTTAACTGGTGATTCTAAATTGACCGTAGGTGTGAATGTGAGTGTGAATGGTTGTCTGTGTCTATGTGTCAGCCCTGTGATGACCTGGCGACTTGTCCAGGGTGTACCCCGCCTTTCGCCCGTAGTCAGCTGGGTTAAGCTCCAGCTTGCCTGCGACCCTGTAGAAGGATAAAGCGGCTAGAGATAATGAGATGAGAATGAGATGAGCTATAGGATGAGTGTCAGTACACACAGGATGCAGCATTAAGAGTCACACACATTTTAATAGAAAACTATCAGTTTCATTTATTCTTGATTTCAAAACATCAGCCTCTGCATTAAACACATCAGCTGTACGTAATTGGTATAGGGAGTGCATGAAATGTTTTTATGCTTCTCCACATCACTAATACATCTCTGTGACACTAGGTAAGAATGTTAGCATTGGACAAAGGTAATATTAGCGAGAAAAAGAACACTGGTTGGTCCAGTCAGCTCTGCGATCTCCACACTTTTTTTTTTTCCTCTGACAAATTGTATATAATGAGGAAATGGAAACAAAAGTTTGGTAATATAGTAATCAGAGATGAAACATTTATTTCCCTCAGTTTGCTCCTCATGCTAAACTCTCTTCATTCCTCGGGCCATGAGGCAGGCGAAAACGGTCATCACCATTTTGGGCTTGACTTCCACTAAATCTTCAGGAAGTGCGTAAACTCGAGCTCCGATCTTCCTGGCCATGGAGATGGCATACCTAAAAACCAGATACATGTCAAATACCATAAATGCTTTTATTTGATTATACTACTATATTAACCTACTTTATAACACAAGCTTTGGGGAGACAAATGAAACACTTAAAAAATAAAGTTAAAATTGCTGGGCTTGAGAATTGATAGGCAAGGTCTTTTAAATTGTTTAATCTACTTCAGACTTTTAAACTTATAAACAGTCATCATGTGCTATGGTATTTGGTATATTATAATGGTCTGAAGACACTGTCTTTGGATCATCAATCAGTTAAGAGAAGTGGAATTTAATGTTCTTAATGAAGTATAGACAAAGCAAGCACAATACTATTAATTCACGGTTTTGCAATGCAGATTTGTAGTATCCTGCTGATTTTACGATTATTTAAATAGATATGCAAAGAGGAGCAACTACAGGTCAAATTATTGTAAACTTTTGTCCAGTTTAGAAAAATAAATTGCAGTGTGCCATTTTAGAGGTGAAAGAGTTGGCGCTGGCTCATGAGTTGCATCAAATAATCTGACTCGCTGAACAGATCCCATTCTCGTGATGTTTAACACATCAGCTCTGATCACACTGCCCCCATCATATAAAATGTTTTGCATCAAAACAGTGGCTGATAAAACTGGTCAAAAGAACATACTTAGCATTGTTGAGCTTCTCTTCATCTGTAAGATCTTCAGTCTTGAGCAAATCATAGCGAATTGAGCCTGGCTGGATGGCGTCAATGAGGTCCAGCACTGGCAAACTACTGCTTATGGATCCATCCTGCAGGAATCACAGATCAGGAACCATCACAATTTTGAACAAACTTTTGCTAAACCTTGGGATGTTTGTCAATAAGCGTTAGCCGATAGGATGATTTCAAAGGTGCAACTCATGTCAGTTTGAATTAACAAACAAATCTTTATTTAACAAGCAGTTAATCTATTCCTGTTTGCATGTAAAGGTTAAAATCACCTACTTTTAACCAATAAAAGTCTACATAAAGTTGATTAGTTTATAAGCAAAACTTTGCTTCAAAGAACCACAACCTCATTTTTCACTGAAACCAACAAAACCTCACAGTGACTCATCTTTCCTCAATGCTTGTAATAACAAAGCAGGTTGGATTTGCTACCTTGAAACCTGAGATGGTGTTCTTTCCAGCTTGTGTGAGCATGTCGTTCACCCACTGGACGATTGTGTCATCGGTGACCTTCTGCCCGTCTCCAAGCTCTTCCAGGATGTTCAGAGTGTATCTGAGGAACCAAACATTTTTAACAACCATAGGAGCCATGAACTAAGCTGAAGATTTCAGTGGGTCACTCTGTCAACCCACTTTTTTTTTTTTATAACACTCATACCTGCAAACTTGTCGCTTTTTGGTGACAGTCACCTTTTTCATTGTCAATTGGGTCATTCACGTGAATCGTGTAGAACCGGAGAGTTTTTTTTTTTTTGGGGGGGGGGCGGGGCATCTGGGCCGATCGTAATCTCAACTGAGCTCGCGCCTGTCAAGAGAGGGGGGGTGGGCTTGCTGCCATGTTATAGGCCATTATTGGACAATTCTTATAATTGACATTTTTCTGGACCAATCGGAATCTCAGCCTTTGCCTCAGGATCTTGAAACACACTGCCATCTATGTTCGCGCTTGTTAAGAGACCCCTGAACCTAATGTGGAAACTCTGATGGTAATTGAAGGCAAGTCAGCCTTTTTGGAGCTAAAACAACAGATATTTGTTTGCTAAAGCATGTTTCACAATTGGATCACGATCAGAAGCGACCAAACATTCGTGCGACCGATACATTTTCATATTGATCGTTAACTGTTGCCGAAATAATCGCATATGAAAAAGTAGTCGTGCAAAACCTGCACGTCTAAAGCGACCGTTGTGCAATGCAAAAGCATGAAATCTTGCGATATATCTTGCGACTGTTGTACAATGAAAGCAGGTGTTGTAAGATAGTGCGATAGGGTGGCGCGAATCATCTGGTAATTGGACGATTGAACGCGCGGCGCTCGTGCAGTTAACGAATCCATGGTACGAGTGCACGTACGAGTCAGGTTAGAGTCGACGACGGATAAGTAATGCCAGCACGCCCAAACGTCTTCGCTGGAGTTCTTGGAGTTGTACTCGGACATTCAGCAATCCCAATAGACGGCGAGGAGGTATTGGTGCAGCAGCATCCATGGTCAGTGGTGGTCTGAAGCAGCTGACTATACAGAGTTTATATACTAGTGACAAAGCGTGGCAAATTGAAGCTGATAAATCGCGCACTGATAGTAAAACATTGCAAGATTACATAAAATGTTGCGCAACAGTCTCATTGTTGCAAAACAGACGCACAGGGAGCTGCGATTCATCCTATGATCTTTAAAACTCGTGCATCAGTATTCATTCATTTTCATTATTCATGCAAAACATACTGAAAAATAGTGTTTTTCAGTTTCCCTCCATGGTGTTTGCGTGCGTAAGAGTGTTTGTGAAGCCCTTGTCCAGGCTAGAGAAGGAAAAAATAAATGTTTTTCAGTATAATATAATTTGTGTTTTGGTTCTTTTATTGTTTTCTTATTTCTTAACACTTACTTGAGTTCAGTGTCGGCGTCACCATTATCCGCAACCCCCCCCCCCGGACACTGTCACCTTTTTTTCTCTGACGAGTTTGCAGGTATGAACACTTCTATTATAAATTACATTTTAAACTGCCCACAAAAATGTTCAGGGATGCTCCTGATGCAAGGGATGCAAATAGACACAGGAGATGGATAATGAATTGAAAACTGAAATAAAACTGAATTGAAGTGAATGTGTTGTGATAGCCTTGCATATCAGATATTTAGTTTAGTCATGTATAATAGTTTCTTATTTTCTTACACAAAAATCAAGAGTAAAAAAAATACGACCTGATGATCAACTCTCCACATAAATATTTTTCTGATGATGATGATGATGATTGATAATGAAACAGCTCACCTCCTCATGAGTTGCCAGAGCAGAGCGAGAGTGAGTGTGCGGTTGCCCTCATTCAGGTCCTGCCCAGCGATGCCCACCAGAGAAAACTTTGCCTCTTTCTTCCCCAGTTCCACTGCGTAGTTACAGTTCTCCAGCTGCCAATCAACACCATAGCAACAAATGATGTGTGTGAGCAACAATTGTAATAAACATCACATATTCAAATCAATTAAGACAATTTTTTTTGTTCCTGAGCTCATCAGTTATCAAATACCCCAGTTTATTAAGTGTATCTTTATTAGTCAAGAATGTATGGTTTAAAACCAAGATATACTATTCTTTACCTGTTTGAAAACTAAAATAACTTGAACACTGTTTAGAAACTGTGTTCACTGCTGTCATGTCTTAACATCTAAAATGTAGTGTGTATTCAGTTAGTGCACTCCACTACATGTGATGTCTCATTATGCAACAGTCACAGTCTGCTAATTTGTTTGATCAGCATTCTAAGAGTGCTGATATTTGGTATAACTGCACAGGGACGTTTCACTGTATGCATCACTCGACTTGTCTGTGTTTGCCACACAAAATTCTGCTTCCTAGTTTGAAACGGACACTACAGTAGTTTTACCATCATTATCAACCATGAAAATGATTTTCATCTCGTCAGATGAAGAAGAAAGAGAAAAATGGACACCAATTTTATCAGATGCACCTTTATCGGAAATGTCCAAATCAATATGAGTGAGCTAGCCAGCTAGCTGACGTGCTATAAAGTGAGTGCAGCTTCTTCAGGCTCTATTTCTGCTAGTGGAGCAAAAATCAACAGAATGTTCCACCATATTGTGTCAGAAATATCACATCTCCATATTATCTTGCAATATCACACTTGAGGTTGTGCTGCTGTACTGAAAATCAGCATGGCTGTAATTTGGTCAGAGGTACGAGTCCACAGGCACTCCGTCTTATGTGATATTACTTAATTATTATATCCACATTCACCGGATATGAGCAATTGTGCATTCTGATTGGCTACTCTACTACTAGGCTATCAGCTCATATACCATGAGTAGGGAAAAACAAAATGGCGGAGAGAGTTGCTGAACCAACCGAGGATGAAATAAAACCGCTACTCAAAAACAAAACCACCAAAAATACAAAAAAAGCAACAAAATATGGAATGAAAGTATTTGATTGTAAGAATGTATCTTTTTTTATTTTTCAAAAATTATTATTATAGCATTTTTCACAAACTGCTACTGTCATTTTGCTGGTTTGTTTACATTCTTCATCTTTAAGCATTAAAATTTGTTGAATTTTTTTACACTGGTACAAACTCTCGAAGTTTGAAATGTCCAAGGAAGAATTAAATAAATGTCTAAAGCTATTCTATACCTCTGCACGGCAGCAAGACAGCACTTTCTACAAAAAAACCAACACTAAAGTCAATTCATGCAGCCATCGATAGGTTTTTAAGAAGTCCACCTAAGCTGAAATGATTTTGTCAGATGTTTTGTAGAAAGCTTTTATTTATCAAATTTGCAAAAAATAAAAATGCTCTGTTTCTCAAAATCTAGTAAATGTGGATATAATAAGACAGTTATTCCACACAATCTCCTCATACATGGCTTATAGCCAACTCGGTGCTATGCGCCTCCTCGGCTGTCAGCTCATGTATGACTCGATTTCGTGGAATAACTATTAATTATACCACAGGGCCTTTATATTGATGGTTGTGATTGGTTAGAAGCCCTGATAGTAGGCTCATTCACAGGGACTTGTATAGTATGAGATCTATATCATCTTTGGCTAATATTACACAAATTAAAATAAGAAATGTTAAATTGATGATCTAATGACTTTCCCTGTAAAGGCCAATTTATGCTGACAACGCAGTCCTCGCAGACGGTGTCGCAGATAGCGTCTGCGTAGCCCCCCCCTTCGCAGACGCTCTGCGCGCACCTCCCAAAAATTGTGACCACCGCAGAAGCCTCGCAGACAGCGTCGCAGACAAGAGGGCTCCGATTGGTCCACTCTACATCCGCTGTACACGCACTTCCGCTTCCCTACTTTCCCGGTTTGGTTTGTTTTCACGAACGCCATTTTTAAAAACACGAGCGAAGATGGAGCAGCACGAAGAGCGGTTGATCGAGGAAGTGAGGAAGTACGTACATCTATACGACTCCAGTTCTAGTCATTATAAAGGCCCTTTTCCACTACCCTTTTTCAGCTCGCTTCAGCTCACTTCAGCCCGACACGGCTCGTGTTTCGACTACCAAAAACCAGCACGACTCAGCTCGCTTCAGCCCTGCTTAGCCCCTAAAACTCGCACCGTTTTGGAGTGGGGCTGAAGCGAGCCAAGCCGTGCCGAGTGAGGCTGGGGGCGTGAGCAGACACTCCCCTGTGCACTGATTGGTGAGGAGGAGTGTCCTCACATGCCCACACACGCCCCGCGAGCACGCTGGGATCTGTAAACACCGCAAACCCGGAAGAAGAATTACGAATTACGAGAATTTCTGAAGCCTTATGCGCCTCGCCTCATCTATACGCTCTTGCCAGTATCTGTCCGCGTTGTCGGTGACAACAAGCCACAGCACCAAGACCAGCAACACTAAGGACTCCATGTCCTCCATGTTTATTGTTTACTATCCGGGTTGTGAGACTACCGCTTAAAAGCTCACTGATGTCACTGTTTGCGCTGCTTAACGACATCACCTGACGTCCACCCACTTTCGCTAACTCCACCCAATGTGTCCACCCACTTCCAGCCAGCACGGTTCAGCGCGGTTGTAGTCGAAATGCAACTCCAACAGCCCCGCTCAGCACGGCACGGCTCAGCCGCGTTTGTAGTGGCAAAGCGGCATAAGTAACCGGAGGATAAACACTCCACTAACCACACCCACCAACTACTCCTAGCGATTTCGCGACTTCGCGCCCCCTTGCGTTGTAGCGGTGAATAACATCGCGCACGCCTATTACTCCCCGCTCAACGATAAATTACAACTGTCTGCGAAAAGCTGTCTGCGAAAGCCTTGTCGCAAGAGCATGCAGAGGCCTTAAGGAGACAAAGTTAAAGAGTTGGTAATCAGTTGTATTGCCACAGTGGACCTGCTACCACCTTTACATCAAAATGGTTTTCTTTTACCATTTAGAAACTGGTTGAATAAAGTATTTGAGCAACATTCTACTGAAACAAGTATAAGCACATCCTCTTCTGGGTGATACAACCTTAACTTGGCTATAAATTCAGTTTGTTATAGATGACTCTGAGCTCACCTTCTTCATGTTGCTGCCAAGTTTGGGATATGGAGGCTTGTTCACTCTGTCCCAATCTACAGGTACTTTGATCTTCTCATAGAGCTGGAAGATGACCAGAGCATCAGCCAGGTCCCTGCAACACACATACACTCTGTTCATCTTTCATCCTTCTATCATTTAGCTGATATGGTGGAGGGAAAATTGAGTTTTCTTACACATAGAGATGGTTGACACGAGGATTAACTCCAAGGGAGTTCATCCAGTTGCGGAAAGTGCGTTCCTCCCTGGTCTCACCTAATGAAGAAAAAGGAAAACCTCTGGGTAAAGGCAGGATGGGACACTTCACACACACATTTGAGGGCAGTTTGGAGTCACTACTCCATGTACTACCATGGGAGGTGGAAGGAAACCCACAAAGACGCAGTGAGAACAAGTGAAAATCCACACAGGAAGTAACTTGAGCTCAGGAGACCTTGGAGCAACACTACCTGCTACAAAAGGGTCATATTTTTGATGGTCTTTTAGTGGTCCAACACGTTCACATCACTGACAGGAACTTACCCTCAATGGAGCTCCAGTCAATGTCCTGGTTCTCAGGCTTCTTCAGAGCAGGGTATTTGTTAAAAAGGTTGGCCACGTAGGCCAGATTAAGCTTAGGATTTCCTCGCACAACATCAGTCGCTGTGACAAACTGACGACAGCCGAGGCGATCGGCCTGCTCCAGCATGAGCTCTGCCCTTTTCAGATCATCCTTTTCCTAGAGAGAAACACAAGTGTCATGAGATAGCTAAACTAGGTCACAGGACCTGCTTACATGATGTCAGAAAACTGCAGCAGCAGTGCAAGAGTTTGATTATTTGGTTCAGGAAACTGATACGGTTTAAAGCTGACTTGGGAACACAACATGGCTTTGTGCGTCATTATAATCAAATATGCAATGCATCATCTTGAAATCATTATTTCTTTTTATGTCTATTGTGATATGGCATGATGGTGATGATATTAATGGGATATCTACTTCAGATTTCTTTGAGATTATATAGCTATACCATAATACTCATACATCATCACAGCTTTAGATATGTAAAGTTTTTCAGTTAACTCTGTGCCATTAATTAATTAATTAGCTAGCAAGCATGTTATCAATCAGTAATAGTCCCAGAATCATCATCGGTTTTATGCAGGAGTGTGAATTCAGTGCTTTATTGCTCTACCTAATGCTCCATGATACCTCAGTGTAATAAACAGGGAACAGACACAGAGACTGTATAAAAGTTGTCTAATGTTTTTCATTTGTTTCATGTTCTTTGTGTTTGTTTTATTTTTTACATTCTCAGTTTGGATAAATTTAGCTTCACCGTGTTTATATATAATTGTGATCCGGTTTTGCGGCTGTTTAACTCATATTATGTTACCCTCAATCCAGACATGTCGATAGGGATGGGAGGGATGCCTTCTTCATCTCCTTTTGGAGCCACCTGGTTCAGGATGTTGTAGTAAGCCTTGGAATCCTGGAAACAAGAGTAACACACACTTTCAGCTATTAAAAAAACAAAACAAAAACAATGTCCCTTTCTTCACACACACACACACACACACACACACACACACACACACACACACACACTCTCTCTTTCTGTGTCTGTATGTGTGTGTGTGTGTTTACCTTAATATCAGAGCTGAAATTGTTAATTTTTGGGCAGCCGGCCTGCTCCAGATGGAAGTTGGCCCATCGCAGGAGCAGTTCTTCAGGGGAAAGCTTCATCAGATCCTCTAGATCCTCACCATCCCTCAGCAAACCAATCAAGGCTATACACACACACACACACACACACACACACACACACACCTTTGTGAGGACTAATATAATCCATTCCATAGCCCCTTACCCTAACCTTAACCATCACAACTAAATGCCTAACCCCATCTCTTACCCTAGCTCCACCCTAACCCAAACCCTAACCTAAACCTCATTCTAACCAGAATCCTAAAATTAAGTCTTAACCCTCAAACAGCCCCTTGAAAAAGTGAGGACCAGCCAAAATGTCCTCACTTCTCAAAAGAGTCCTAACTCGGTTTGTAAAAACAAGTACACACACACACACTCCAAAACCAACAAAACATTGTTTGAAAACATTTGATTGTTATTATTGATTGATTATTACATTATAAATTGTTTAAATTGATTATCACAATAATTGCCTAACCGTTTTACAGAGTTAGTTTTGTTAGCCATGTGTTAAGTGGCGCTAACTAGCTATCTAACTATCTAACACTAGCTGGTTAGAGAGATAATATCAGATAATATTATTCCTGTTGAATATAGTTACAGACTGTATGCACATGTATCAGCACATGATTAGTATACTAGTATACCTTCGTTCCTGCTGATCTCGATATCAGCTAACAGGCCAATTTTGATGATCTGCCACAGAAGACCGAGAACCAAATGTTGCCTGCCTTCCTTCAGGTCCTCTGCTCCGATATTCACAACATGGCAGCCAATAGCCGAGGATGAGTTCAAAGCCAGGTTTAGATTTTCCTACACACACACATGCACACACACTGTGAGCAGAGAGTCTATGGACTTTAACTCATAGACATGCAGTAAAGTGTTAACAATTGTCACAATGACAGCTTTACAAAAATCTGGATATAGATTTAGATCCGTAATGAGCAAGCCAGAGGCAACAGTGAGAAGAAAATCTCTCTGAGAAGGAACCTGACTTCTTCTGGGTGACACAGAGAGAGGGATTATAAATTGTTACAGTATACAGCTGTAGAAGATTGTATGTTCAGTATGATAATGATTGTGAATAAGAGTTCTAAGATGAGCACAAGATAGTCTTTATGATTACAGCAGCAGCTCATTCAAAGCATGACTTCCCAGCAAGTAAAACAATCCTGAATATAGTCAAATGTATCTGTATTTCCTATTACAAGATGATGATAAACCAAATATAGGATTATTAAACATATTTTTAGACTTTCTTTACTTAATTTGGTTCACTGTAATGTTTTTTTTTTTCCACTTGCTAAGACGTAATTAGTGAAAGTGCTCATTATTCATTCCACCAGAGCTCTGAGCTCAATAGCAAGAACTGCTTTCATTTATCTCTGGGTTTTTGTTTGTTTGTTTTTTTAATTAAATGAGCAACGCACAGCTTGGGCTTGGGAACCCAGCTCCTCGAGAGGGGCTGGACTCTCCACTTATCTGGAGTCGTCCACGGTGAGCGGCGGCGGGCTGGTGTGGGCTTGCATATAGCTCCCCAGCTCAGTTGCCATGTGTTGGAGTTTACCCCAGTGAACAAGAGGGTCTTGGAGTCCCTGGGTGAGGTACTGAGAGGTGCTCAGACTGCGGACTCCATTGTTCTACTGGGGGACTTCAACGCTCATGTGGGCGACGACAGTGACACCTGGAGGGGCATGATTGGGAGGAACGGTCTCCCCAATCTGAACCCGAGTGGTGCTTTGTTATTGGACTTCTGTGCTAGTCACGGTTTGTCCATAACAAACACCATGTTCGAGCATAGGGGTGTCCATAAGTGCACATGGCACCAGGACACCTTAGGTTGGAGGTCGATGATCAACTTTGTTGTCGTTTCATCTGATCTCCAGCCCTATGTCTTGGACACTCGGGTGAAGAGAGGGGCTGAGCTGTCAACTGATCACCACCTGGTGGTGTGTTGGATCCGCTGGCGGAGGAGGAAGCCAGACAGACCTGGCAGGCCCAAACGTATGGTGAGGGTCTGCTGGGAACATCTGGCCGAGCACTCTGTTGGGGAGGTCTTTAACTCCCACCTTCGGGAGAGCTTCTCCCAGCTTACAAGGGAGGCAGGGGACATTGAGTCTGAGTGGACCATGTTCTCTGCCTCCATTGTCGATGCGGCTGTTTGGAGCTGTGGCCGCAAGGTCTCCGGTGCCTGTCGTAGCGGCAATCCCCGAACCCGGTGGTAGACACCAGAAGTAAGTGATGCCGTCAAGCTGAAGAAGGAGTCCTATCGGGCCATGTTGGCCTCCGGGACTCCTGAGGCCGCTGACAGGTATCGGCAGGCCAGGCATGCTGCAGCTCGAGCAGTTGCGGAGGCAAAAACTCAGAACTGGGAGGAGTTCGGTGAGGCCATGGAGGAGGACTATCGGTCGGCCTCGAGGAAATTCTGGCAAACCGTCCGGCGCCTCAGGAGGGGGAAGCAGTACTCTGCCAACACTGTTTACAGTGTGGGTGGGGAGCTGTTGACCTCGACTGGGGATATTGTCGGATGGTGGAAGGAATACTTCAAGGATCTCCTCAATCCCACTGTCACATCTACCATTGAGGAAGCAGAGGCTGATGACTCAGAGGTGGACTCGTCCATTACACAAGCCGAAGTCACTGAGGTGGTTTGCAAGCTCCTCGGTGGCAAGGCACCGGGGGTGGATGAGATCCGCCCTGAGTATCTCAAGTCTCTGGATGTTGTGGGGCTGTCTTGGCTGACACGCCTCTGTAACATCGCATGGCGGTCAGGGACAGTGCCTCTGGAGTGGCAGACCAGGGTGGTGGTCCCTCTTTTTAAGGAAGGGGACCGGAGAGTGTGCTCCAATTATAGGGGAATCACACTTCTCAGCCTCCCCAGGAAGGTTTACTCCAGGGTACTGGAGAGGAGAATTCGGCCAATAGTCGAACCTTGGATCCAGGAGGAACAATGTGGTTTTCGTCCTGGTCATGGAACACTGGACCAGCTCTATACCCTTCATAGGGTGCTCAAGGGTTCATGGGAGTTTGTCCAACCAGTCCACATGTGCTTTGTGGATCTGGAGAAGGCATTCGACCGTGTCCTTCGTGGTATCCTGTGGGGGGTGCTTTGGGAGTATGGGGTTCGGGGCTCTTTGCTAAGGGCTGTCCGGTCCCTGTATGAACAGAGCAGGAGTCTGGTTCGCATTGCCGGCAGTAAGTCAGACCTGTTCCCAGTGCATGTTGGACTCCGGCAGGGCTGCCCTTTGTCACCGGTTCTATTCATAATTTTTATGGACAGAATTTCTAGGTGCAGCCAGGGGCCTGTTTGGGAACCACAGGATTTCATCTCTGCTTTTTGCGGATGATGTTGTCCTGTTGGCTTCTTCAAACCAGGACCTTCAGCATGCACTGGGGCGGTTTGCAGTCTAGTGTGAAGTGGCTGGGATGAGAATCAGCACCTCCAAGTCTGAGGCCATGGTTCTCGACCAGAAAAGGGTGGCTTGCCCTCTTCAGGTTGGTGGAGAAGTCCTGCCTCAAGTGGAGGAGTTTAAGTATCTCGGGATCTTGTTCATGAGTGAGCGAAGGATGGAGTGTGAGATCAACAGGTGGATCAGTGCAGCCTCTGCAGTGATGCGTTCGCTTTACTGGTCTGTTGTGGTGAAGGAGCTGAGCCAAAAGGCGAAGCTCTCGATTTACCAGTCAAGCTACGTTCCGACTCTCACCTATGGTCATGAACTTTGGGTAATGACTGAAAGAACAAGATCGCGGATACAAGCGGCCAAAATGAGTTTCCTTCGCAGGGTGGCTGGACACTCCCTTAGAGATAGGGTGAGAAGCACAGTCACTTGGGAGGAGCTTGGAGTAGAGCCGCTGCTCCTCCACATCGAGAGGAATCAGCTGAGGTGGCTCGGGCATCTCTTTCGGATGCCTCCTGGATGTCTCCTTGGGGAGGTGTTCCAGGCATGTCCCCCCGGGAGGAGGCCCCGGGGAAGACCCAGGACACGCTGGAGGGACTATGTCTCTCGGCTGGCCTGGGAACGCCTTGGTGTTCTTCCCGAGGAGCTGGCTGAGGTGTCTGGGGAGAGGGAAGTTTGGGATTCCATGCTCAGACTGCTGCCTCCGCGACCCGGCCCCGGATAAGCAGAAGAAAATGAGATGAGATGAGATGAGATGAATTAAATGAACAAAGCTGGGATGAGGGAATGCACTGACTAATCAGATATTGGGGTTTAGTGGTTAAGACACAACAAACAATTTTAACACAAACACACCATGGTGTAGTGACACAAGCAGTCATCCTGCAGGTAAAATGAATAGAAGTGCACTACTCAGAGGTGTGTTTCTTAAATTAACTACCCTGCACTCAAAACCCCCCAAAACAACTGACCCCCCCCTTCAATTAAGTGTGGAAAAAAACTGCACTGTTTTTTACAAGGGGTGACATGTCACTAGTGAGTGTTACAGACAGAATTTCAGCAAGAAAGTCGAACATATTTTACAGTAACTACTAAAATAAACTCAGGGCTGAGAATGCTATATCAGTAGCTTTTGACTTGTGCTCCTAGTAATAAAGTAAGTGATGTGAAGGATGGACATATCACAACAATTAAGGAAAAAATAAAGAAAGCCCATGTTTGGTGTGAAAATTTCTTAAAGGCCAAAGAAAATTTGTGTCAGGATTTTATTACCTGGATGGTGAAAGGTGTGAGCTTCTTCTTATTGATGGTTCTCTCATCAATGGTGTCAGGGACAGACAAATTGATCATTTTACTGTAAAAAGAACCAATATATTAATATAATAATCAACAAACCTTGACTTTTACTACTACTATTACTATTGCTACTGTTAATATGACTAATTCTATTACTACTAATATTTTATTAATACCGTCACCTCCATCACTACTAACAACAACTATAATGCTACTACTGGCACTACTATTAACTGCGAGCTGGCCTAGTGGTTAGCGTGTCCGCCTCTTGACTGGGAGACCATGAAGTTCTACTTGTGGTCGGTCATACCAAAGACCATCATAAAAATGGTACCTACTGCCATTTGATGAGGCACGCCACAATACAGATGTAATTAGGGAGTTAAACTCTCACAGGTACCAGAGGACTCAACCCCCCACTGTAACTCTAGAATGTTATAGGCGAGAGGCTGAGGGCTACTGAAACAGAGATCGGTGCCGCCCGATGTGCCTTAAGGGCCTGGTTAGTACTGGGAGGGGAGACCAGGTCCTGGCACTGGCGTAGTTATTATTAATGACTATTAATAATGAGGATTATAACAGTAATACTATGCTGCTGCTATGAATATTAATAATTATACAACCCCAAATCAGAAAAAAGTTGGGATGGTGTGGAAAGTGCAAATAAAAAAAAGAAAGCAGTGATTTCTAAATGTACTTTGCCTTGTACTTCATTGCAGACAGAATGAACCCAAGATATTTCATGTTTTGTTGGTCCACTTCATTTCATTTGTTAATATACATCCATTCCTGAGTTTCAGGCCTGTAACACATTCCAAAAAAGTTGGGAAGGGGCGATTTAGGGCTAGTAATGAGGTAAAACAATTAAATAATGATGTGATTTGAAACAGGTGACAGCAATGGGTGGTACAGTGGTTTTCAGTGTCACTTCACAGCAAGAAGGTTCTGGGTTTGAATCTCACAGTTGACAGGGGCTTTTCTGTGTCGAGTTTGCATGTTCTCCCCGTGTCTGTGTGGGTTTCCTCTGGGTGCCCTGGTTTCCTCCACAGTTCAAAGATATGCAGATTAGGTACAATGGAGCCACTGTAATTGGTGCAAGTTGTAGTGGTTTCCCAGCCATTAAGTGTATATATATATATATATATATATCACTATGGAAAAGCTAAAAAAAATTAAAATTGTAAACATGATTTGGTACAAAATCAATATCCAGGAAAGGCCTAATCTTTGAGGAGCAGAAATGGGACAAGGATCTCCAGTTTGTCAACAAATGCATGAGAAAATTATTGAAATATTTAAAAATAGTGTTCCTCAAAGAAGGATATGAAGGGATTTGGATATGTCACTCTCCACAATGCATCATATCATTAAATGTTTCAAGGAATCTGCAGGAATTTCAGTGTGTAAAGGGCAAGGGCACAAGCCTAAGCTGAACACCCGTGCTCTCTGATCCCTCAGACGGCACTGCATCAAGAACAGTCATTCATCTATAGCTGATAGAACCACATGGGCTCGGGACTACTTTGGCAAACCTTTGTCAAGCGCCACAATACAGAGTTACATCCAAAAATGGCAGTTAAAACTTTACTGTGCAAAAAGGAAGCCTTATGTTAACTGTGTCCAGAAATGCTGTCAACTTCTCTGGGCTTGGAGGCATCTGGGATGGACCATCACACAGTGGAAATGTGTATTGTGGTCAGAGAAATCAGTATTCCAGGACTTTTTTGGAAGAAATGGACACTGTGTGCTCTGGACCAAAGAGGAAAAGGACCATCCAGACTGTTACCAGCAACAAGTCCAAAAGCCAGAGTGTGTTATGGTATGGGATTGTGTCAGTACCCTTGGCAAGGGTAACTTACACTTCTGTGATGTAGCATTAATGCAGAAAAGTACACTGAGATTTTGGAGTAACATATGCTGCCTTCAAGATGACATATCTTCCAGGGAGATTTCAAGACAATGCAAAACCACATTCTGCATACATTACAAAGGCGTGGCTGTGGAAGAACAGGGTGCCTGTCCCCTCTGTCCTGAATAGAGAATGTGCAAGAGAATTTAAAAATGAAAATATGACAGTGACGACCCCGTACTGTTGCATATCTTAAGACCTGTTTGCAGGAAGAATGGGGCAAAATAACACCTGAAACACTTCATCACTTGGTGTCTTCAGTCCCTAAACATCTTTTAAGTGTTGTGAGAAGGAATGGAAACATTATAAAGTGGGAAATGCTTCACTGTCCCAACTTTTTTTGAAATGTGTTGCAAGAATCAAAATTGAAATAAGTGTTTATTTTGAAAAACAAAAATATCCATGAGGTAAAACATCAAATAATGTGCTGTTCTATTGTTTTGAGTACAATACAGGTCAAAGCTTATTTACAAATCATTGTTTCCTGTTTTAATTTCAATTTCAGCATACCATCCTGACATTTTCTGACCTGGGGGCTGGTTTGTTTAATTAATTAATTAATTAATTAATTAATTAATTAATTAATGACCGTCAATGGCAGTGTAGCTCACTCTGGCCCCATGAGAAATCAAATCTGGGTAGAAGTTATATGCATCCTAGGTACCCCTATCTTGGGGGCAAGTAGCAGACCTTCCAGTGGTGCCCCTGTTAATCCTTCATGGAGACCAACTGCTGCAACACACAAAGCCATGATCTCTCTCTAGGGTGGTAAAAGGATAGACCCTCGGCCCTCAGAGATGTCCCCACTAAAGATAATCAGCTTCAACGCTGAAGGACTCTCGACTACCAAAGCAGAATTATGTGCTACCCTAAATGCTGACGTAATCTTTCTACAGGAGACCCATAAGGACTCAGTGCCACCTGATATACCTGGAATGCACCTCATTATCCATCACCCAAACCCTGTTCATGGAAGTGCAATATATGCACGAAATAAATCAACCATTCTCCAAAGTGATGATTTATCAGAGAATGGAATTGAGATCCTCCAAGGAAAAACACACTGATCTCCAGCATATCTGTGTATAAACCTCCATCTGTTCCATTCAGATAGCCTCTTAACCACAAATTTGACAATAAAACATGGCTCATTGTGGGCGATTTCAATAGCCATAACACCTCTTGGGGATATAGCGAAACCAACAGCAATCGCGATGCAGTAGAGACATGGGCTCTGGCCCAAAACCTGACCCTCTTCCACAA
Source organism: Neoarius graeffei (assembly GCF_027579695.1). NCBI lineage: Eukaryota > Metazoa > Chordata > Actinopteri > Siluriformes > Ariidae > Neoarius > Neoarius graeffei. The sequence continues at coordinate 10,028,387 of NC_083581.1, forward strand.
TGCAAAAGATAAACCATCACTGCAGAGTGCACGATGGTGAAGGGGCTATAATCCTGACCTTGTCTTTGTGTTATCCAGACACCTCAGTAACTTTGTAAAACTTGTTGCAGAACCTATCCCAAGGTCACAACATCGACCAATTGTCGTCCAAGCCAAACCTGTCATAAGTCCGATAAACACCAAGCCTATCCTCAGATTTAACTTCTGGAAGGCCAAATGGGAAAAGTTTGCAACCAAACTGGATGCTGAAATTGGCCACATTAACACACACCCAAATAACTACAATAACTTTCAAGATCTAGTATGGAAGGTAGCAAAACAAAACATCCCCTGAGGCTGCCCAAAAGCATACATCCCTTCTCTTACTGACAAGAGTAAGGAACTATACCAAGAGTATAACCAAGAGTGGTGTGGACGTGTAAAGACTGCGTCTGTTCGAAAGACCAAGCAATCTCTATCTTATCGACATTAGGCTCCCTGAACAGCACCAGCCTCGATCAAAGCCATTGCTGGGGCAACATTTCCCCCAGAAGGTCACTGCTGGGAGACACTCTCGCACTCCCTATTATTCCCGACTATTGCACCATTCCTTTGTTTTGTTTGTTTGTTTGTTTTGTGTATATGCTTTTATCTGTGTTGTACTATGAAAGCTAAATGGTACCGGAGTCAAATTCCTCGTGTATTCACATACCTGGCAATAAAAGTGTTTCTGATTCTGAGTATACGCGATTATACAATGATGATCCTTTTGCCAACAGCACCTTAGAACTTGGCGAAGTCCTACTTGCCTCGGTCCACCATAGGAGAAAGGAACGTTCAAAAGAAATGGTAACTAACATAGACATGACCCATAATAGCAAAAAGGCATGGAAAATAATAAAGAAATTAAACTCTGAACAAGAAAGTAGCTCAAGAATAGCAGCAGTTACCCCAAACAAGGTAGCTAACCAATTGCTACTAAACGAGAAACCGAATAACAAAATATGGGGGTGCCTAAAGAAGATGAAGAATGCAACGGATCAAGTTATGCAGAGCAGTGATGAGATGTTCTTTTCTTTCACCATGGAGGAACTAGATGAGGTCATCAAGACCATCAAACCTGGCAAAGCTGCAGGCCATGATGGAATAACACCCGAAATAAAACATTTTGGCATAAAAACCTGAGAGTGGCTGCTTGCATTATTTAACAGCTGTGCAACAACATTCAGGATCCCAAAAATATGGAAAAATAGAAGCTAAAGTAGTAGCCCTACTGAAGCCAGGGAAAGATCCAAAGTTGGCAAAGTGCTACAAGCCAATATCCTTGCTTTGTAGCCTGTATAAACTGTACGAATGATTAATAATGACCCATATTCAAGCAACTGTGGATGGCACGGTGGTGTAGTGATTAGCACCGTCGCCTCACAGCAAGAAGGTTCCGGGTTCGAACCCAGCGGTTGGCGAGGGCCTTTCTGTGTGGAGTTTGCATGTTCTCCCTGTGTCTGCATGGGTTTCCTCCACAATCTAAAGACATGCAGTTAGGTTAATGTGGGGTGGCCTTGGGCTGAGGTGCCCTTGAGCAAGGTCCCTGACTGCTCCCTGGGTGCTCTGGTGTGGCTGCCCACTGCTCTGAGTGTGTGTGTTCACTGCTTCAGATGGGTTAAATGCAGAGGATGAATGAATTTCACTGTGCTTGAAGTGTGCATGTGACAAATAAAGGTTTCTTCTTCTTTCTTCTGAACAACTATTGCCAGATCAGGTAGGTTTCAGACCAGGGCGATCTTGCTGCAGAAAGGTTCTGAACCTCACACAGTTCAAAGAAGATGGATTCAAAAGTAAGCTAATAACAGGTGCAGTGTTCGTTGATCTAACTGCCGCCTATGATACTGTGAACCACCGAGCGCTACTCCTCAAAGTAGTCAAAACAGTGAAGAACACCACTTTTGTTAAGATAATTGAATCACTACTTACAAACAGGTGATTCTTTGTGGAGATGGAGGGCAAGTGTAGCTGATGGAGACTCCAAAAGAATGGATTTCCCCAGGGATCTGTTCTTGCACTTATGTTGTTTAACATATACACAAATGACCAACTTTGCTTCTAAAACATCCGGAGAGTCATCTGCACTGATGACCTATATATCGTTATTCAAGCAAAGACTTTCTCCACCATAGAAAAGAGACTGACCAGTGCACTTAAAGATCTTTCAGCATATTACGAAGAGTGGTTCCTTAATGCTAACCCTGGAAAGACACAGATGTGCTCTTTCCACCTTAACATCCATCTAGCAAATAGGACACTAAAAATCAAATGGGGAAACAAAGTGCTGGAAACAAGTAAGTTCCCAGTGTACCTGGGAGGAACCCTGGACATTCAAAAAGCATGTAGACCAGCTGAAGAACAAGCTGTCAAGTTGCAACAACCTACTTAGCAAGCTTGCCAACACTAGCTGGGGAGCGGACCCAACCACACTTAAGCAGGTTGCTTTAGCACTGTGTTACTCAACAGCCAAATACTGTGCACCTGTGTGGGTTAGGTCATGACACACAAAGAAGACTGACTCAGAACTACACAAAGCATGTTGCACTACCACTGGCAACCTTACACCAACACCCTTGACAGTTCTCTACAAGCTAGCAAGCATCTCACCACCTTCAGTCAGGCATGACACTATCAGCAAGACCGAAAGAGACAAGCAAATGACTAACAATAGACACCCACTTTATAATTATCACGGAGTAATAAGAAGACTCCAATCGTGGAAGAGCTTTTCAACAGTAACTGGGTTAGAGAACATGAGGTCATCAGCGTACAGATTCAGGGAATGGATGGCAAATGATCAATCCCACCGTAATGAGGCTGTGCCCAAACCAAGTGAGGATCTTCCCAATGGAACTTCCCTCTGCAGGAAAGACTGGGTCACATTAAATCATGCGAGAGCCAAGACTGGCAAAACAGGAGACAACCTTCTGAAGTGGGGACTCACCGCAAGTGCTGCATGCCCCTGTGGTGAACCTGTCCAAACCATGGATCACCTACTCCGAGGATGCCCATTGGGCCCAAGCTGCTCCAACCAAGACCTAGCTAACAAAACTGCCCTAGTGTGGATACAGTGGTGGCCTGATAAGATATGATGATAACCCCTACCTTTATACCAGAAAGAATCAAAGTTGGTGAAGACTTGAGGGAGAAGAAGTGATTTGTGTGGAAACTGCTCATTAGGGCTTAAATACTCCATATTTTCATTATTAATTGCAATTATGTAAATTTGGGTAGAAGCTATATGCACCCCAGGCAGACCTACCTTCTCGCTGAAAAGAATAAAAATCAGTGAAGAATTGAGAGAAAAGAAACGATTTTTGTGAAATGCGGACGACGCCGGATGACAGATGACGGATGGATGATGGACAACACATGATAGCATAAGCTCATTGCCTGTTGGCCGGATAAGCTAATAATAATAATAATAATAATAATAATAAAGCAGTTGCCTGGAAGAAACACACTGCATTTTTATTTTTTTTTTACAATATGTGAATCACATCAGGTTCCAGCTTGCCTGCGACCCTGTAGAGCAGGAGAAGCGGCTACAGATAATGGATGGACGGAATCACATCATCTTATAACTAGCCAGTTTTCTAAATAGCTAAAATACTATTTTGCTGATTTACCAGAACAATACATTAAACCCTGTTATGTTATTGTTCTTGGTAACATGTAAAAAGGTCCACCTTTTATTGCTGTTTTTAAAAAGGCATAAGTTTGCAGCGCCTTCTGGGTAAATAAAACTCCTGAGGTCTGCATGGATGTGAACTTGCTTCATTGTGTGTGCGTGTGTGTGTGTGTGTGTGTGTGTGTGTGTGTGTACCAGAGTACAATGCCATCTCCTACAGCTGTGAACAGGTCATTTGAGCTTGGGTCCATGGGGAGGGCATGTTTGCAGTCTTCGTCTTTCTCCAAGGCCTTGTTGATCCAGTTTACAAACGCCACCTTCTCCTCCTCTGCTCACACACACACACACACACACACACACACACACACAGAAAGAGAAATATTTTTAAATATACATAAAATTAGTGTTCATATTTCCACAGAAATTACAGCTCACAGCCTGCTCACTTGTCTTCTTCAGGTTCACTCATGCACAATTTGTAAATGTGTGTTAAAGTTGTCCCACATCTCAACATCTCAGACCTCACCAACATCACAGCATGATAAAAAAAACCACACGGTTTTCTTTTCCATTAACTGGATTATTCCTTTTTTTAAAGCAATTTATTATTTATTTATTGTTTGGTCAGAGTCTGTGTGTGTGTGTGTGTGTGTGAAACCTGAGTATGAGTGCTGTGTGCCCGATTGCTCTGAAGTTCCTGCTACTGCACAGATCCCCTCCTTCTTGTTGATGGCCTTGCGGAAAGTTTTGGCCACCTCTGAGCTCTTCAGCCCATGAAAGACCTGGAATGAAGAAAAGCACAAACAAACATATGATAACTTCATGACCTTTTTAAATCAAAAGACCCTTTTACTTCTCTCTAAATCTACAAAGATATGTATGCTATATTTTACTTTTTAATAGATTTCTCTCACATGTTCATAACAGGAGGAGATTATTTGCCATACTTCATTGAGAACATAGTGTCAGTTAAAAGATCTTTTGCAATCTCCAGTTATATTCTTAAACGTGCTGCTCGTTGGTGTTACTGTTGTATCATAGGTTATTAGAAATATACTAAATAGGCTATGACAGTGTGAATTACAAAGTTTATAATGCTTCTCAACATCTTTATATACAACATCATAAACCATGCTTTTTTAAAACTGAATAACTCATGTGTCCAGCAGTCTTGATTTCCTCCTTGTAGTTGTATATTATGTTCAACACTCAAGAGATTGATTTGTGGAATTGGTCAATGTTTGAGGTATCCTCTTCTTTAGGGATTAATACCCCATCCCCACCCCATCACCATACTTTTGGGATAATTTGTTTCTTCCATATGATTTTCTTTTATATCCAGAGGAATCTGGAGTGTTTTTATATAGCCTTTTTGGAACCCCATTTAGTCCTGAAGCTGAACCTGCCCTTACCTTCCTCACAGCTTTCTCAACCTTGCTCCATCTTGGAAGGCTGACACTTTGTTGACATTTTGCTTGATGGGTGGCATGTCTGGAGGTATGACTCTCTGTTTCTGTGCTCATCAGTGTTTGTGGTTTTCAGTTGATCTTCAAGATCCTCTTCAACATCTTGAGTGACCCGGATTTTTCTCTTGCAAGCAGTCCTTTCACAAGTCTAAAGGGATCATGTTAGAAAGATGATTGTGCTCTCTCCTTCTTCTTGCATCGATTTCTGAGTTTTTTTGCCCTCCCTAGTGTTGCCAGGTAATCGTTTATGTCTTGTTTAGGAGGTTGATACCCACTCTTTGCTCCAGTGATACCTTCCTTTGAGTCCTTTCTCTCTGTAACACAGGGTTCAATTTAATGTTGTCTTCTCAATTTTAGAGGGGGCGTTGTTGTTTTCTTCCTTGTTTCTTTTGTAGCACACCTTTCTACCCTGTAGCTGTAAATCAGATCACACAATCTTTCCAGCTTTTTCTCTGCTGATCCTTGAAGCCCATCCAGAAGCTTACTCAGGTGTTGTCCACTCACCTTTGCTGCTGGACCTCTGACACTTTGCTTGTGGTCTGTGGCCTTGAATCTTCTTCTCTGTAACAGGTTGCTTCCTGCTGTGTTCCAGATCAGATGTTGTGCTTGACTTAATCCCCTTTATTAAGTCAAGTTTGTGCTTGACTTGATCAATACTAGGGTGGCATGGTGGTGTAGTGGTTAGCACTGTCGCCTCACACCAGAAAGGTCCTAGGTTTGAGCCCAGCGGCTGGTGAGGGCCTTTCTGTGTGGAGTTTGCAAGTTCTCCCCGTGTCTGTGTGAGTTTCCTCTGGGTGCGCCGGTTTCCCCCACAGTCCAAAGACATGCAGGTTAGGTTAACTGGTGGCTCTAAATTGACCGTAGGTGTTAAATGTTGTTTGTCTCTGTGTCAGCCCTGCAATAACCTGGTGACTTGTCCAGGGTGTACCCCACCTCTCGCCCACAGTCAGCTGAGATAGTCTCCAGCTTGCCTGCAACCCTGTAGAACAGGATAAGCAGCTACAGATAATGGATGGATGGATGGATGGATGGGGTATTGATGTTCAGCAGACTTTATGTCCTGCTGCTGTGCTTCACTCGACTGACTCGACCTTTCTCTCAAGAGCTAATGGTCAACATGTGGTCATAGCCTCACTTCCTCGACAATCTTACTGTAAATTATTGTCATGTGAGCATATTCTAATCAGAGAAGTAATACTACTACACATGACTGGTTGGAAAAAAGTTCAAATGTTAGCAGTGAAAAGCACTTTTTTCTCTCTTTGCCTATGACTTGTAATAAGCACTTTAGATGTTGACCCTAATGAAATAAGACTTAACACCAAAGAAGACTGACTTTTTTCTTGTACGAAAGGAATTGCTTAAACTCGTACTTATTTACCTTTACAAACTCGTCGAACGTGATCTTGCCATCATTGTTTTTGTCCATGGTTTGTCTGAGCTCTTGGATGATTTCGCGAACTCTATATCCCGGCAGAGGAAGATTAGCCACTTTAAACAGCTCGTTCAGCTCATCTGTGCTGATGTAGCCATTAGAGTCCAGATCTGCAGGAAAGGTTAAAAGGTCACACCCAATACTAGCCAGGTGACAATAATTAGTTTTATAGCACAGGTTAAAAAGTAGTTTTTATTTTACACACACACACACACACACACACCACAATCTTTGATACAGTGAATTTTGAAACATTTATGGAAGGAGTCTCCAGTGTCAGCACTTTGTAAGAGTCAGAGGTAAAACTAACTGTAAACTTTCTACAATGGGAAAGTCTTCCAAATGTTTCCTGGTATCAAGTGAGGGAATGACTGTTTATAGCGACTATAACATAAGTGCTGACAGGAACTAACTTGCTTCACAGACAATCCACAACATTAAATGTAGCTATTGTCTCATCTCATCTCATTATCTCTAGCCGCTTTATCCTTCTACAGGGTCGCAGGCAAGCTGGAGCCTATCCCAGCTGACTACGGGCGAAAGGCGGGGTACACCCTGGACAAGTCGCCAGGTCATCACAGGGCTGACACATAGACACAGACAACCATTCACACTCACACCTACGGTCAATTTAGAGTCACCAGTTAACCTAACCTGCATGTCTTTGGACTGTGGGGGAAACCGGAGCACCCGGAGGAAACCCACGCGGACACGGGGAGAACATGCAAACTCCACACAGAAAGGCCCTCGCCGGCCCCGGGGCTCGAACCCAGGACCTTCTTGCTGTGAGGCGACAGCGCTAACCATGTAGCTATTGTACAATTGGATAAAATACACAATGTGTTGTTCTTTAATAAATAAAAAATAATAATTATTGGCAGGGCGGCACAGTGGTGTAGTGGTTAACACTGTCGCCTCATAGCAAGAAGGTCTTGGGTTTGAGCCCAACAGCCGACAAGGGCCTTTCTGTGTGGAGTTTGCATGTGCTCTCTGTGCGGGCTTGCTCTGGTTTCTCCCACAGTCCAAAGACATGCAGTTTAGGCTAATTGGTGGCTCTAAATTGACCGTAGGTGTGAATGGTTGTTTGTCTCTATGTGTTAGCCCTGTGATGACCTGGTGACTTGTCCAGGGTGTACCCTGCCTCTCGCCCGCAGTCAGCTGGCATAGGCTCCAGCTTGCCTGCGACCCTCAACAGGATAAGTGGCTACAGATAATGGATGGATGGATAATTATTGGCAAATTGCCACTCTATAAAGCAGTTCAGAGTGCACTGTTATTGGAAAATATTCCACTTTCTTTTGGAAAAAGTGATGACACCACATTGTCATGGATTAATTTCTTATAACAGCACACCTCCAAATGTTTCCTTACATATGACATACTGCAAAAACTTATTATATCAGTATACTCTCAAACTCTGCATTCTGTTCAGAAAAAGGCAGCTTCAATAGGCAGCATTTTTGTCCCGCGTATTTACTCCTGATATATAAACTCTGGACAGTGTCAGTAATAGCACCAAAAACCTGAGTTCGGAGCAGCCTCCAAACTTGGCCACTCCAGACTACACTTCCCAGGTGCCACAGCGTCCCTCATCTCCCAAATACTAGAAAGTGCACCTGTTTCCCATTTTCTCAGCAATCACCTCTCCACATAAGCCCCCCCCCCCCCGGGCCAACCCACACACACACCCACCTCTCTTATCCCAGTCTCTACTCACTCCAACCCTTAAATGACAGGTATTCAAAAACCATTCAACCGGTCAACAACCATTTCATTTTAGCATTTCAACATTTTTACAGTTTTAACATTTTAACATTTCCTTAGTCTGCAACTATTCAGGTGCGAAATGCAATGCGCCGGACTTTTGTTGTGGTAAAGTCGTCAATAAGGTCATTGATGTCCAGCTTTTTCGCAAGTTCGTGCTCTATAGAGAGCATTGCCAGCCCATTGAGCCTCTCCTGTGACATGTTTGAGCACAGCTAGTTTTTTATAAGCTGTGCAAAGTCGGCTGCGCAGTGTGCTGCTTTGCAAAGTCGGAGCCGCTGTCAGCTGCTATTGGGTTTGTGCATGTGTGGGTTTAGCAGAGCAGAAGCAAACGAAAAGCCAATGTAAAATGCAGGCTTGAAAAAAAAGCCCAAAACCAGCAACCTCACACACATTGTGATCCTGTGAAGTAATCCCCAATTTCACTGAATCTTTCCCCCCTGTACTGTAACGGAATAAGCGGTTACTGTTATTTTGTATCCTTTAACCGAACGCCATTAAATGTATTCCATTACGCCCCAAGCCTGCATGCGACAGCCCCCGCAATGCCTTCCTAAACTCGTGGATAGTCTACTATAATCACGCGATTGGGGTGCTCTTGAAGGAGCAGCGATGGACGGGGGATTTCGGGCAGGGCTGGGGGCAAACATAATATACTGTGCGTGTGTACTGTCCAGTGTGAAAAGCAGAGAAGAACACACCGCTCGAGAAACGGCGGGATATGATTGCGGGCTAATGTGAATATTCTTAGCTTCAATCAGATATATGAAACACAATGTTATTAAGCCGTTGTGGTTATGAAATGATTCAATGCCCTGTGCGTTTGATATGGTGTTCAGTGTGACTTGCTCTCCCCTCGTTTGTAACATGAATTGCGTGCCGCGCATGCCTTGGTTGGGGTTACTTTACGGGGCTGGAAAAAGTTGGCTGTGTCTTACCTGGCTCAGCTGCCCCACTGCCTTTGCTAGTACCTGCTGCATCATCCGAATATTTTTTAAAATATTTATGCAGTGAGCCCCTGAGTCTCTTGGTTTCTTCCTCTCTTTTTCTCTTTTCTTTTCTGTGCTCCTGACTTGTGCATGTTGGCAAATGGCACACACGCTGATTGTCGAAGCGCTATGATCGAACAATGTCGTTTTTTTCCCCTTAATCAAAGAGTCAGACCAAACCATTTTTGCATTAGGGGTGGTAGGGGGTTCTTGACGCCTTTTTCAAAGAAAATAAAGGCAAAAGATCTAGAAATCATTTATTGAATGCAAATATAGCACATTTCTCCCCCAAATCAACACATTTTGAAATGAAATAAAATAATTTAATCGCAAATTCATGAGAGCCCAGTTCTGGGCCCTCCCCATTCCTGGGCCCGGGACAACATACCCGTTTGTCCCCCCCTGTCGGCGGGCCTGCTCATACCTGATCATACCAAGCGTGATTTTCCAGTACTGAGCTCCTGTGACTTTGACCCCCTTTTCCATGATTACTTTTTTGATTCTGTTTTCTCGCCTAATCTCTGATACGCCATTTGCACACCTACCGACTCTAGCCCGATCCTGACTATGTCTTCTGTTTGCTGTTCTGGATTTGGTTACCAGTTTACGATGCACCTGTTCTCCCCTGTGTTTGCATCTGTAAGTGCCTGCACCTTGACAGACAGCTGTCTTTTAAGGTATTTTTTTGTTGTTAATTTTGGACAAATTTCAAAGCATCATTGCATCGGGAGTCTAAGAGAGCAAAATTAATTAATTCAACTTTATCTATATAGAACTGTATGTGTGTGTTAATACTGTCCATGCTATCTGGGTGGGAGGGGCATACACTCTCTCTCCTCTCAATAAATGTCTGTGAGCTCATTTATGCAGAAGAGGGAAGATAGTGCTTTCCTCTGAGTGTGTTACAGTGCAGTGTGACACAGCATGACAAGCAGTTCAAAAAGATGCAGTTGGATAGCTTCACATGTCTCAGAGGAAGCACGTGTTAGCCTTCACCCTCCCCGGTTGGTAGCTGTTGTCTGATGGGGAGAGCTGGCTGGGGGAAAGACACTTTAAAGTTAACTAGAAAATCAGGGGAAAGACACTTTTGTATTTATATACTGTAGTTTGTAGCATTCAATACGATACTCTTTTGTGGTTTAGAAATCTGAAGTAGTTATGCGTATTTCCAGGTAAATTATACTACAGGATTCAAAGTGAAGATGAGAGAAAGCATGGTTTCTACTGAAGGTTAAATGTGATGGAACCATCATGTCACTGCTGCCATCGTATGGAACTAAATGTTGTCTTCTTTGAAATGTTTTAAGCTGATACTGTGATATACTGACAATCATCCTATTTTCAGAATTGAAAGGGACTCAAAAGGAAAAAAAAGCTGCCAGTTTAAATACTTGAGCATTTCTTTTTCTTTCAAAAAGGAAAATGTCTAGTTTGTAATGACTCAGACATCACATTCACATTCTGCTGGCTTGCATTCTGCCATGGAGGGATAAACAAACTGCAAATACTCTCAAAACTTTACTCTTTGCTTACGGTTTGAGCTGTAGTCATCTGCTGTATGTTGGTCTCCTCACTTACCAACTTTGTTGAAGGCCTCCTGCAGCTCCTCCATCTCTTCAGCTGAAATAGATCCTGTACTGGCCATCTTTTCTGTTAAGAAACAATTGTTAATATTAAAATGTGTCCTTTAATGGTAACATACTGGAGGAAAAAAATTAATGAGATGTCTGGCAGTGTTTGGCAGTTTAGTTATAAATTAGGAGTATCTAAAGTCTTTTATGTAATTTGTAAATGGTATTTTTAAGAAAAAAGATAAGGTTATACTGACCACCAATTAATAGTTTGTCCTATTTTTAACATTTAATAAATTAGAGATACATACTGTACATAAACCGTTCATCTGACACTGGTGTTCCATGAGGATTTTATGAATCTATGCTATACGTAATGTCATCCTAGGACTCCAAATACACTATATGACCAAAAGTATGTGGACACCCGTTCATCAAACCCATACATGTTTCTTTCCCACACTGTTGCTAAAAACTGGGAAGCACACACTTGTATATCACGGGCGATTGCTCTAAGACAACGAGGGAGGCTCAGCCTCCTCTAAAAATGATGAACATCGTGTAGGATGAATTGCACTAGGCTTATGTTATAGCCGACCTTATAACATTGCTATTTCAGATCCAGAATCATAGAAATATATGTGCTCAACCCACTACAGTGCGAAATCATTCCGTTATAACTTTCCCCAGTTCGCCTAATGTGCGCGTGAGTTTTTCCCCCTCGTCACAGCGCGATGCAGCCCAGCCTCAGTGGATTGGGAGCTATGTGCTTGTCAATCTCAAAATGCAAGACGATTATTGGACAAATACTGCGAAAACGCCCGCCCACGGAGTCTCACGGACTCCCAGCCTCAATGGACTTCAACGGTATTTGGGAGCTATGTGCTTTTCAATCTCAAAATGCAAGACGGTTATTGGACAAATACTGCGAAAACGCCCACCCACGGACTCCAAGCCTCACATGGGAGGGACATGGCAGTTTCCGCGAGGAGACTGGTGATTGGTGAAAGCGGCCGGATATTTTCTTTGATTGACAGCTTGTTTCAACTATAGACAGGTTGCCAGTACAGTGTTGCCAGATTGGGCGGTTTCCTGCCCATTTGGGCGGTTTTAAGTGCATTTTGGCGGGTTTTGAACATATTTTGGGCTGGATAACGTCAGCAGTATCTGGCAACATCAGTTCAGTCCCATGCGGATTCGCAAGTGCTGTGGTGTATTGTAAGAGATCAGCTTACATGGTGTATTGTAAGAGATCAGCTTACATTTCGATTTCATTCATTACATACGGTTTCTACCAGCTTTTTTAGTTTGTATATATTTTCATTGTAAATAAAGTGTAAATATAGTGTTGTCAAGTTTGCTATCTTAGTTCCAGAAATTTCGTTTATTTGAGTGACTGAACTTGAACTTGAGGGGGCTAGTCAGCTAGCAAGAAAGCTGCGCACGGATGCCAAGCATTGCTGATTTAATTTTGGCGAAGCCATTTGCCAGTCTTCCTTTCGAGGAAAAAATTAAAATTAAAGAGCAGGGTAGACCAACGCCTCAAATTGACTTGGTGAAAAAGGTAGGGAATAATACTCGTTCCTTTCAGCTCTCCTGGTACGAGAAAGTGAATTGGCTAACAGCAAGTGACCCACATCAACAACAGTAAATAGGCTACTTTAGTAATATGTCATGGATGGACCAAAAATATAGAATCTATTTAAAATGTTTATGCTGAGTATATTATATTGGAATATATGTTTTTTCTGGATATGAATTAAACACAACTACAATTTGGAAAACATTTTTAAACAAAAACACAGCCGAGGTCAATTTTTAAACAACATGCGACAATTTTAAAATATAAAATGTAAATATACCCCCCCCCCAAACACCACCATCATGTATATTGGACAGTAGGCTAATGGGCCAAAAGAACCTGTTATTTCACAGTTTGTGACCCTGCCAACAATCAGCCAGATCAGAGGCAAGAGTATGGGCAAAATTGATGTTTTTTCTTTTAAAATCTGGAAATATCGTAACCGACCAGCCTCCCCTGTTTGAAAGACTACCAGCCGCCACTGTTGTATATGTATTTGTATGCTGTAGCTTTACGTTTTTCCTTCACTGACTGAAACTAACAGGTCCAACCCTGTTCCAGCAGGATGATGACAATGCTCCTGTGCACAAAGTGAGCTCCATGAAGACATGGTGTGTGAAGGTTGGAGTGAAGAACCGGAATGTCCTGCACAGAGCCCTGACTGAACTCAACCCCACTGAACACTTTTGGGATGAACTGGAACTGGAGCCTCAACATCCCAACATCAGTGTCTGATCTCAATAATGCTCTTGTAGCTGAACTGAATTAACACAAACGCCCCAAAATCTAGTGGAAAACCTTTCAGAAGTGTGGAGCTCGTTATAACAGGAAAAGGGGAGTAAATCCGGACTGAAGCGTTCAAGAAGGACATATGGGATTGATGGTCAGGGGTGCACATATTTTTGGCTATATAGTGCATATTCTTATCTGAAAGATTAAATATGAAACAAGAAGAAAAGTAGAAGAAAACTCAAAGCGCGTATGTAATTACATCAATCAATACTGAAGTTTTGTAGTTAGTCATGGGATTATGAGTAATGTGTGTGTGTTTCCGCTGTTCTTGCAGCAAACAAGTTTCACAAGGCATACAGAAGCATTTATTTTCACACAGGGGATTTTTTTTTTTAAATTACCAAGCAATTCACAACCGTTCAGCAGTTTAAGGAAGTTGCATCTTAGCAGTTAGAGCTGTGTACCGTACAAGTGACCACACTATTGTTCATTTAAAATCTCAGGATTGAAAGAGACACGCGGCTGAGAGCATTGAGCTTTGAACTGTGCAGCATTATCACTGAATTCAAGTCTGATTTATTGGCTTCAAGCATGAATTTGATTTTAGTTTTTCGGATTAGTCTCAGCTTTAATGTCTTAAAGTAACATAGTCTATTATTCATCTTTGGCATATCATTACTACTATGCATTATTCTGCTTTATGAGTGTTTCATTGCAAAAAAAAAAGACAAATTCATTGAAAATGTATTGAATGTAGTGCAATTTATGTAATACTTCCTAGTATAAGATTAAAAACCCACATTTATTTATTTATACATACTAATTTCATGCTTGAAATCTTATTCTACTGGCAAATAATATGTTTTATTTTAAGGATTTATTTTTACAAAGAAGCAAATTGTCTGACAATAAAATAAGAAAATTAAAGCATGGACTTAATAAAAATGTCTAGAAATAGATTTTATAATCTTATATTTGTTTTACAGCAACCCTAGTGTTGTCCTAACAAAACACCTCAAAGTTAATGGTTAAAGTTCTAAAGTAAAATTCAGGGCACTATTTTCATGCCAGCATATTGCTATATTGTTGGATGCAAGCCATTTTTAAAAATTTGTACGCCATCTTTGTGACCCTCCTAACCCCCTCCTTGGCCTGCGCACCCCCTCCCCCCGCAGCACATTCACTTTCTTTGTAAAAATGATTTACTTTTGACATTTATATAGATTCTTCCTCAAATGATGATCTTAGTGTTAATGAAAAATCCAATAGCTGGAGCGTTCAATTCCTCTCACAGAAAGACAGTGTGAGAATTTGGTAACTGTGTTTTGGAAACAAAGTACTGAAGTGTTTATATTCTGTTTTAATTGATTTAAAGACTAAACTACACAATAAAGCATAAATGTTAGTGTTTTTAGCAGGAGATATACACGTTCCACATGTGGCACTAGTTAATAGTTGGTTTGCTGAAGCAGAAAATATATTGCTGTAATATTCTGTCAGCCAGCTGGTAACTTCTATCACACACACACAAAAACCCTGTATAAAATGTCAATTAATGAAGGGGACTGTTCGTATTCCGACCAAATGGCAAATCAACAACTGAGGTTGTAACTCAGTGATGTAATGCAAGTTTATTTTAGTGTTTGGCCATGGGGTGATGAGTAATGTGTGTTTTTCCACTGTGCAGTCTGCACCTAAAAGGTTCCTCTCAGCTTTTCAGAAATCCTTGTAGTGAGCAGAAGGTTGTCAGTTCAAATCCCAAGCAAGCCACTGACAAAGCCTTGAACAAGATTAGGATGAATCATTTGATTGGGTTCTAATTTAAGCGCTGCTGTGAGGGAACCATATGGAAACAGAGCTTTCCAACAAATGCTAACAAGTATAAAGGGTGAATTCTATTACTTTGCATTACAGAGAAATACACACAGATATTTTCCAACTGAACACCAAACGTGCCGTTTGATAGCTGACAGACGAGACTGGGCTCTTGTGTTTATTTCTCCTTCTCAGGGATTCTGTGTAAAGGAGGCCAGCTGCTCTTGTGGCTTCTTCAGGATGAGTCCCAGGTTCGATTTCAACTGTGACCCTGACATATTATTTCTCCAAATGGAGAATGCAGTGGTCATATCTGGGCATTTCTTGTTATTATCCTGACTATAGCATGGATTATAAATGGATTTTTTAAAATATGACATCATTCACTTTGTTCCTTACACAGCATGCGAACATATGCCCAGTGATCATAGAATAGTGATAAAATGTTATCTGTCTGGGATTAATTCCTTCAAGCACGCCTCATCACCTTTTAAGGAAGGTGGCAACATATTTTGAACACAGTCAAAGCAGAAGTGAAACTTGGGGTTCTGTTTCTCGGGTTTATAGGAAAAAAAAAAACTTTGAAAGGCCTCTGACCAAGAGCTTACTGGTTATAATGTGCTACTTTTATAATTTCTGTAACTTTATTATTATTATTTTCAATTCATGACCAATGTCCGGTATGGCTCTGAGAACTTCCCAGCGACTTCCGGGTTTGTTTCCAGAATCCATAGCAACCGTGTGAATGGTCATTGGCGTTTCCAAGTGTGACTAGAAGTGCTGCAATATCATATTACATTTAAAAATACAAACGTTACTTAATTTTATATCCAAATATTTTTATAATGTTAATAAAGTTATTTTAGTTAGTAAGTTATTTATCGCGAGTCACTGCCACAATTCATTCATAAATAGTCAGATAATTAAAAAAAGACTTTTACACATGCTCATCTATCTATCTATTAATTCATTCACACACAAAATATCCTTCTCCTACAATCAGTTCACATTCCCATTGCGTTACCTGCTGGCGCTGTTGATGATGGCACTAAAGCGACATGGCCATGAGGCCTTTACAAAGGCACTGTAGGATGACCCTCAGACTCTGATCTGAAATAATTCAGCTGAGAATATCCACTACATTACTGATAGTAAAAACTGTCATCAGGTGTGCTATCTCCTCCAAAACCTCCTGCAAGATTTTTATTTTTAGAGGATTTGATGCTTTGCTACACCGCTAAGCACTATAGAAATCCCCTTAGCAAGTCTGCCTTCAACAATCATCTCACAATCAGATTTTTGAAGCTTAATTTTGCAGTGTCAGGCTTATTTCAAATTAAATAAATTTTTATGTGAAGTTGTTATGCACTAAGAGCCAGAGTTTATATTGGAGTGAATGGTTATCACACATTGTCGTACCATTCCACCCCTAAGAGAATTTACAGCTCAAATTGGTCCTGTTTAATATCTTCTGTCCGTTAATAACGTTTATTGTGAACACTGACTCCGTGGCAATCACTCTAAAGAACAGCAGAGAGGAGATGCATGTCGAGAGAGCAGAGTTTAACCACAACTTCCTGCTGTATTCTGACTGCACAGCAAAGCTTTAACTTCTACTTTATACACTTCAGTGGCGCGCGCGCGCGCACACACACACAATGTTAAAACTCTGACATTTGAAGTTCATCAAGCTATATTGCACACTAACTCTCTCTGTGTGTGTGTGTGTGTGTGTGTGTGTGTGTGTGCCACTTGTTAGATGTGATCATGAGTGCACATGATAGTACACATGTTTGATGAGGCCAAGGCCTTTACGACCTTTGAATTAAGTCAGAGTAACAGAATGGTGCACTGAAAAAAAAGAAGAAATAAAAGCAGCTGTAAAATATGATGACAGTGATGATACAAGTGTACCGGCCGAGAAAGTTAACTGTACATGTATAAAACACACAGAATGATTGATAATCCATGCACCATTACTGAGCTATGCATGATGTTTCAAGATCTGCCACACACACACACACACACATACATTAATCTCTGGACAGATGTAGCTGATTTCTTACCTGAGAAAGGTAAGTGTGAGGTCTGTCTCTCTCTCTCTCTGTCTGTCTGTCTGTCTGTCTCTCTCTCTCTCTCTCTCTCTTGCTTGCTCTTACTCTGCTTTACACAAGCAGTGTGCAGAACAGCGAGGAACGACAAATCTATTCAAATGAGAGAGGAAGGAAGTGACAATCAAGCGAAAACAGGAACGTTGCTCATGATGGCTTTATAAGGCAATCTGCAAGGCAAAGGTACACTTTCACAAAATGTCACTGCTTGAAGACATTTCGTCTGGGTCTCAGGTCGATCTGAGACCCCTGATGAGAGGCATTAATGTTTCATAGGACCTTACTCAAGAATCGACAGTTTATTTTTGTACAACAAAAGCTTCATAAAACAAACAAACAAAAAACTCTGGGTGTAAAATTATTTTTTTCATTTATTTTTCACTTTTCTCTTTATTTCTTTTTTAAACAAGTGTTCATACACATTTATGAGTGCTCAAAACTACTTGCCATGTGACTCTCTTTGAAACAGGAAGTAAAAAAAAACAAGTAAAAACTAACAAATTCACAGTTCAAGATGTAACGGATAACCAAAGTTGAACTGATAAATTATCAGGGTTAACGAAAATGTGCACTGAATTCATTATAAACCTGACAGGAGAACAAATTGAGTTACAGATATTCCATTGTGCTGTTGAATTCTTGCATCTTATTGGCCAGAAGGTGTTGATTAATATAACTAGGTTTATACTAATGTGCTCCTTCTAATACATGATCAACTGCATATTAACAACTCACCCACAGGGATTCACACAATCTAAGGTTAATTATAAACCAATTAAAAATATGTTGTTATTTAACAAAGAGCCCTGTGATGACCTGGCGACTTGTCCAGGGTGTACCCCGCCTTTTGCCCGTAGTCAGCTGGGATAGGCTCCAGCTTGCCTGCGACCCTGTAGAAGGATAAAGCGGCTAGAGATAATGAGATGAGATGAGAAGTCTTTAGGAGAGAAGAATTTGCATTTTCAACTTTATAGATACATAAGTGATGACAGGAATTAACTTGTTTGTAGATCATCCACAATTTTAAATGAAGATATGAATTATAGTCATTCATTATCCATCCATCCATTATCTGTAACTGCTTATCCTGTGCAGAGTCACAGGCAAGCTGGAGCCTATCCCAACTGACTATGAGCGAGAGGCAGAGCACACCCTGGACAAGTCACCAGATATGTATCAGCAGGGCTGATACATAGAGACAAACAACCATTCACACTCATGGTCAAGTTAGAGCTCACTGGCTTCCAGTAAGCTACAGAATTGACTTTAAAGCATTGCTGCTGGTGTACAAATCTCTAAATGGTACAGGGCCCAATTACCTCTCTGATATGTTGCAGCGGCCTAACCCAATCAGATCTACCAGATCAAAACAGAAAAATTTACTATTAAAACCAGTTGTTAAAACAAAGTATGGTGAAGCAGCTTTTAGCTACTATGCAGTACAGCTATGGAACCAACTGCCAGAGGACATTAAAAATGCTCCTGCTGTTGGCAGTTTTAAATCTAGGTTAAAGACCAAGCTGTTTTCAGATGCTTTCTGTTAAATAATTAATATTGTCTTTTTTTTTAAATAATTTTTACTTTCTCTGCATGTTTCAAATTTACTTTAATTTTAACTTTATTCTATTTTATTCTTTATTCTATTCTGCTGGTTTCCTTTTTTTCCCCTCCTATTTCTACTTTATTTTATTATTTTATTTCTACTATTGTTTAATTCTTATTATTTTCTTTTAATTCTTTTAATTCTTTTAATTAATTGTTTTAGAATAAAAATAAAATTATTTTATGTAATTTTATTTCTCCATTGTATACTGTTTTTGTTTTTACTTCTGTAAAGCACATTGAACTGCCATTGTGTATGAAATGTGCTATATAAATAAACTTGCCTTGCCTTGCCTACCAACAGTGGCGGCTCCTGAATTTTTTTTCAGGGGGGGCAATTTTCCCCCGTTATGTCTACACGGACCATAAATGTCCACAGGACTGAAGTAAATTGACCTAGGTAGCAAGTCAATAGTCAACCAAGCCCAGAAAAACACCACGGTGACTGGAGCCCTCAGTTTCGTCTTTGCCTCGTAGAGCTAACTCGAACACTCCAGAAAATTTCACGCATTGGGTGAGCCGGTTTAATATGTGCCTGTTCTTGCTCACCTCATCGTTGTGGCGGTGAACTGCTAGCCTGTAGCCCTCATCCAGTTGTGTAGGCAGCTGGATGTAGGCTAGATGTAGGCAGCTGCCCATGTGAATCTTTGATGACTCATGTTTTTTTATTTTCTCCGACAAATGATGCATGTCCGAAACTCCAGTGACCGTCCAAGCAGTATTGTCCATGGAGCCACCTCCAGGGTGGAAAAGTAAACAGGGGGAGCAGGAAACCGCTGAGGCGTCCTTGCAGCCAGCTCACCAGGATTTGCGCTGGCACCATGTTGAAGTAAAACCTCGAGTATATGATTCCCCCCCTTGTCGAAATTTGTTTTATGTTTAGATTTGGTCGAGGGGGTCCAGCTTGTTTTGTTGCCAATTTAGCTTGATTTGATCGCTGACTAAATGGAACTTCTTTTAAGGACCGCACTGAATTGCTTTCCGCATCCATAGACATATAAACATAGACGCCGCATTGAGCTGGTGGCCCTGTTGCTGGGATATGTCAGTGTCCACCATATTGGATGTGGCAAATCTTCCCCGTAAACCAATGCAAGTAAATGGACTGAACTTCATAAAGCCCCTTTCTACAATAATATTTAACTCGATGCCTTTTATTCACCCATTAAGACACACACGTATATATTTGGTTAAAAACATTCATCATACGTTCAAAAATGTTCATCATAGTGTGCCACTGTATTATCTAATTCTCACTGCTTATAACTATACACCTACCCAGTGGAGATGAGCTGGGAGACTCAGTGCGTTTACATGCACATAGAGAAAATCGAATTTCTGCCGTTGCTCAACTGAAATCGAAGTTCTAAATGCCATGGAAACACCTTAGCTCGGCTGAAATCGAACCGAACTTGATTTCTCATAATCGAGCTACACGACCTGCCCCTTCCGTAAGTGACGAGACCACAAGCGGGAAACACAACAGCCTCGGTCGGCATGACAACGAATCATGACAACGGCATGAATCTTTTCTTTTTGTGGCATTGTTTGCACTGTTAAAATTTAGCTCACTTACTGTATCACCAAATACATCTGTACAGCTGTTGCATAGCTGTGAATTGTGTACATAAACAAGTCATTGTATTTGTGTATATGTCCAACATCTGAAGAATGTCAATAAAAACAAAACAATTGAACTTTTTGTGTTTATACATAAGTTAAATTGTAAGCAAAAAAAATATTTTTTTGTAAGCAAAAAATGGACTTTAGAAAAATATACAATAGTGCAAAATAAGTTGTCTTACAAAACAGTGGTCTGCGCAGGACAGTTTGTAGCCATACAGTCTGTTAGAGCAAGCCTAACAGCTTGAGCACGGAACTTGTGAACATGGAACTGCCAGTGTTGCCAGATTGGGCGGTTTTAAGTGCATTTTGGCGGATTTGAACATGTTTTGGGCTGGAAAACGTCAGCAGTATCTGGCAACACTGCTGATAACTTTGTTTATACTCTTGAATAGCTCTTCTTCATGATGACAACCGGAAGTGTACCAACACGATGGGGCGTGTAGCGCCACCTGTGGCTCGGGTGCACAATGTACCTCACACAATAGCTCGATTTCCTTGTGTGCATGTAGGATTGGATTTCTTTGGCACCCCTGCTGGGACCCTTAGCTCGATTACCGACAGCAGCTCGATTTGGATGTGCATGTAAACGCACTG
This sequence comes from Neoarius graeffei, assembly GCF_027579695.1. Taxonomy (NCBI): domain Eukaryota; kingdom Metazoa; phylum Chordata; class Actinopteri; order Siluriformes; family Ariidae; genus Neoarius; species Neoarius graeffei. Next base: position 10,049,326 of record NC_083581.1, read on the forward strand.
ACTGAAGACTGAAGGAACAGCTCCCTCTCTGATCCTGACTGTCTGACCTGTTCTGTCCTTCATATTAGCCACAAAGTCAGAAAAATCTGTTCGTAAAATTACGTTATAATGACCAAATACAATGAAAAGTATTTTTCCAGTCTCACCTGTGAAAGGTAATCCCATGTGATCTCGTTTGGACGGTAAACCTGTTGGTACAGTTAAACGCAGCACATGAATGAGACATCTTTATTCTCGGCTACTGTCTAGACGCTATACCAGAGACAGTTGAAGAATCTCCACTTTGCCACATCCAATACGGCGGCGAGGATGACGTATGATTCTACGCAGAATCCGGCGTCTATGTTTATATGTCTATGTCCGCATCCATCTCACCTCAGAAACTGAGCGGATCGAACGCAACTTTGCCGCGCTTCGCAGTGACATAAGCACGTTAGGGCAAGCCCTCCCGGAACCCATAGAGATTGCATTGAAGTGTCAGTCAGGAGAAAAAAAAAATATTAACATGGGACTCTATCAGTGAACTCTTGGGCGATTTTCAGCATGACTGAAATCGCCCCAAAAGGGGCAGTACTCTAGAAGCAAGACCACCCTGATTAAGTTTGTTTTAAAAAAAGAAAAAAAACTTTTTTTTTTCGTTTTGGCAGTGCGTCACCCAATCACCCTTATGCACCAGCTGCCCTTGGCCACCAATTAACCTAACCTGCATGTCTTTGGACTGTGGGGGAAACCAGAGCACCCGGAGGAAACCCATGCAGACACGGGTAGAACATGCAAACCCTACACAGAAAGACTCCCATCAGCCACTGGGCTTGAACCCAGAATCTTCTTGGTGTGAGGTGACAGTGCTAACCACCATGCCATGTCATTCATTATTACAGTCCCAAATCAGAAAAAGTTGGGATAGTATGTGGAAATTGAAAGTAAAACTCAAAACAATACAGGAACACATTATTTGATGTTTTATCTCATTAATTTTCTCATTCTCATCTCATTATCTCTAGCCGCTTTATCCTGTTCTACAGGGTCGCAGGCAAGCTGGAGCCTATCCCAGCTGACTACGGGCGAAAGGCGGGGTACACCCTGGACAAGTCGCCAGGTCATCACAGGGCTGACACATAGACACAGACAACCATTCACACTCACATTCACACCTACGGTCAATTTAGAGTCACCAGTTAACCTAACCTGCATGTCTTTGGACTGTGGGGGAAACCGGAGCACCCGGAGGAAACCCACGTGGACACGGGGAGAACATGCAAACTCCACACAGAAAGGCCCTCGCCGGCCACGGGGCTCGAACCCGGACCTTCTTGCTGTGAGGCGACTCATTAATTTTATTAATTTTTTTTTTCAAAATAAACACTTGTTTCAATTTTGATTCTTGCAACACATTTCAAAAAAAGTTGGGACAGTAAGGCATTTATCACTTTATAATGTTTCCATTCCTTCTCACAACACTTAAGATGTTTAGGGACTGAAGACACCAAGTGGTGAAGCATTTCAGGTGTTATTTTATCCCATTCTTCCTGCAAACAGGTCTTAAGGTTCTGGAAACAAATCCGGAAATGCCCCATTGGAAAATATCGCTACAAAGTAAGTTATTTTTAAACAAACAAACAAACAAACTAACTAACTAACTAACAAACAGCTAGGTAGCTAAATAGAAAACAACTTTTCTGACTAGAGGAGGGATTCAAGCCATAACTATAGACCATTTGCACATGATGTCACATGTCCTATGACCCTTTCTGATTTAGCTGTGTCCACCATCTTTGTGGAATAACACATGCGTAGCAACAAGTACCTTAATATGAAATGCCACAAATTTGCACAGTTATCGGCTGCTCAAACAATTCTACTAAGGCTGGAGTCAGATTGTTTAGTTTACCCACTGTTAAAATGAGAGAAGGACCCCAAATGGAAGCTCTAACCCAAAGATGACAGAGACAGTGGCTTGCAAATCTGAACAGATCGGACATAAAAGAGACCAGTTATAAATATGTACGTGTATGTGCAGGTCATTTCGTAAAGGTTAAGTTTATATTTCTACTGTTTATGTGAACCATAGACAAAATATATATAAAGATGCAATATCGCTACTGTAAGTGATATACATGTAAGCGCTACTCCAATTTATATTGCAGTTACAAATGCATAGCACAAAGCCCCAGTAAAATGCAGATAGTTGAGCTCCGTAAAATGTTACCTTAGAAGACGTAAATAATTAGGTTGGGGTTTTTTTTGGTTTGTGTTTTGTGTAACATTTGCCCACATCAGGAACCTACTAGATACTTACAGTAAACTTGCACTAAACTTTTGTATGCTTTCATCTGCTTCCCAGTGACGAAGCTAGTAGTTAACTACTAGCAGGTCATTCACAATGCCTGTGTAATTCACACTCAGCCACATTCTTACGTCGTCCTCATGCTCTACAACATTGCTGTACGGATCCACCCCGGACATTCTTTTATCCTTTCCCTGTATCTGACCTTGTCACTATTACTCAATTCATGATATATTTGCGAAAAATTACAGTACTCTCCTCGGATACCATGGATGCTATCCCACAAAGATGGTGGACACAACAGAATCGGACAGCATCATGGAAGATTCGTGACGTAAATGCAAACGGTCTATAGTTTATAAAGAAGGTTTTCCATGATAATACTTTGGACAAGATACAGTAATATATAATAACAATTATATCTATATGTGGCAGTGGGGGCGTGGTCAAGCGGCGGTCTGTGACTGGAGGGCGGAGTCAGGGAAGGTAAGTGGCAGAATCACTGCACCTGATGTTAATTAATGTGTTTGTGTGTCTTCCCCAGTGACCGCGCCCTATTTAAGGAGAGAGAGCGAGAGCAGAGGGAGCTCTCTCCCCAACCAGATGACTGATGTGTGTGCGTGTGTCTGAGTGTCTGGGGGAGTGTAACGCTGAAAAGTGTAACAATAAAAAGAGTTTTGTGAACTCAGTGCTGGCCTGCCGTCCTTCTGTGCTCCACCCACCCATACGAACTGTCACAGTGGTGCCGAAACCCGGGATGAGCACAGAAGAGAACAGCCCCATGGAGTCCTCCCCCTTCGCAGACCTGATCCACGCCCTCACCACGGCCCAACAGAGCCAGCACCAGGCGCTGCTCGCCCTCCGAAAGGAGCAAGAACAACGGTTCGAGGCCCTGGTGCTGGCGCAACAGGAAGATCTTTGGGCGTTCCGGCACCTCCTCGCATCGGCGGGGTCGTCCTGCGGGCCCACCTTCGTTAGGGTGAGGGGGGAAGGGCCCGCGGCGGTGGAGTTGGTGGACCCCGCCGATGTGAGGAGGTGCCGGAACGCCCGACAATCTTCCTGTTGCGCCAGCACCAGGGCCTCGAACCGTTGTTCTTGCTTCTTTCAGAGGGCGAGCAGCTCCTGGTGCTGGCTCTGTTGGGCCGTGGTGAGGGCGTGGATCAGGTCTGCGAAGGGGGAGGACTCCATGGGGCTGTTCTCTTCTGTGCTCATCCTGGGTTTCGGCACCACTGTGACAGTTCGTATAGGTGGGTGAAGCACAGAAGGATGGCAGGCCAGCACTGAGTTCGCAAAACTCTTTTTATTGTTACACTTTTCAGCATTACACTCCTCCAGACACTCAGACACACGCACACACATCAGTCGTCTGGTTGGGGAGAGAGCTCCCTCTGCTCTCCCTCTCTCTTTAAATAGGGCGCGGTCACTGGGGAAGACACACAAACACATTAATTAACATCAGGTGCAGTGATTCTGCCACTTACCTTCCCTGACTCCGCCCTCTGGTCACAGACCGACGCTTGACCACGCCCCCACTGCCACACTATAGTATTTATACTACTAATAATGATGTTATTGATAGTTTATTCATTAACATACTTTATTTAGTGCATTCCTCTACAGATGAGCCCATGGACACTGTCCAAGTAAAGTCACCTGCAGACCTCCAGCTCCTGAGGAGACCACTCCCCCCTCAACACACCTCATCCCACTGTGAGTTCACATCTGTCTTTATGCTTATTAGACACATGTCGAAGCTGGTCACATCTCAGTCTGAATTTTAATGCACCTTCTTTCATTTCCCCCTCAAATTCCCCTTTGGCTAAATTTCCAGTGTTAAGGGTTTTTCAGGTTCTTTCACAGTTTGAGCAAAGTTTCTTAAGTTGCCCTTAAAGCAGCAGTTCATCACTCCAGTCCCAGGGACTCCATGTTCTGAACAGTTCTCTCTACCCTCAACACACCTGTCCCAACTCACTAAAGTCCCCATGAAATCACTTATTACCTGTGTATACAGTTTTATTAAACTAACTACATTAATTTAATAACTCCCACCGTAAAGGGTGTTCTTGACTGATGAAAGAGTGTCACACTCAAGCTCGGACATCTGATTACTGTCTTCTATGTGTTTATTTTTCCATAAGCATACACCTGAACAGTAACCGTGCCTTTCGCCAGGTAATCAACAGCTCAGCTTCACCAGTCAAAACAATGGCATACTTTCAAAAGAAGATCTGGCAGGTTACTACATCCGCCCCAAATAACCTACAGGGGGGATCGCTACCACAAGAGGTTGCTATGAAATTAAACAAATGTGGGATAACTTCACACCTCCCACTTGGGCTACTTGTCCTTTACCAAGTAGGCCATAATAACTATTATTAATACAACAATGTACCGCATTGGCTCGAATATAAGACGGTGTTTTTGTTGTAAAAAATAGCTCTTAAAAAGGGGGTCGTCTTAAATTTGCGGACTAGACAAAATGCCGCCAAAAACGATAGGCCCTATTTTACAACGAGTGTTTACACTTAAATTACTGAATCGGCCACCGTCCCTCACAGGGCAGGCGACCTGGTGCGCTTTTGAAAAAGAGGAACATGCTCGTTCTGGATGCCTTCCGTGGCCATCTGACGGAGCCAGTAAAAACTGAAGTGGGCAAAATGAATGGCGATCTCGTGACCATTCTGGGGGGGATGACAAGCCAGCTGCAGGTTTTGGATGTTGTCATCAACAAGCCATTCAAGGACAATCTTCGCAAGAGGTACACAGAGTGGCTCCTGTCAGGTAACCACGCACTAACACCGACTGGGAAAATTCAAAAGCCTGCGGTGCGTCTGCTATGTGAATGGATCCTCCAAGCATGGGATTCAATTTCACCAGAGAGCATCAGTCATGGGTTTAAAAAATGCTGTATATCAAATGCACTGGATGGAAGTGAGGATGACATTGTGTGGGAGGGACTAGTGGAACATGAAAGTGAGGACAGTGAGAGTGAGCAAAGTGAGACTGAGGATCTCTGTGCTGAGTAGCTGTAATTTAGCAAACTACCCTTTCCATTGTTTCAGTTGTTGTTTATTGTAAACCTTAATGTATTGTTTAATGCATTGTTTAAAGCATTTGCACTGTTCTGCAAATTTATTCCATATACCCGTAGGCTATGGGAAATTATGCATTGACATTCTGAAGTTTATGAACTTTCAATCTAAACCTGACAAATTTGTTGAATTAATGCAATTTAAATGTTTTAATTTGGCTTGTCTAGTAGCCTGCAGTTTAGCCTCTTTTTTTACTTCTGTGAAAAGTGTTCACGGAAATGAGACTGAAATGACTTCTATTTAAATGTGAAAAACAAAAGCCTCTAATTTTAAACAGAATTTTGAAGTAAATACGCTTTATATGAATGAACATTTGGTCTTCAAAAAACTTTTTCCCCAAAGATGAACTTGGAAAAGGGGGGGTCGTCTTACATTCAGGGTCGTCTTATATTCGGGCCAATATGGTAATACACAGAATATGCAAAACCTCTCAGGTGACAAAATAAAGAAACAGCATATAACTGTTCAGTAAAACAGATTCAGTGTAAGTCCCACATTCAAGTGTCCACAGTTCTAGCACCTCTTAGGTAGCCAGGGGAACAAGCGAAACCCCCTCCTGCTCCTCTACTGGCAGTAACACCACCAGCCTCCTGATGTCCCTGCATAGGATCATGGAAGGACACGGCTCCTTGTCCTTCCTTGCTTGGGACAGGCCAATGGGGCGGCTATGACAAATCCTCACTTTGATGTCTCAGACAACACCCTTATCATCTGGACATGACTCCTCAACACGACCCAGCCTGAATTGACCCCGGAAGGCATTTTGGTCCGCAACCCATACCAGGTCTCCAACGGTGACATTCCTGGCAGGGGCATGCCACTTCTGCCGAACGAACAGGTGAGGTCCAGCCAACTGGCTCCAACGTCTCCAAAACTTATCCACCTCCACCTGGACTGCTCGCAGCTGACTGAATGGGTAGGTAGGGAATTCAAAACCCTGGGTGTCACCTCTGGGCCCCGCTTGACCCAACAGCAACGAGTTCGGTGTCACAATGTCCACAGTCTCCTCCCGGACCTGAGCTCTGGCCCCGATCAGTCTCTCATTGGAAAGGTTGGCAGCCAGGTAGAGGAGGGTTTGGAACTCCAGGATGGTCAAGTCACCCTCCTCACCAACACTGCTCAACAACCTCTTCAACACACGTACAGCTGCCTTCGCTGCTTCATTCCGATGCAGCGAGTCCGCTGGACAAAACTCCCACACCCAGTCAGTCCCAGCCACAACCGCTCTCCTCTGGACTTCCCTTTTGTCGATATCCGCCAGGAAGCTGTAGAGATCCTCCAGTGCAGGTCTGGCCCCCACGAAGTTGGTGCTCTGGTCGGACTAGAGCTTTTTGGGATGACCCCTGAGGGCAGTAAATCGCTGGTAAGTCTTGAGAAAGCCTTCAGTCGACAGGTCCTCGACCAAATCTGCATGGATCGCTCTTGAGGTCATACAACTAAAGACCATGCCCCAGACCTTCTTCTTCGTGCACCGCCTCACAACGTCCCTGACTGTGTATGGACCGAACAGGTCCAGCGTTGTGTACTCTAAAGGAGCCGCTGGCCTGGTGCGAACAGAAGGGAGATCGCCCATTACTTGAGAGCATAACTTGGCTCTGTGCTTCTGACAATGCATACACGAGTCCACAACTTTGCGAGTGACTCTAGGGCCTTGCATCACCCAGGCTCTTTTCCTCATTCAAAGGAGGGTGCCAGCGACGCCTTCATGGTTGACACAGTGGGCTTCTTTGGCAAGGAGGGTGCTGATCCGCTCCTTGTAGGGGATCAGCAGAACCCCAGGTCCTCCCTTATCAATGGACTGGATCCGGCCGTGGCACAACAAGAGACCTGTTGCCCTGTCCTTGTTCACAACCAGATGGTTGAGTGTCATCGTGGGGAAGGTCACACCTGTCTGGGCAGCGAGACATAAGTCCTTGAACGCCTCCTCTCACTCCTGGACTGTGAGTACTGCCTCCCACTGTTCTCGCTCACCAGTTCGATTTCTGCCGAGTAACCAGGAGTACACCGCTCTGCGGATGTATCCCACAGCCCCACATAGCTTGGTTAGTGTAGCAAACCTCGAAAGATTCACCTGTCCTACAAGAACCGAACCCCAAAATCTCTTCATACTGCAGGCGCTAGATGCTGTTGATGAAGACCCCATGGCAGTATCTGGCAAGGATTCCCTCTTATTGACTGTAGGAGACCACGTGATCGCCCCGTCCTCGACCATGGCATCCACACCAGTAGGACTGCCTGAAGCAAACAACTTCTTTGCCTGTGCCCTTGTAATGATGGCAGAGAAAGCTTTCCTTTGGAGCTTACTCACTGCTTCCCTGGTACCAGAGGCCACCTCTGCAGTGGACTTCATGGGCCACTCCTCCACTGCTCTGGTCAGGAACTCGGGACCTCTCTGCCACAAGGAGTCACCATCAAGCTGCTCAGGGGAACACCCTCTTGTGACAAGATCGGCCACGTTGTACTGACCAGGGACCCACCACCAATCTGTCACAGGTCCGGGCTTCTGGATCTCACCAACACGGTTAGCAAAGAAAGTTTGGAACCCATAACTTTCCCGCTGGATGGCCCCCAACACAGTCTGGCTGTCGACGAAGTGGTACCACCTACCCACTTCCAAACGTCCATGCTTCAGTATGTAGCCCTTCAGCCGGGCGGCAAAGACGGCTCTGCAGATCTCCACTTTAACAGCGTCGCCCTTTTGGTCAAGGGGGGTCAATTTAGCTTTTGACTCCACAAGCCGGGACACAGCACCCCCTGAAGTCTCCCAGCGCAGGTAGAGAACCACCCCATAAGAGTCACAGCTCCCATCGGAAAATGTGATCCCCCAGGGTTTACCCAGCCAGCCGGAAGGTGTAATACTCCTGGGGAAATTGATGGTGCTTAGCTGGGCATACTCTTTGAAGAACTCGATTGCCCTCCCACGCAGCTCACCAGACAGTGGCTTGTCCCACGTATCCTTAGTCAAAGACCCGGCCTCTTGAAAGGCTCTCCTGACAAGAATGATGCCCTTCTGCTTCAGGGGCGTCGCCAGACCAAGGGGGTCATAAAGCCCGGCCACCTGACTCAGCAACATATGACGGGTAAGGGGATCTGGTGTCTTCTCCTCTATGTCCTCTATGGTGAGGTCAAGCTTGGTGCGCATCTTTTTCTTCCTTGCAGAGAAATTAACGGCCACCATGAGGAAAAGTTTGTCCTCCCCCACGTGGTAACCCACTCCCAGGGCCTTATTGTCCTCATCGCATAACTGGTTGGGCAACACGATAGTCTCAGTTTTGGTGGGAACACCACCTTGCCTCCCACTTTGGCCAGACCGCACCCACGGCTTAAGGTAACCCCCCCCCCCCAGTTTCAAGAATGGTCTCAACCCCCTGAAGGATCTCACTCAGTCTCTGGGGGTCATTGTGGGACACCAGAATGTCGTCCACATAGGCGTTGTCTACAATGACACGTCTTTCTTCCACTTTGTCGGCGAACTGTGGCAGATGGGCGGTCTCCCTCATGGCCACCTGGGCGATACAACCAGCCAGCTTATCGCCCATGTTCACCCATACCATGGCGTAGTCCTCAATGCCACCCGCCGGAGAGTGTCTCCACAGGAAGCAATGGACATGCACCTCCTCATCCTCTAACCACACCGAGTTGTACATCTTGGACACATCTCCAACCGCCGCGTGCTCCCCCTCCTGGAAATGGAGCAGGACCGCCCGGATGGGGTTCAAGACGTCTGGGCCCTTCAGAAGGATGCCATTCAGGCTAACACCCCTGAATTCCCGACTGCTGTCCCAAACTAGTCTTACTGGAGTGGAGACAGAGTGCGAGTTGGGTGCTGTTAGGTGATTCACCCACCACACAGCTCCGTTCCAACGGTCCATCGCAGCCCTGGAAAGTTTGATCGCAGCCCCCCTGGCTACCATGTCATGCACCTGCCTCACATAAGCCTCCTTCCACCTCGGATCCCTCTCAAGGTGCTTCTCCGATTTCAGAAACGCCACCTTGACAGCTTCGCGGTTGTTTGGCAGGGTAGCAGGGTTCTCTTTCCAGGGGTACCAGGCATCCCAGTGGGGTTTGTCACTGTGGTTGTCGCTTAACTTGAAGGTCAAACCTCCCCTGATGATCTCTAACTTCTCGCTCGTCAGCGAGTGACATCTCCTTCCCCCCAGGGGCGCACTTTCCGCAACAACACCCACCACACTTAGGGTCACAGGCAGCCCCAATGCTGTCCCACTGCAACCACTTGACGATCTCAGCATTGCACGCAGCTGCGGTTCCGACTTCAACGTTGCTCTTTAGCTCGGGGCAGTAGTTATGGAGAACCTCGACTCTCCTGGACTCCGCCCTCATGGAGCATGCAAAGTGGGTCGATGAGTGGCGTGCAGTCACCTCAATGTCCTCAAAAAGATCCGGGTGCACGCCACTGACGGTCTTTCTGAGTGGACCATCCCACAACACCAGATCGCCGCACCTCATCATCCGCTGGGGGGCAAGACGACCTTCTCGGGTACTGATAAGTAACTCAACTTTCTCCGGGCAGGTCAGCTCCCCCGGTTTGACAACACCTGGGAAGAATTTCTCCAGCCGCTCTGAGTCCACTGCATGGTCCACTCTGGCGATCTCCTTGAGTCCATAGCAGAGCATCTCATGGAGCCGCCATGTCCCCTTTTTCGTGGCTGCCTTTATGCTCACATGGTACCTCTTTGTCTCAACCCTCGCCTCCATACCACCTACACCATATACAACCAGTGTGATTGTCTCACCTGCCAATCCAAGCCTCTCTGCTGCTTGGTGAGTGATATAGTTAGTATCAGAGGCTAGATCGATTAGGGCTCCGACCCAGTCTCCTCTCTTGGTCATTACCTCCACCAACATCATGAGGACCGGGTGCTCTTTCGGTCCACTCTCGTCTACCAACTCTTTGCCAGCACATACCGTTGAAGATGCCTTATTTGTGCAGGCCTTACAAACAGCCTCCAGCTGCTCCAGGGTTAGGCCTAAACTTGCAAACACAGCCTCTTGTTCTTCGGTCGGACTACGGGGTTCTCTCCTCTTTCCCCCCTTGGTCTCCCCCTAGCAGTGACCCTTTTGGCAGGAGATTTGAGGCACAGGAAAAAGTGATGATCTGGAGGGGCATCACCTCTTTTACATTCATCATTGTGACACACAAAGTTTTTATTGCACAGACTGTCCCTCCCATGTAGATCCAGGCATTTGGGGCAGGCTTTGGTCTTTTTCACTTGAGCCCTCCGCTCTGCCGGGTTAGCCTTCTTAAATACCTTACAGTGGTATAAATGTCCAGTATGCCCCTCTTCGCCACACATACTGCAGAGATCTCGCAATGATTCTCCTCTCGCCTCGCTTGCCGTGGCCTTGGTAAATGAATGCCTCTCCGGTCTTCGGTACCCCGGTCTTTCCTTCGGCTTTTCACGAGGACTCGGTTCACCTGCTCTGGCAGAGTTTGGATGTCTGGTGATCTGTAACTGCTCCAGTTACACCAGAACCGTCTTCTGATCTCTCAGGAACTGCCATAGTTTGTCAAACCGGCTATGTGGGTTTACGTTGCTGGCTACGTCACACCGGTACAAAAGCCACCTTTCCTTCATGCTGTCCGGCAGCTTACTTTCAAGTGACCAGATCACCAACTGGTTTTTTATTGCGTCCTCACAACCCAAGTCTATAAGGTCCAACAGCGCCCTTTCCACTGCTTGGATCAACTGCAAAGCCTCCCTTGGTTGGTTGTTGCAGACCGCAGGTAAATCCTGTAGCTCCAGTACAATGTCGTCTGCTATTTGCGACATGTCCCCATAACAGTCCTCCAAAACCCAGAAGACCTCCTCCGCAGTACGGCAATGAGACAGCCTGAGTTCGCGTTTTACTGCATCAGCGATACTGTCCAGCAGGTGGAAGAGCCTACACTCTGGGGAGCCCGTGGGTTCAGCTAACACCTGAAGGGTCCCCCAATTACTCTTCCATCGCCAATAGCTTCTCCTGTCCCCAGAGAACTTTGGTAGGCTTAGGGGTGCGAGCTCAATCCTGGGCCCGATTAACCCCTGAGAGGTGGCAGACATGCTCTGTCCTGGCCCAACACTATCCGGTAGCACAGTGTTTGCTCCTCGCTGCTGCCGCGGTGTGCTCGAGAAGCCGGGGTCAAATGTTGGGTTCATGGACCACTGTGGTGGATGTCTCTGTGGCGGCGCTTGGGGAGACCCTGACGGGGGGCCCGTGCCTTGTGCCCCATCAAGACAGTCCACATTACCATCCAGTGCACTGCCAATCATAGCAGCGGTTGGGTTGGTGGTTGGGCCTGCACCTGCCCCTTGCACCCCATCATCCTGTGCCGTGCCACTGTCTCCACCACCGGCCGAAGGCCCACTTGTTTTATCAGCGGAGGTCGTCCCTCCACTGCCTTGACCATCGTCTTCGACGTCAATGCCCCCTCGTCCTCTTCACCGCTTGCCAGGACACCAAGGTCGCCATGCGCTGACCTGTTGCTTCGGCGCATGTAGTTAGTCAGTGCAACTATAGTCATTCTTCTCTTCTCCTTGTAGTCCTTGAGGCAAACCTGCATGTCATCTACCTCCTTGTCCGGGATGTAGCGGTCCCAGCCTTGCACAAACTCCTCCAGTGCTTCGACTCTGCTCTTTAATGCTGTGTGCACCATATCATACTGCTCATGGGTCATGTGGCCCGACATGAGCACTTCAGTTTGACTGAACGCTTCTTTGAGGTCCGCCCTCAGACTGCCAAATTGACCGGAGGCACAGCGGGACCACAATGCCCTTTTTACCTTCCTCTCTGTGTCTTGATACTTTGTGTGGCAATCATGTAGCCTTCTCCTCACATCAGCTACATCCATTTTGTATCCACTTGCATCTCCCTCTTCCATAACAGCAATGTAATCAAAACTGCTATTACAGATCTCTTCATAACTGCCCTTGAGTGCCCTCAGTTCAAGTTTGAGGTCATGTTCATTTAAAAGGTCCATGTTAAAATTAATGGCATTTGCCCTCCTGTTAAAAGCCCCTTGTGCATAAGAACGCTTTTTCTTTAATTCTCCACAGTCCGCCATGCTTTTATTATCCTCTCTTTTTACTCTTTGTTTTGATGACGCACTTCCGGTCCCCGTACCTCTACCAAGATGGCAGCGACCCACTTCCGGTAGCTTAGCGGCTAGCTACCGTGCTAACAGCGAATTTGCGGCGATCGGCTTATCCTATGCCATCGCGCTAAGCAGCCACAATAAAAACCACTCAAGCACCGTCACAGACCAAGCGAAACCCTTTGCTGAGGCTTGACTTGAATCCGAGGCATTGTTGATCGGCCGGGATGCTCCACCGGGTCTCGTCCACACGCTAGCCTCCTGTCGTTTGTTGTTGTTGTTGACACTGTCCAACCTCCGCTTCTCTGTCACGAGGCTGGCTTAGTGTTAATTACTGTACGGTTTTATGAAACTAACTACATTAATTTAATAACTCCCACCGTAAAGGGTGTTCTTGACTGATGAAACAGTGTCACACTCAAGCTCGGACATCCGATTACTGTCTTCTACGTGTTTATTTTTCCATAAGCATACACCTGAACAGTAACCGTACCTTTCGCCAGGTAATCAACAGCTCAGCTTCACCAGTCAAAACAATGGCATACTTTCAAAAGAAGATCCGGCAGGTTACTACATCCGCCCCAAATAACCTACAGGGGGGATCGCTACCACAAGACGTCGCTATGAAATTAAACAAATGTGGGATAACTTCACACTGTGATTTGACTGCGTATGCTGATGTGTTTCTTTTTAAACAGGAAGTCAGAGTATGTGACACAACAGCCAAAATTATTCATGATAAACCACACTGATGAATCTAACTCAGCTTGACAGTAGCTTAGCGAGCTAGTTAAATATGGAGTTTAGCAAAATTATGAATCATGTTAATGTGTTTGTTCAGTCTGAAGTGACTTGCCCAGCACTGAACAGCCTCCTGTTAGTAAAACACCTGTGGAAAGCATGCTTCACATAACTTTATGCAACCTTTTACAGATTCCTCCCTTTTCTAAATGAATTTAATCTGATTTCCTTTTCCTCAAACAAAATTCCACTCCTGCAGCCAAGAACAGGAATCTTAGAATCAACAAGTTCCTATTAAAGTGGCCGGTGAGTTAATGGTTTGTTTTCCACATTTCTTCAAATGCAGACAAGGTTATCACAAATAAATCCATATCCACAAATCCAGTAAAGCAAAGAAAAACTTAACAGAGCTAAAATAGGAAAATGAGCCGGGAAGATACAGAGCTTGGGAGCTCAGGAAAGAATGGGTCAGAATGTGTGGCCAGAGATGGCCACAGTGGCTCAGGTGCGACTGTGGACGGAATGTGTGAGGCATCAGGAAGATGACAAACTGTTGTGGACAGCAGACAAGATGCAAGCTGTATGCACACACACACACAGTATGACATGGACCCAGGCAAGACAGATGGACACACACACACACACACACACACAGCAAATACTGTCAGCCTGCACTGTGTCCAGCATCCTTTTCATTACACAATTAACTAACAGTTAAAGTCGCAAAGTAATGCAAAATAGGACTGAGTCCTTAAAGACCAGCATTTGTCTTGTGTTCATGTGTAAGATCTGTGTTGTGTCAGTTAACAGCCTGAAAACATGATTGATTGATTGATTGATTGATTGATTAATTAATTATAATCTCTTGCTTTTGTTTCCTCAGTTGTTCTATGATTCCAGGGTTCCTGCCCATCACATTCCCCTTCCCTCACTGCACTCAGCCCGTCGGAGCGGCTCCACCCTCAACCTCAAGGTGTGTGTGTGTGAGAGAGAGAGAGAGAGAGAGAGCGCGTTCCTGGGCAGATCAGTGATCAGGTCTGCTTTACTGTTGTTCATTGTACTTTATTTTTCAACAAGGAGCTCTGCCTCTGCACAGAGGCATCTCATCTCATCTCATTATCTCTAGCCGCTTTATCCTGTTCTACAGGGTCGCAGGCAAGCTGGAGCCTATCCCAGCTGACTACGGGCAAAAGGTGGGGTACACCCTGGACAAGTTGCTAGGTCATCACAGGGCTGACACATAGACACAGACAACCATTCACACCTACGGTCAATTTAGAGTCACCAGTTAACCTAACCTGCATGTCTTTGGACTGTGGGGGAAACTGGAGCACCTGGAGGAAACCCATGCGGACACGGGGAGAACATGCAAACTCCACACAGAAAGGCCCTCGCCAGCCACGGGGCTCAAACCCAGACCTTCTTGCTGTGAGGCAACAGCGCTAACCACTACACCAGCATTGTTTTGGGAAATGAAGAGAAATAAAGGAACTTACAGCACTTCTGCATGCTCTTCTTTCACTTCACTCTCACACAATGAACAAGTATCTTTCTTTATTCATTTTGTTTACTTGAAGAATTGTATGTGTTAAATGGTGAGCAGAAAGACAGACAGATGTTTCTTTGTCTTCCAGGCACCAGTGGTGGGAAAATAACATGTGGTCTGTCTTAGAGGTTCTGAGTTCATGTAGCCACAAATGCTGAGTCATCAGTCTAAAAATAGTGTGTGTATGTGTTGCTGTGAATAAACCAGGTGCAGTAGTAAGGTACAGTATGAATAAAGAGCTCACTCTCACAACCAAAAATCTCCATCTGACTCCTGTGTTCTAGTTACTGACACTGATGTAGGCTGAAGGAAGAAAGTGTGCAGTGAAATAGATAAGCTTTAGGTTCTAACTGTACACCAGCAAAAGTACATCAAAAAAGATAGGAGTGTAATAAAGTGACCAATGGGAGATGGAGAGCTTTATTTTAATCCATTTTTTAACCTGAGGTTCCTGATCTTGTTGCTCAAGTGACCAGTGAATTTGGGTGACACGCACGGGCGCAGATAGAGGGGGGGACGGGGGGGATTCGTCCCACCCAGATTTAAATTCACCTCGTTCGGTCCCCCCCACTTATAGGGAGGAAAAAACGTCTATGCTGTCTTTCTTTGCATAAGGCAAACCTCACGGAAAAATCAAAAGACTAATTACCATTCGGTTTATTGAGGTGCACAGCAGTACATACATAGTTGCAACTGCGCAGACTGCACAGGTTGCGAGCTCGAGCTTGGTTGCTATGGTTACCCACAAGTTTGACAGGCATATCGGGGACAGCGCCTCCTAGTTCAGGACCCCAACACGGCATGATGAAGGGTGCCAAAAGGCAGAAAACGATTGCATCGTTTAAAAAAAAAAAAAAAAAAACGACTGTAAGTAAACTGTGCCTTACTTTATCATATCACCTTGCAATTTTTTGATAGTCTGTTCAAAGTAATGTCGTAGTGAAAGTAAAATCGTACGGAGTAGAGAAGCCTTTCTGGTAGCCTCCTTCTTTCAGTGGTAGCCTGTAGATACAGTGCTCAGAAGGCAGTTTTAATGTTTAATCTGGCGTTCCCTGCCATAATTTCAGCGAGCATATTGTTTCATAAGGAAACTTTGCGAAGAGTTGTTGACTGACTGCCGCTCACGCAACACACAGGCATAGTTAGAAAGTCAGGATGCACTGGTTTACACTTTACACACACACACACACACACACACACACACGTAGCCCAGCCTCTCGCTATGTTTAACAGTTGGAACTTAGCGGTTTTAAAACTAGTTTTGCAATTTTGCAATTTCTGTGCGTGATGATAATGTGTAAACTTTGGATTTCCATAGGCTATGTTAAAATGTTATCATTGTCCTGGCCTGCAGGTAGTTCCTGGTGATGGCAGTGAGGGAGGTGAAATAACATGTATACACACTACCGTTCAAAAGTTTGGGGTCACCCAGACAATTTTGTGTTTTCCATGAAAAGTCACACTTTTATTTACCACCATAAGTTGTAAAATGAATAGAAAATATAGTCAAGACATTTTTCTGGCCATTTTGAGCATTTAATCGACCCCACAAATGTGATGCTCCAGAAACTCAATCTGCTCAAAGGAAGGTCAGTTTTATAGCTTCTCTAAAGAGCTAAACTGTTTTCAGCTGTGCTAACATGATTGTACAAGGGTTTTCTAATCATCCATTAGCCTTCTGAGGCAATGAGCAAACACATTGTACCATTAGAACACTGGAGTGAGAGTTGCTGGAAATGGGCCTCTATACACCTATGGAGATATTGCACCAAAAACCAGACATTTAGTAGAATTTAGCTAGAATAGTCATTTACCACATTAGCAATGTATAGAGTGGATTTCTGATTAGTTTAAAGTGATCTTCATTGAAAAGAACAGTGCTTTTCTTTCAAAAATAAGGACATTTCAAAGTGACCCCAAACTTTTGAACGGTAGTGTGTGTGTATATATATATATATATATATATATATATATATATATATACACACACACACACACACACACACATATATAAAATATACACACACATACATACATATATATAATATACACACACACACACACACACACACACACACATATATATATATATATATATATATATATATATATATATATATATATATATATATATGTGTGTGTGTGTGTGTGTGTGTGTGTATATATATAATATAATATACACACACAAAATGGAATCATTTGCTGACAGCTCAGTCCCCCCCAGTTCAAAAATCCTATCTGCGCCCCTGGTGACACGTCCAGGTTCTGCAGATAGGGCAGCTGGTTTTACCGACAAAACACATGTACACACATTATTAAATAAATAGGCTTGTGTAAGTGAGACCTTGAGAAAAGTGCTATAGCTTACACTGACGAAGTCTCTGACCCAAAGTAACTGTTTCCACTCTCAATGTCCATGTGCCTGGCAATAAATCCACTTGAAACGTCTTGAAAGTTGAACTTTAATCCTCGGTTTAACAATTACAAAGGTTCTAAGATGCAGAGAGTCAGTTAAAACTGTTCGCTTCCATGGCTCCTCAAGATCTGCCCTGAGAAAGCTCAAGATCATTCTTATAATAGCTGAGACCGTTCTAGTTCTAATTCTTCACATATGAATTCTAATTCTAATTCTAATTCTTCTAACCTTGCCACATGTTATTCATCATTTTAATCATGAAATAAATTACTTATATGAAATTACACACTCAAATGAAATTATTTATACCTTTTAACATAAATTCTAATTCACGTCTATATGAATTCTACTTTGGCCGCATATGTAACACAGTGCTGTTAATGAAATTGGGGGAGAGGGGTCAGATGTCATGCAGGATGGATATCTAGATAGATAGATAGATTTACTTTATTGATTCTAAGCTGGGAAATTATGTTACAGCAACAAGTTATCAGACATGCGGGGGGAAAAAACACTGTACAACATAAAGTAGAATGAAAATATATCCCAGAACAAGCTGACGATACAATATAAAGATAAAAATGTAATGATAAAAAAATGCGGTTGTTTATTAATAGTGCTAAAAACAAGAACTGAGCTGAATGAATATAAAAACTGTACAAAAGTGGCAGCATAGATAGATAGATAGATAGATAGATAGATAGATAGATAGATAGATAGATAGATAGATAGATAGATAGATAGATAGATAAAAACAAGTAAACTCTAAAGGTGCAAAGTGACAGGAGGACCAGGACCAGGGTTATAAACAGAACTATACAGTAGAATGTTCAGCATTCTCTCTGTTGATAATATGCAATAATAATAATAATAAAAAATTACAATGAATTGATCTAAAATTGGGAAAAATATGGCAGTAAACAAAATAAGCTCTGACAGTGCAAAGCTACAGGAGGACCAGAGTTCTGTCTGTCAGACAGAGGTGAGTTATTGTACCGTATGATAGCTTGGGGCAGGAACGATTTCCTGTATTGGTCCCTATGACAGCAAAGCTGTAATGGTCTGTTGGAGAAGATGCTCTGCTGTCTAACCAATGTGTGGTGGAGAAGGTGGTCAGGATTATCCATGATGGATAACAGTTTGTTCAGAGTCCTCCTCCCCACCACAGCCTCAAGTGTCACAGCCTAAAAAATAGTTCAAGAAACTTGTTTTTGTTATTTTCAGTTGACAACAGCCACCTAATCATACAACCCCGACTGAAATTCAGAATGAAAGTATATTTACAAAAACAATAAAGTTTATCAGTTTTATCACATTAAATATCTTGTCTTTGTAGTGTATAAAACTGAATATGGGTCGAAAAAGATTTGCTAATCATTGGATTATGTTTTTATTTACGTTTTACACAGTGCAGGGGCACCGCCAGAAATTTTGGGCCCCATGAAAGATTAGAATTTTGGGCCCCTCAACTTTGCCCACCCTCGTCACAATTGTACTATTGTCATTATTTGACTTTTGATAGCCCATGGACCTTGAGTTTGTGACTTTGTTATTACATTTTATGTATTAACCTACCAGGGACGAGATGCAAACTGGTCAGTGACTAATTCTGATGCATTTACAATCACAAATGAAAATTCAAGATTTTGCCACATGCCTTCTTGTGCTAGGACAATTGGTAGTGAAATGTGTGATGTGACTGCTAATAAATCATAGAAAAAGTTTTCTACCCAGCATCAAAATACCTATGGAAATCCCATGGATTGTTATGTGTTAGGTAGAAAGCTGTGTGTACTGTTCTGCAAAAAGGGAATATGTTCAAAGCAAAGTGTGTCTAGACAGAAATTTGAGCGTATTACATCTTATTATAAATTTATTTCAAAGTGACTCGGAGTGACATTTCAATTTGATCAATTATGTACGTATTTCTTCATATGTTGTAACCTCTATCCCTCTTTTATGTGTGCTGCGCTTTCTCCAGCTCCTCAATTTGAAACCAATGGTTTAGAACGTGTGAACATTCCACACACGTAACCATGTCAAACACTTGACTGGTGTCCATTATTAGCAACACTTTAATCTAGCAAACTGTATATGGCGCTCGCTCATTAAAAACTTCAATCCTAAAGCATTTATGGGTTGTATTGCTGCTTACCTCCTTCTCCAAAGGGGGGTTCAGTGGTTTGGTAGGGCGGAGGTCCCCCTGAGGCTGAATCTGTGCATATTTAGGGCACCCCATTAGTTATGAAACTGGTTATTAGCACTAGTTATTAGCACCAGCATAACGTAATATTTCATCTTGTTTATCACACAAGTCAGTTCAGTTATTAAAATGGAAAAAATGTCACTGTACAAACTGTAAAAGTGTTCTCTTGATAGGCTAATCCAACCACATTCATACTGTTCATTTACCATTCGCTAATATTTTGAACACACATGTGAGCGATAGCTACCTTTCTTTGGGGAAAACTGAGTGACCAGTTGCCTGCCTCTCCGGTCCCTCTCAGCTTTCAGCTGCCTTTCTTTACGTTTTTGACAGCCACTCTTCATATTTAGCGATCATAGACTGTACGCAGGCGGCACGGTGGTGTAGTGGTTAGCACTGTCGCCTCACAGCAAGAAGGTCCGGGTTCGAGCCCCGTGGCTGGCGAGGGCCTTTCTGTGCGGAGTTTGCATGTTCTCCCCGTGTCCGCGTGGGTTTCCTCCAGGTGCTCCGGTTTCTCCCACAGTCCAAAGACATGCAGGTTAGGTTAACTGGTGACTCTAAATTGACCGTAGGTGTGAATGTGAGTGTGAATGGTTGTCTGTGTCTATGTGTCAGCCCTGTGATGACCTGGCGACTTGTCCAGGGTGTACCCTGCCTTTCGCCCGTAGTCAGCTGGGATAGGCTCCAGCTTGCCTGCGACCCTGTAGAACAGGATAAAGCGGCTAGAGATAATGAGATGAGATGAGACTGTACGCACTCCTCTGCTGGCTGGCTGGCTGGCTGCTGCACTGCGACACAGCAGCAAGTAGCATTGCACTGATCAGCACACAGACTTAACGCATCGCGCTTCTACCAGAACTGGACCGTACCATTTTGCAAAAGGGGGAGGGTTAAATGACAATATGTTGAAGAACTCAAGAAATAGACAACCTTGTTCAATTAGCTCATTTTACCAGATGGAATATTGCATTGTTGTTATTTCAAAAGTCTTATTAAAATCATTAAAAGCATATTATCAGCCCCTTAAAGGGCCCCATGGCAGTGCTGGGCCCCTAGAATTGTTCTAACCTTTCCCCCCTGGTGGCGCCCATCACACAGTGTCCCAACTTTCTTGGAGTCAGAGTTGTATTATCTAATTTATTTTCATGTTTGGGTTTGTTCCATTCTCAAAAACTTAGAAAAATTCTTTAGACACATCATCTGTAATGCTGTACACACTCAGGGTCCTTCTGGGGTTCTTTAAGCATTATTTCATTATAATGGCGTATGATTTCCAGGAAGATTTTCTTTTAATAATGGTTAATTAATAATGTGGCAAACATACACAATGAATGTAGAAGTTAATATTTTTAAAAACGAAGAAATAATTATTTTTGGAGATCTGTGCGGTCCTGTGCACAGCATACAGTCTTCATGGTGTTTATGGAGCATTTTGAGTATTTTTATACAAATATGGTAGAAAGGTGGTTTATTTTGGAGCTCAGTAAGGCAGAATTTAAGTTGGACTACTGGAACAAAAAATGGATGAAAAACAAATAGCACATCTTGGACTCATATAATGTTAACAAACTTGGTATTTATTCCTTGACCAGGGTTGCCAGGTTCTATGTATAATGTCTGTACTGCAGATCGATTCTGCAAGTCAGAAATGTGCACCGCTTTTAACTTTGACAAAAAAGAAGAAAAATGGGTCTTGCTTTTCCTTAGTCTGAACATTTTGGCCTCATCTCAAGTCTCTTTGTGTGGGGTTTTATTTTGATAGGAATTTTGCTTTAACCTGACAACCTTGTTCACAACTTTAAAACAGCATGTTAAACACTGTGTACAGTGGTGCTTGAAAGTTTGTGAACCCTTTAGAATTTTCTATATTTCTGCATAAATATGACCTAAAACATCATCAGATTTTCACACAAGTCCTAAAAGTAGACAAAGAGAACCAAGTTAAACAAATGAGACAAAAATATTATACTTGGTCATTTATTTATTGAGGAAAATGATCCAATATTACATATCTGTGAGTGGCAAAAGTATGTGAACCTCTAGGATTAGCAGTTCATTTGAAGGTGAAATTAGAGTCAGGTTTTTTCAATCAATGGGATGACAAATCAGATGTGAGTGTGCACCCTGTTTTATTTAAAGAACAATGATATATCAAAGTCTGATCTTCACAACACATGTTTGTGGAAGTGTATCATGGCACAAACAAAGGAGATTTCTGAGGACCTCAGAAAAAGCGTTGTTGATGCTCATCAGGCTGGAAAAGGTTACAAAACCATCTCTAAAGAGTGTGGACTCCACCAATCCACAGTCAGACAGATTGTGTACAAATGGAGAAAATTCAAGACCATTGTTACCCTCCCTAGGAGTGGTCGACCAACAAAGATCACTCCAAGAGCAAGGCATGTAATAGTCAGCGAGGTCACAAAGGACCCCAGGGTAACTTCTAAGCAACTGAAGGCCTCTCTCACATTGGCTAATGTTAATGTTCATGAGTCCACCATCAGGAGAACACTGAACAACAATGGTGTGCCTGGCAGGGTTGCAAGGAGAAAGCCACTGCTCTCCAAAAAGAACATTGCTGCTTGTCTGCAGTTTGCTAAAGATCATGCGGACAAGCCAGAAGGCTATTGGAAAAATGTTTTGTGGATGGATGAGACCAAAATAGAACTTTTTGGTTGAAATGAGAAGCATTATGTTTGGAGAAAGGAAAACACTCCATTCCAGCATATGAACCTTATCCTATCTGTGAAACATGGTGGTGGTAGTGTCATGGTTTGGGCCTGTTTTGCTGCATCTGGGCCAGGACGGCTTGCCATCACTGATGGAACAATGAATTCTGAATTATACCAGCAAATTCTAAAGGAAAATGTCAGGACATCTGTCCATGAACTGAGTCTCAAGAGAAGGTGGGTCATGCAGCAAGATAATGACCCTAAGCACACAAGTTGTTCTACCAAAGAATGGTTAAAGAAGAATAAGTTCATGTTTTGGAATGGCCAAGTCAAAGTCCTGACCTTGATCCAGTTGAAATGTTGTGGAAGGACCTGAAGTGAGCAGTTCATGTGAGGAAACCCACCAACATCCCAGAGTTGAAGCTGTTCTGTATAGAGGAATGGGCTAAAATTCCTCCAAGCCGGTGTGCAGGACTGATCAACAGTTACCAGAAGTGTTTAGTTGCCGTTATTGCTGCAAAAGGGGGTCACACCAGATACTGAAAGCAAAGGTTCACATACTTTTGCCACTCACAGATATGTAATATTGGATCCTTTTCCTAAATAAATAAATGACCAAGTATAATACTTTTGTCTCATTTGTTTAACTGGGTTCTCTTTATCTACTTTTCGGACTTGTGTGAAAATCTGATGATGTTTTAGGTCATATTTATGCAGAAATATAGAAAATTCTAAAGGGTTCACAAACTTTCAAGCACCACTGTATGTGTACAGG
Organism: Neoarius graeffei; assembly: GCF_027579695.1. Classification (NCBI taxonomy): domain Eukaryota; kingdom Metazoa; phylum Chordata; class Actinopteri; order Siluriformes; family Ariidae; genus Neoarius; species Neoarius graeffei. The sequence goes on from NC_083581.1 coordinate 10,072,154, forward strand.
GAGTGCAGAATTATTAGGCAAATGAGTATGTTGACCACATTACCCTCTCTATGCATGTTGGCCTACTCCAAGCTGCATAGGCTTGAAAGCCTCCTACCAATTAAGCATACCAGGTGATGTGCATCTCTGTAATGAAAAGGGGTGTGGTCTAATGACATCAACACCCTATATCAGGTGTGCAAAATTATTAGGCAACTTCCTTTCCTTTGGCAAAATGGGTCAGAAGAGGGATTTGATGGACTCAGAAAAGTCAAAAATAGTGACATATATTGCAAAGGGATGGAGCACTCTTAAAATTGCCCAGCTTTTGAAGCGTGACCATCGAACAATCAAGCGCTTCATTCAAAATAGTCAACAGGGTCGCAAGAAGCGCGTTGAAAAAAAAAGGCGCAAACTAACTGCCCGTGAACTGAGGAAAGTCAAGCGTGAAGCTGCCAAGATGCCACTCGCCACCAGTTTTGCCATATTTCAGAGCTGCAACATCACTGGAGTGTCAAAAAGCACAAGGTGTGCAATACTCAGGGACACGGCCAAGGTAACAAAGGCTGAAAAACGACCACCACTGAACAAGACACACAAGATGAAACGTCAAGACTGGGCCAAGAAGTATCACAAGACTGATTTTTCTAAGGTCTTATGGACAGATGAAATGAGAGTGAGTCTTGATGGGCCAGATGGATGGGCTCGTGGCTGGATCAGCAAAGGGCAGAGAGCTCCAGTCCGACTCAGACGCCAGCAAGGTGGAGGTGGGGTACTGGTATGGGCTGGTATCATCAAAGATGAGCTTGTGGGACCTTTTCGGGTTGAGGATGGCGTCAAGCTCAACTCCCAGTCCTATTGTCAGTTTTTGGAAGACACCTTCTTCAAGCAGTGGTACAGGAAGAAGTCAGCATCCTTCAAGAAAAACATGATTTTCATGCAGGACAATGCTCCATCACACGCATCCAAGTACTCCACAGCATGGCTGGCCAGAAAGGGTCTAAAGGAAGAAAGATTAATGACGTGGCCTCCTTGTTCACCTGATCTGAACCCCATAGAAAACCTGTGGTCCCTCATCAAATGTGAGATCTACAAGGAGGGGAAACAGTACACATCTCTGAACAGTGTCTGGGAGGCTGTGGTTGCTGCTGCACGCAATGTTGATCGCAAACAGATCAAAACACTGACCGAATCCATGGATGGCAGGCTTTTGAGTGTCCTTGTAAAGAAAGGCGGCTATATTAGTCACTGATTTGTTTTTTTTTTTTTTGTTTTTGAATGCCAGCAATGTATATTAGTGAATGTTGAGTTGTTATATTGGTTTCCCTGGTGAAAATAAATGAGTGAAATGGGTACATGTTTGTTTTTTGTTAAGTTGCCTAATAATTATGCACAGTTATAGTCACCTGCACACACAGATATCCTCCTAAGATAGCTAAAACTAAGAAAGCCCTACTCCAACTTCCAAAAATACTCAGCTTTGATATTTATGAGTCTTTTGGGTTCATCAAGAACATAGTTGTTTTTCAATAATAAAACTAATCCTCAAAAATACAACTTGCCTAATAATTCTGCACTCCCTGTATTCTTTTAGGATGCTTTATCAGTTCAGTCTAATGTATTCCTAATTGCTTACACCTCTAATAAATTTAGATGTGGCCAATTCCCACCCAGCAGACAGGTCTCCCCATCACTTGACAGCTACTATCCAGGGAGGGTGAAGGCTTCCTCCAAGGCACCTAATCTTTATGCAGCATTAATGGGTGGTGTAACGCACTCAGAGGAAATCACTATCCACCCACTTCTGTATGCACGAGCTCACAGACACCCCTGATTGGCTAGTGTCACTGTAATTGACAGGGGAGTGAAAGAATGTCACCCCTTCCTCCCTGAGAGCATAGGATAATGTTGGTCTCTTGGGCTCCAGACCATGGAAAGCTGTGGCATCATGAAGTTTCAAACTAACGACCTGGGATGATGGGAGGAATGCTTTTCTGTTGCCCCACTCGAGAGCCCCTTTTTAAAAAATCTACAAAGACAATTTTATTAAAAAAAAACAACTTTAAATCTCCTTTACACTGTTTAAAAGGAAAAATTGAGAACAATCGAGAAATACCCAACACAGGTAGAACACAGGCACTTCTTCAAATCTCTGTTTATTGGACCCTTGACTTTTTCATGTGATGCTCTTTGTTCTGCCCTCAATAAAGAGTTCCCCTTCTTCATTTAGACAGACAGATGACTCCCATCACACGCTGTTCAAATTTATCCAATTTATTCAACTGACTGCATGTAATAAGGTGTAAAACTACAATAAAGAAAATAAAATACACAATTAGCATATTATTAGTGTATATATGTAAATACTTAGATAATGCTACAAACATACAGAAATATACACATTATACACTCCAAAAATACTTACAAACGATGCTTCTAAAGTGATTTCAAGAGGAGACAAATTAACATGCTGCTGCTCACAATGCCATGCCAATACTGGTCTGACTCAGCAAAAGACTTCCTAAAAAGGGTCACATAACCACCAATGCTCAAAAGAAATAACACCACCTAGTGGCTGGAGGACGAAATAAACACTAATTACTTATAAAATGAACCCAGTCCAGAAATGACACCACCTAGTGGCTGGAGGACAAAATAAACACTAATTACTTATAAAATGAACCCAGTCCAGAACACTCCCCGCCTGGTATCTAAAAAGATGCCACCTTTAACATGGGAAATTACAAACTATCAAGTCTAATCAGTCTCTGGGGAGAGGAGTAGGATGACCTCTGAGACAGGCCGCAGAAAGGTCTTGCTCGAACCATCCTTGGTAGTCTTGACCTCCACCTTCCTCACCCTCCCGTCTGCACTTGGGAAGATCTTGGCGATGAGGCCCACTGGCCAGTCGTTTCTCTGCACCTGGTCGTTTTTCAGTAGGACGATATCCCCTTCCTTCAGATTTCGTTTTTCTCTTACCCATTTCCTCCGCCTCTGTAGGGTGGGGAGGTATTCAGTCCTCCACCGATGCCAAAAAGTGTTGGCGAGGCTTTGGACCTGCCTCCACTGCTTGCCGTAGAGGTCCTTCTCATCAAATTCACCCGTAGGAGGAGGAAGGGCACTGACCTTCTGTGTAAGAAGTGTTGCTGGTGTCAGGATGAATGGGGAGTCGGGGTCTGTGGACACAGGTACAAGCGGACGGGCGTTCAAGATAGCTGAGACCTCAGCCATAAATGTTATCAGGACTTCATGTGTGAGCTTTGCTGGACCAACTTTCAACAACATCGCGTCCAGAATTCGCCTTATCAGTCCAATTAGCCGCTCCCAACTGCCCCCCATATGTGACGAGTGTGGAGGGTTAAAGACCCACTTACACCCACTGTCACTGAGAAATCCTTGCACCTTCTTGTCACTGCTTACAGACTCCATTTGCAACTCCTTACAAGCCCCGACAAAGTTGGTGCCGCAATCACTCCTGATCTGTTTGGCTGGTCCCCTGACTGAGAAAAACCGTCGTAAGGTGTTGACGAAACTCGAGGAGTCCATCGACTCTAGTACTTCTGTGTGTATGGCTCTGGTGGTCATACACGTAAAAAGCACTGCCCATCGTTTGCTGCTGGCCAGTCCTCCTCTAGTCCGTCGTGCTACGACCATCCATGGTCCAAAGACATCCACCCCCACGAATGAGAAAGGAGGATCTGCGCTGAGGCGGTCCACAGGCAAGTCAGCCATCTTCTGGACCTCCAGTTTTCCTCGTAGTTTTCTGCATGTGACGCAGTGATGAAGGACACTGCTGATGCGCCGTTTCCCCCCAATAATCCACAGGCCTGCTGCTCTCAAAGCGCCCTCAGTGAGGTGACGCCCTTGGTGCTGGACTAGCTCGTGATAGTGCCAGATGAGCAACGTTGTGACATGACCCTGTCCAGGCAGGATCACAGGGCTAATCTCTTCTCCATCCAGTTTTGCCTTGGACAGGCATCCACCAATCCTGAGAATTCCAGCACTATCCAGGTAAGGACATAGGCTGAAGAGTGGACTTTGTTTAAGAATCCCTCCCCGGATGCATTCTAATGTCTCCACGAAGGCATCTTCTTGGACAGCCCGTATTATGACGTTTCTTGCTCTCTCCAAATCTTCTGTAGGACAGGGCTGTTCATGGATGTGCCAACCCTTGCAGCTGTTCCCCTGCGTGAAGGAGTGGGCAATGTGTACAAGCCTAGCTACTGCCCGATTAAGTGACCGCCAGCTGGAAAACCTCTCAAAATGCATAGGATCAAGCTTGTCACTGATAACCATGTTGAGATTACAAGTGACATGTGGGCGGACGTCGGAGTCAGAGCCAGGATCCACCAAGTTGAAAAAACTAGGCGCAGGTTCCATGTCAGTTGACATCAACAGAAAGGGTGGTCCGCTCAGCCATGTGGTGTTTTGTCAGGCTGCCTGCTGAGACTGATCGTGAGCCATGGTCAGCCAGGTTCTGGCCGGAGGGCACGTACTTCCATTGCTTAGGGCTTGTTGACCTCCTAATGCGCTGCACCCTGTTGCTCACATAGACGTAAAATCGTCTGGACTCATTGTGGATGTAGCCTAAGACAACCTTACTGTCTGAGTAGAAGGTCATGGTGTCAAAGATGGCATCTATCTCATCCACAATCATGTCTGCTATCTCTACAGCCAGGACCGCAGCACACAGCTCGAGCCTTGGAACCGTCGTTGCTGGACGTGGAGCAAGCCTTGCCTAAGACGAAACCAACCTCCACACTGCCACTTGCATCGATTGTCCTCACGTAGGCAACAGCAGCTATGGCCGTTGTGGAAGCATCACAGAATACACACAGCTCCTTACTGCTTGCTTGACTTAGAGACATGGATGTATATTGGCGTGGGATCTTGAGCTGTTGAAGCTCCTGCAGAGAATCCCTCCACAGCTTCCATTCTCTGTACCTTTCCTCAGGGAGAGGGTCATCCCAGTCACATGACTCTGTGGTGCGCTCCCTCAGGATGGACCTTCCTTGAATGCTTACAGGGGCAGCGAAGCCAAATGGGTCGAACAAACTGTTTACAGTTGACAGGACCCCACGTCTTGTGTAAGGCTTCTCTGCCTCAGCAACTTGGAATGTAAATACATCTTCTGAAATGTCCCAACTCACTCCTAAACTCCTTTGCATGGGAGGGGGATCTGTGCTGAGATCCAGATCTTTCATCCCCTTAGCCAGATCGTCAGGAGGGAAGGCTCTCATCACAGCCACCCTGTTTGACAAGATCTTGTGAAGCCGGAGGTTGGAGAGAGCCAACATGTCTTGAGTGTCATGAAGAAGAGTAATGGCTTCCTCCTCCGAAGGAACAGACAAAAGGCCATCGTCTACATAAAAATTCCTTTCAACGAACAGCCTTGCCTCTATACCGTACTCCTTCTCTCCCTCTGCAGCAGCTCTTCGGAGCCCGTATGTGGCCACAGATGGTGATGGGCTATTTCCAAAGACGTGCACGCACATCCTGTACTCAATGACGTCGTCATCCAGGTCGTTATTGCGATGCCAAAGGAAGCGCAGAAAGTTCCGATGGTCCTCACGTACGACAAAGCAGTGGAACATCTGCTGAATGTCAGTTGTCACCGCCACTGGCTCCCTCCTAAACCGCAGCAGTACCCCGAGCAAACTGTTGTTCATGTTTGGGCCTGTGAGGAGGACATCATTAAGGGACACCCCTTGATGTTGCGCGCTGGAGTCAAATACCACCCTCACCTGTCCAGGCTTCTGAGGATGATATACACCAAAGAAAGGTAGATACCAACACTCCTGATCTGGTGGTAAAGGTGGTGCCACTTCAGCATGTCCATTCTCGAAGAGCTTGCTCATGAACGCAGTAAAATGTTCTCTCCTCTCTGGGTGTTTCCTGAGCGTCTTGGTGACTGTGGCGAGACGAGTCCTCGCCTGTTCACGGTTGTTAGGGAGACACTGCCGTGGACTGCGGAAAGGTAGTGGAGCCTGCCAGCTATTGTCATCACCCTGTATCAGTTCCTTCTCCATAATCTTCAAGAAGGCAAGATCTTCCATGGATGGAGCTGTCTTTTCATCGTCCTTTGTGTGGCAGAAGATGGACTCCCCCATGAGTCGCATTTTGTCACTTGACAAGGACAGCTGTTCTGAGATTGATGGATACTGGGACTGGCAAGTGTGGTTGAGCTTCTCTTTGATTTCAATTTTATTGAGACAGGGACACATAAAACTTGGACGACCGTTGTCAAGTACGTATGTCCTGTAGGTATTGACAGGAGAGGGCACGTGTGCACCGTTCATGCACACATCCCCTACGATCACCCAACCAAGGGCTAACCGTTGGGTGAAGGGAGCGTTCGGAGGGCCATTTCGCTGTTCAAGGACCTTGTGTGCCTGAATAATGTCTCTTCCTAGAAGAAATAAGATCTCAGCCTTAGGGTCAAGAGGAGGTATCTTAGAGGTAAGTGACTTCAGGTGCGGATGGTACTTCACAGCAGCTGGCGTGGGAATCTCTGCCCGATGATCAGGAAGTTGGTCACACTCGATGAGTGTAGGCAGAGCTAGACTGGATTTCCCATCAGTTATCTGCGCAACAAACCCCCTTGCTCTGCGGCCTGCTGCCTCTGACACACCCGCACAAGTCTTGAGTGTGTAGGGAGAAGTGTTGTCAGCTATGTCAAACATCTCAAAGAAGGATGACCTCGCTAGCGACCTATTACTCTGGTCATCTAGGATTGCGTATGCTCTTGCCTTCTTCTCAGGTTGGTCTTTAGGATATACATCAACCAGACAGATTTTGGAACATGACTTGGTAATTGTACTGTCTCCACAGACCTCCGTGCAAAGAGAGGTGGTCACTGAAGCAGAAGTGGATTCCTCTCCCTCCCCGCCATGCTCTTCTAAAGGGCCGCTAGCTGGCTTTGTCGACCATGGTGCAGGACCGGCATGAAGGGCTGCAATGTGCTTATCACTGTTGCATTCTGAGCACTGAATGATAGCCTTGCAGTCCTTAGCTTGGTGGAAGGTTGAGGAACAACAACGGAAGCATATGCCATTCTCCTTAAGGAAGGCCTTACGCTCATCCAGTAGTTTTGCTCTAAAGGCTCTGCACTTTGGTAGGGGGTGTGGCCTTTTATGTATAGGGCACTGGTTCTTTATATTGTCTGAGCCCTTGGTCTCATTCCCCTTGGCAGAATTATCCACCTCCGTTTTATACACAGCTATAGCGGTTTTAACTGATTTCGACGAGAATTTCTCCCCTTTAGGTGGTATATTGCTGTGGGCTGTAGCAGCAAAGCTCGGGTCGTTCCTCATCTTTGCTTCTGCACGAATGAAGTCGGCGAACACGGAGAAGGGTGGGAAGTTGGTGTTATGCCTCTCTTTATACTTCGTACCATGCACCATCCATTTCTCCTGCAAGTTGAACGGCAGTTTCTCCAAGATCGGGTTAATGCCTCGCGCCGTGTCCAGGTACCTCAGACCAGGCAGGTATCCATCCTCTTTAGCTGCCTCGATTTCCAAGAGGAGGTCACCCAGCTCCCACAGCCGCTTTGGTTCTTTATTTAAGACCTTGGGGAAACGTTCAAGCTTGCCAAAGAGGGCTGTCTCCATGGCCTCTGGCGATCCATAAACCTCCTCTAATCTCTGCCAGACCATGCTGAGGGCCTCACCAGGGTGGTTGATGCGAACAGACCTCACTCTCCTCGCATGCACAGCAGACTCTGGTCCGAGCCACTTAATTAGCAGATCGAGTTCCTCACTAGGATTCAAACCCAGGTCTTCAGTGGCGTTAGAGAAAGCAGATCTCCAAGCCCAGTAGTTTTCAGGCTTGTCGTCGAACTTGGTGAGTCCAGCTGTAAGCAGTTTACGGCGGGCTAGGAACTTTCCGAGGACCGATGCGTTTGAACTGCATTCTCCTACACGAGAACAGTTGTCGTACGCTAAATCGTGTCTGGATGTCCATGGCCTCCTCGCTTCAGATGCTGGCTGTGGTGCATGAAATGCATCTTCTCCTTTCAATGTAAATTTTACCGGCGTCTGCTTTGCATTAGCAGCTGTTGCAGCAGAAATTGTGGTTTTCGTAGACAAATGTTGCATTTCACATTGACTAGGTGGCTCATTATGCAGATTAGAATCATCAGCTGTCTTGAGGCGAACAGCTGCTGAAGGTGTGAAATCGGCCATTTTCTCCTGTTCCGGATCATATGTTGGCTCCTCAGCTTTCACATAGGCATACTGTTCTTGAACATATCTGTTTGTTCTCTCAACTGAATGATATGATGAGCCTTGGTGAGACCGGGCAAGCTCTTCCATAGCTGCCGAATCTACTGCTGATTCCAATACATTCGCTTCAGCACAAGCGGCCTCAGCCTCTTTCTCCTGCTGTATGGCCTCCAATGTGGCTTCGAGACGTGTCTTCTCTACTTTAAGATCGATCTCCCTTTGTGTATAAGATGCTCTGTTACGTGCAGCTTCAGCCTTAGCACGTGCCTCCAATGCAGCCAAGCTAGCTGCAAATCAAACTGAGTGCCTCGATGACTTAGATGTCCTTGATGAGTGTGAGCACTCTGACCTTGTTTCAAATGTCTTTCCTGCCGGTGATGACATCTTGAAACCGATATGTGAACAGGCTGGATATCTTCCTCACTGCAGTAGAAATCACTGGAGTGCGTTTTTTTACTGTTCTGCCCTCAATAAAGAGTTCCCCTTCTTCATTTAGACAGACAGATGACTCCCATCACACGCTGTTCAAATTTATCCAATTTATTCAACTGACTGCATGTAATAAGGTGTAAAACTACAATAAAGAAAATAAAATACACAATTAGCATATTATTAGTGTATATATGTAAATACTTAGATAATGCTACAAACATACAGAAATATACACATTATACACTCCAAAAATACTTACAAACGATGCTTCTAAAGTGATTTCAAGAGGAGACAAATTAACATGCTGCTGCTCACAATGCCATGCCAATACTGGTCTGACTCAGCAAAAGACTTCCTAAAAAGGGTCACATAACCACCAATGCTCAAAAGAAATAACACCACCTAGTGGCTGGAGGACGAAATAAACACTAATTACTTATAAAATGAACCCAGTCCAGAAATGACACCACCTAGTGGCTGGAGGACGAAATAAACACTAATTACTTATAAAATGAACCCAGTCCAGAACACTCTTAAAGTGGGTCACTTAAATTCTTTACTCTAAAAGTCAGGAGAGATGGTAGGAATTTCATGCACACATTTAAAAAAAATAATTTAATTTGCTTGTAACATGCATGAATATAAAAAGACCTTTCAATGCTACGCAGGTGGGAAATGTTTATCATGTCCCTTGACCCTCCACTGTAAGGTGTTTTTTTTAGACATTCCATGCCCTTGATATCATCCTAAGATGTGGTGATATTTCTCCCTCCTCCTCCTGTTTCCTATAACTTCACTCATCCTCTCCTGCTGCAACTTTACACTACATTTCCGTACATGTAATATTTACAAACCCTTAATCAAGTCTGACATTTTTATAACCTGACAGGATTTGCCTCGTATGGCTATCCTTCCAATGACCACTGAATCTCACATTCCTAATTTTGAAATGGCATATCGCTCCCCCGAAAGAGACACCACAGATGTAACGCTTGATCTGTTTAACATGTTACTTCTGTTTATTTATTTATTTATTTATTTATTATTATTATTATTATTATTATTATTTTTTTTTTTTTGTGTGTGTGTGTGTGAAGGCATCAAATTTACCTCTACAAGAAACAAACTAAAATCATTAAATGAAAGATTTCGGTAGTGGTGAGTCGAAATAACAGGAGACAGATCAGGTAGCTGGTCAATAAAGTGAGCCTGCAGGGAAAAATAAAAATAAAACGCACACACACACACACACACACACACACACACACACCTGGCCAGTGAGAGTCCATTCAGTGCAGGTGTATCGACTGAAATAGTCTCTGAATAGAAATACAGTTAATTATCCATATCAATAATCATAGATCATAGTATAAGAGACAATTAAGTAATAATTCAGTCATAATATTATATGATATTAGATTTGTAGTAACTAATGAACATATTCTCTTGCTCTGTGTGTGTGTGTGTGTCTCAGAGGTGGACAAAGTACCCAACTTCATTACTTAAGTCAAAGTACAGATCTCACTAGTCAAATATTACTTCAATACAAGTGAAAGTTGTACAGTCAAATTTTTACTTAAGTTAAAGTACTGAAGTATTTGCTTTTAAAAATACTTAAATATTAAAAGTACATTTTCTGTCAACGCATTGTTGTATTATTGCCACAACACTTACAAAACCTATTGCCTCTGAAGCAACTGACTGGATCTACTGACTAGCTTGTAGAACCCACGGGCGCAGATAGAGGGGGGGACGGGGGGGATTCGTCCCACCCAGATTTAAATTCACCTCGTTCGGTCCCCCCCACTTATAGGGAGGAAAAAACGTCTATGCTGTCTTTCTTTGCATAAGGCAAACCTCACGGAAAAATCAAAAGACTAATTACCATTCGGTTTATTGAGGTGCACAGCAGTACATACATAGTTGCAACTGCGCAGACTGCTCGAGCTTGGTTGCTATGGTTACCCACAAGTTTGACAGGCATATCGGGGACAGCGCCTCCTAGTTCAGGACCCCAACACGGCATGATGAAGGGTGCCAAAAGGCAGAAAACGATTGCATCGTTTAAAAAAAAAAAATGACTGTAAGTAAACTGTGCCTTACTTTATCATATCACCTTGCAATTTTTTGATAGTCTGTTCAAAGTAATGTCGTAGTGAAAGTAAAATCGTACGGAGTAGAGAAGCCTTTCTGGTAGCCTCCTTCTTTCAGTGGTAGCCTGTAGATACAGTGCTCAGAAGGCAGTTTTAATGTTTAATCTGGCGTTCCCTGCCATAATTTCAGCGAGCATATTGTTTCATAAGGAAACTTTGCGAAGAGTTGTTGACTGACTGCCGCTCACGCAACACACAGGCATAGTTAGAAAGTCAGGATGCACTGGTTTACACTTTACACACACACACACACACACACACGTAGCCCAGCCTCTCGCTATGTTTAACAGTTGGAACTTAGCGGTTTTAAAACTAGTTTTGCAGTTTTGCAATTTCTGTGCGTGATGATAATGTGTAAACTTTGGATTTCCATAGGCTATGTTAAAATGTTATCATTGTCCTGGCCTGCAGGTAGTTCCTGGTGATGGCAGTGAGGGAGGTGAAATAACATGTATACACACTACCGTTCAAAAGTTTGGGGTCACCCAGACAATTTTGTGTTTTCCATGAAAAGTCACACTTTTATTTACCACCATAAGTTGTAAAATGAATAGAAAATATAGTCAAGACATTTTTCTGGCCATTTTGAGCATTTAATCGACCCCACAAATGTGATGCTCCAGAAACTCAATCTGCTGAAAGGAAGGTCAGTTTTATAGCTTCTCTAAAGAGCTCAACTGTTTTCAGCTGTGCTAACATGATTGTACAAGGGTTTTCTAATCATCCATTAGCCTTCTGAGGCAATGAGCAAACACATTGTACCATTAGAACACTGGAGTGAGAGTTGCTGGAAATGGGCCTCTATACACCTATGGAGATATTGCACCAAAAACCAGACATTTAGTAGAATTTAGCTAGAATAGTCATTTACCACATTAGCAATGTATAGAGTGGATTTCTGATTAGTTTAAAGTGATCTTCATTGAAAAGAACAGTGCTTTTCTTTCAAAAATAAGGAAATTTCAAAGTGACCCCAAACTTTTGAACGGTAGTGTGTGTGTGTGTGTGTATATATATATATATATATATATATATATATATATATATATATATATATATATATATATATATATATATAAATAAATAATATACACACACACACACACACACACACATACATACATATATATATATATATATATATATATATATATATATATATATATATATATATATATATATAAAATATACACACACATACATACATATATATAATACACACACACACACACACACACACACACACACACACACACACATATATGTGTGTGTGTGTGTATATATATATAATATAATATACACACACAAAATGGAATCATTTGCTGACAGCTCAGTCCCCCCCAGTTCAAAAATCCTATCTGCGCCCCTGGTAGAACCTGTAGAATACACACCTGGTAGAATGTTACAAAATGAAACACAACTGAACTGAAAAAGAACCATTGTCATTTAAATTTTTTTTAATAGTAAAACTCCTCCCTACCCCCACAAAGCAGCATGTTAGTGTTCTGACCCAGCTCTGGTAGTGTGTGCACAAATGCATGTGTATGTTGATCAGGAAGACAGTGGAATAGCTGTAAATGCAGCTTGCTCAGAAAATAAAAATGACAATCCAACCTGATTAAAACCCAGGTCCACACCTCTAGCTTAATAACTGCCCAACAGCAACACTGCTTTAAGCAAGACAAAAAAAAAAGCAGACCATCATCTGACATCAAAACAAAAAATTCCAGCAATTTGTTGTGACTGACTAGTACAACATTGTCCATCTCACAGGTCTTGCACGTGTGTGTGTGTGTGTGTGAGAGAGAGAGAGAGAGAGAGAGAGCTCACACATATGTATTTATTCACATATTGTAGGTACGATACCCGTCCTCACAGGAGGCACCAAAATTATGTGGGTGCAATTACATTATTAAATCAGTCTCATACAATCAGTCTCATAAAATGTCAGTTCATTAATTTTTTTAATCAATATTTCTATTAATTATTAAATTAATGAATGAGTTACTCTAATGATACACTAGATCAATGAAGGCAATGTGAATTATTTGATGGCAGAGGATGGATTCACGTAATACTGCAGCAAAACAGACAAGACGGTTTCTTGTAAATATTTAATTTATTAAAATGACAAAATCAAATGCAGATAATACTGATCAGGTACATTCAAGAATACTAGCAGCAGTTTAACTATCAAGGCACAAAATGGTGATATGAGGTAGTAATATCTGTGTAAGTGTGGATGTGTGTGTGTGTGCAGGCAAAAAAGGTGTGGGAGGGGCCATAAGCACTCTGTGTGACTGATTAGATAAAGGCACATAAATGATCATTGGCCTATACAGGGATCAAACCTGCAATCTTGGCAACATAAAGACCACATGTTAACCAATTGAGCTAACTAGCCCCCAGATTATCAATATCTGAACGATGAGTTGTGTATAATTGTGTGTGATAAGAAACTGTTAGAGACAGAAAAATAAAAAGAGATAGGGCATGCAAAATCTATCTACTAGAGTAAAACTAAGAAATACAATAACATGATCAAACCAAAACTATGTGATTATTGTGTGCACACTTGAAACAACCTTAGGTTTAAATAGAACTTTTCACATAAACTAATCAAACTAAGACTAACGTTGCCCAAATGCCAGCCTTACTTGGGACCACTCTTGCGTGGCAGCATGAAAGAGTTTGTCAGTGATCTTCCCTTTGGTGTACTCTCCTGAAAAGAACAGAGCACAGCTTCAATTTAGTTCTAATGCAGCTCTGCTATGTTGCAAAAGTCCTTCCCATGTGGGATCTCGTGATCCAGAAGGTCTTTGGTCGAACACTTGTTGGCTGAAGACGTGGAGGGAACTGCTTGCCTCTAATCTTCCTGATTTGCATTACTACAGTGTAGTAATAACGATAACCAGTTTCAAACACCAGAAAAGCAAAAAATGCGACTGAGGTACTTTTGACTGTGGTCCGTACACAACGCGTGTTTGTTCCTTCATTTCTTCACATCTGCCTACAGGCAGTAGTGTCTCCTTTTAATACCAACAGAGCGTCAGTCAGAGATAGAACACTGGTTTTGGGAGGACAGAGAGAGAGCAAAATTCATTCAGATCATCCAATTTATGGGCAAGCTTGCATCACGATTCACAGCAGTACGCTACCCAATCATGGCACAGTGAAAGATGAGATGAGGCAGATATTGTCCGGGGCAGGAACTGAGGGAATTATGGGAAATGTAGTTGCAGAGATGTGCTGTACCTACAATGTGAATCTGCCTGTGGAATCATGGTGATTTAATGTTAAGCTAGCTAGTCAGTTAAACTCCACCTGACCTACTAACAAAATCTTTTCAAACTCAAAATTATATTGGATAGCTAACATTATTAGAAAAGAAAGATTTCTACATTTTATTTATTTGGCAAGATTATGCCAAAACATTTCTGAAAGTACTTCAGATAAATTAACGTTATTCATGTTAGCATAATTCTGTTTACATGCTAACTAACAGTGTCCAAGTTAACTAGCTATGTGTTAGCGTTAGCCATGGACAAGGCTATGGCAACGTGGTAGGCAAATCCATACACTCAAAAAAATAACTCGCTCAGTGAACGTAATAAAATTATGGAAAGTATTTCCACCCAAGTAAAATGCGTTAACTTAGCCAGAAACAATTTTGTTGAGTGACCTAAATGTCAACTATGACATGTTAGACTTAGGTTCATGTAACAGACACCCATGTTGTTTTTTTTTGAGTGTAGAAAGTCATTTGACTAACCAGGGGAGGGTTTCCCAAAAGTCTCTGAACGCTAAAAGCATCTTAACTAGGAGAGAGAGTGTTCATTGTGCTGCTCGCTCTACCATTTAATGGTGATCTTTGTGCTGTGATGCTTTTGGGAAACTCAGGCCAGACTGCAGAGCTACTGCAATGTTATCGCTAGCTCTAAAACTTCATTACAAGCTTTCTCTTGGAATAAAATGTTTGCATATCTCAACATGCTTCTGCAGGTCAAACGGAAAATTTTTGTAGGCTGTGATATGCTCCGTTTTAGGCAAACAAAACAAACATTTAAAATAAAACGAATCTTTATTCCTTTCAGAAAACTGAAACATGGGTTCTAGGTAAAGCCATGGGTGCATGCATTTCCCAAAAGTACCGCCTCCTTCCATTCTGCTATCAACTGATCGTGTTAAATAATGCTACGGAGAAATCATTGAACTTGATTTTATCCAGTCTATGGATGTGACCTGACCCTAGTGATTACTGATAGGCTGTCTCAGTGTCACCTGCGAAAAAAAACAATCACATTTTAGAAAAGAAAAGAAAAAACATCCACTTTCAAAGCCACTTCATAGTAACGAGTAACGAGGACCTTGACAGAAATGTAGTTGAGTAAAAAGTACGATATTTGTCTTTCAAATGTAGTGAAGTTAACCCTTTGGCGACTGACCCCTTGAAAATGGTTCCTCCAGGAACGATGACGTTTCAGTTGTCAAGACAACGGAAAAACTAAAATACAAAAACAGAAAGATACGTCACAATGCTCTTGTGCACAAAACAAAATGCTCTTGTATTTTAGTTTTTCCGTTGTCTTGACAACTGAAACGTCATCGTTCCTGGAGGAACCATTTTCAAGGGGTCAGTCACCAAAGGGTTAAAGTCATAAGTTGCCAAAAAAAATTAATACTCAAGTAAAGTACAGATACTCAAAAAGTGTACTTAAGTACAGTACTCAAATAAATGTACTTCATTACTGTCCACCTCTGGTGTGTCTGTGTGAGAGATAGTCTAGTCATGATTTCATGAACCCGGAAATATTGAGTACCCTAAAGTTTTATTGCAGAAATATCATCTATAGGCCTAATGGATAGAATTTAGCTTGGTTGCCCAAAGTTGCACTTTGAGCAATTTGCATAATTTGCATAAATAGGCGATTAAACTGAGATTATTACAGGTGAATAGGCTAAAAAAAAAAAAAATAGATATCACCATCAGACTTTCTCAGTTGATTACTTATGCTAACATGAGAAAAAATGTATTGCATGTTTTTGTAATTTAATGTTTAAATATGCAAATGAGTCCATAAACCATCAAATATGCGCTCATTTGCATACACACAAAATCATATTCACTGATGAAGCCCGAGTCAAAATAATTTTACTTAGGGTAAAAATGTATACTTGGGGGTATGATTTGGTGAAAAACGTTTAAGGAATCTGATCAGGTGGCAGTGTTTGGACTACTGTATGGATAGATTAAGGAGTGTTCCATGCAGAACAAGTATCCAGCATGCACAAACACACCCAAACTAACCCAAAAGAACAATAACACAATAACTATGTACATGAACTGCAAATGTGCAAACAAACTGTAAAATAACTATATATAGTATGCATGAACAACCACACCATCCCACTTAATAGCCTTCACCATCTTCATAATTTGTTTCTTCATTCCCTTCAGTCTCATCATCTTCATCTGTATGAACTGTGAATGGGTTGCAGCAGCCGACCTCATCCCCTTCACACTTGCAGTAGTCAGTGCAACTGATACTTGCAGCATGGCAGCTACAGTTTCCTTTACTACAGGCCTTCAATGTGCTGCAGCTACAGCTGGTGACATCAAGCAGCTGTACTGGAGCCACTGCCTGGATGGCAAGAGCAGGCATGATAACCCTTCCACCAACCTCCCATCCAAACTTAGTGATGTCTCTTGCTTCTACAGGTGGCTCTCTCTGACCTGCAGCCTTCCACAACATGACCTGAAGATGAGCACGCAGTATGTGTAGCATCAGTAGGAGGAAGCTTTTTAAATTTAGGAGGCTTTTTGCTGCGACTGTAAATCTGGTAACAAGTGCTATTCATCGACTTGGCCTTCTTCTGCCCATACAGTGCGACAAAGAACTCAGTCCCAACATCTTTTAGAGCACTGTGAGTAGCATCAGGTTCACCAAGCACTGTATTGAGACCAGGGATAGAATTCCCTAGGAGTACTTTCAGGGCAGATGTCTTGCCCTTTCCACAGGGATAGGAAGCAGTGTCGCATCCCGATAGTGCATGCATCCCCAGGAGACCTTGACACCTGTCACCCAATTCTCTGACAGTGGCATTTATATCCAGGGTGGTGCCATTCCACTTCTCCATCTGCACTGTTGATTTGACATTGGCCTTCCAAGCCCAGTACACCAACAGAACAAATACATCAGTGTCATCACTCAGGATACGTATTATTGGAGCCCCTGCTTCAGCTGCATGGAGCATGTAGCTAACTAGGGTGATGTCAGCCTCTTCATGCTTCACAATGCAGCCTGTGTTGTTCACAAACAAGATGTTATTAGTGGTGAGGTCAAAAGTGCACAGAAGGCGTGATAGGTGTTATACCAACAAAATATGACCTTGCATCAGGGAAGTTAAAGATACTGCATGAATGACATTCATATTATCCATATAAGCAAATGATAAACAATTGCTTGCACTTTAATGAAACACTTACAGTATCCACTACAGTATATCTGGTAAGGCATTCATTTAGATTTTCCAACATACTGTAGATTCTTTACACTTAGATTACTTTATCCAGTCCAGATGGAATTGTCGATGTTAGGGGTATAGTCATTCACCATGGGAGAGAAAAGTGATCAAGTAGAGAGTCAAGTAGCAAGTGAATGTGTCAGTGTCTGGACTAAATATTTTACTGTCAAGTAAAAGCTAATTATGTAATACCATAGAACAATAACTAAGTAAAAGCTAAATGTGTAATACCATAGCAGAAAATCAGGATTGAGAGTCTGGAGAGGTCAGTGAAATGAGACTTTTATTCTCTTTCTCAGCCCAGTCTCGGTTTTTAACATTTAATTAATGTCCTGAATTTGACAAGTCAGAGCTTTATTTTCCACTAGCAAGATCTAGGTGGATGCATGTGTATGGATGCTTGTGATGACTGACACAAGCACAGAATGTAGGCTGTGGTAAAAAGTGTAGTTGGTGAACTGTGTTCTTCACAGATGTCTGGGAAAGTGGAGCTGAATTGTCAGAATCCTTTTTCTGGCGACTTTCGGCAGTTCTCTTGGTCTGACTTAGCCTTTATGGCTGTCTACTACTACTACTACTACTACTACTACTACTGTCTACTAGATTCCTCAAAAGGTTTTCACCAACTCAGACCCCCCAAGTACACATATTTACTCTTAGAAACCTTTTTTGACCCTGGCTTTATCAAACGAATTTAGTTTTGTTTGTATGCTAATTAGCATATTTTTGTTGATTTATGGCCTCATTTGCATATTTAAACATCAAATTACAAAAACATGCAATACATTTTTTTTCTCATCTTAATATGAGTAATCAACTGAGAGAGTTTCATGGTGATATCTATTATTTAATTTTTTTTGCCTATTCACCTGTAATAATCTCACATTAATTGCCTATTTATGCTCATCTCATCTCATTATCTGTAGCCGCTTTATCCTTCTACAGGGTCGCAAGCAAGCTGGAGCCTATCCCAGCTGACTACGGGCGAAAGGCGGGGTACACCCTGGACAAGTCGCCAGGTCATTACAGGGCTGACACATAGACACAGACAACCATTCACACTCACATTCACACCTACGGTCAATTTAGAGTCACCAGTTAACCTAACCTGCATGTCTTTGGACTGTGGGGGAAACCGGAGCACCCGGAGGAAACCCACGCAGACAAGGGGAGAACATGCAAACTCCACACAGAAAGGCCCTCGCCGGCCCCGGGCCTCGAACCCAGGACCTTCTTGCTGTGAGGCGACAGCGCTAACCACTACACCACCGTGCCGCCGCCTATTTATGCTAATTATGCAAATTGCTCAAAGTGCAACTTCGGGCAACTAAGCTAAATTCCATCCAATAGGCCTATAGATGACATTTATGCAATAAAACTTTAGGGTACTCAACATTTCTGGGTTTACTATTGGGCCTATGGGGATCACGACTAGACTAAGAGAGAGAGAGAGAGAGAGAGAGAGAGAGACAGAGCTAGAGAGAGGTTACAGGTTACACTGAGGCGATGAGGAGACACACAGTATGTACAGATCAACCGTGAGAGATTATAAAACAACCAATCAAACAAACATGAGACAGTCTCATAATGAACTTTCATTCTTTTGCCCTCTGTGTGTGTGAGTGAGAGAGAGAGAGAGAGATCACTGCATTATTTAAATATAGAGAGAAATCAGTTAGCAGCTCTGCCCACTGGCCTGCTTCGCCTCCCTCTGTCTCAACTAAAACTGGACATGAACTACACACACGTGTGGCTGTCAAAGCAAGACACACATTCTGAGCAGGTACACACACATACACACACAGAGGGCAAAAGAATCTCATCTCATTATCTCTAGCCGCTTTATCCTTCTACAGGGTCGCAGGCAAGCTGGAGCCTATCCCAGCTGACTACGGGCGAAAGGTGGGGTACACCCTGGACAAGTCGCCAGGTCATCACAGGGCTGACACATAGACACAGACAACCATTCACACTCACATTCACACCTACGGTCAATTTAGAGTCACCAGTTAACCTAACCTGCATGTCTTTGGACTGTGGGGGAAACCGGAGCCCCCAGAGGAAACCCACGCGGACACGGGGAGAACATGCAAACTCCACACAGAAAGGCCCTCGCCGGCCCCGGGGCTCGGACCCAGGACCTTCTTGCTGTGAGGCGACAGCGCTAACCACTACACCACCGTGCCACCCGGGCAAAAGAATGAAAGTTCATTATGAGACTGTCTCACGTGTTTGTTTGATTGGTTGTTTTATAATCTTTCACGGTTTATCTATTTCAGTTTATATACATACTGTGTGTCTCCTCATTGCCTCAGTGTAACCTGTAACCTCTCTCCCTCTCTCTCTCTCTGTCTCTCGCAGACCTGCCATACGGTATGTGTCAATAACCTCTCATTCTCCCCAGCTTTTACATTTCTCTTATTAAAAAGGTTTATTTTTTGCACCCATGTGTCAGTAATTTTTGTTGTGCATTGCCTATTTCATTATTTTTTAAAACAAAAATAAATCATTATTTTATGGTGTAGTGGCTAGCACTGTCGCCTCACAGCAAGAAGGTCCTGGGTTTGAACCCCGTGGCTGGCGAGGGCCTTTCTGTGTGGAGTTTGCATGTTCTCCCCGTGTCTGCATGGGTTTCCTCTGGGTGCTCCGGTTTCCCCCACAGTCCAAAGACATGCAGGTTAGGTTAATTGGTGGCGCTAAATTGACCGTAGGTGTGAGTGTGAATGGTTGTTTGTCTCTGTGTCAGCCCTGTGATAATCTGGCGACTTGTCCAGGGTGTACCCCGCCTCTTACCCATAGTCAGCTGGGATAGGCTCCAGCTTGCCTGCAACCCTGTAGAACAGGATAAAGTGGCCACAGATAATGGATGGATGGATGAAATCGTTATTTTATATAATTGCTACCGACAATCAGGTTTGTGATATGCATTCTTATGAGGCCCCCTGGTGGCTCAGAGGCCCGAAGCAAACATTGCTCAAAAGCCCTGGTTGTCACGATTTCTGCCATGTCTGTTGTAATGATGGATTGTATAACTATGGATAAGTTCTGACAACCACAGTTAGTTTTTCTTTTGTCTTCCTGAAAATCAATATATGACTATGTTCTCCTCAAACGTTTAATGTTTAATGTTTTTTTAATGGACAATGCAGCATAGTTTAAGTGTTAGAGTGTGTTATCTGTTAAACACAACTGAAATAACACACAGCTTTAGTTAACTGTCCTCTTGTCTCTACAGTCATCTCTAAAGGACATGGCATTATGATGGCAGATGTTTTTTGGGAATAAAAATCTTTTATCCTGCACTGGGCCTTATGCATATTTTAAATTTATTTATTTATTTATTTATTTGCACATGATAAAAGAGATTTACAAGAAAACATAAATGGGACAAGAACAGAAAACGTGCTGGGGGAAGAAAAAAGCACAATGGCTTGTTCTAAGTCTTCCCCCATTTAAATTAACAAGTAATTAATACAAATTTAACAAATTAGAGAATAACTATATTAACAATAGTAAATAATAACAAATAATAACAAAGATAATAATAATATAATAATTGGTAACAAAATTATAAATTAAACTGTAACTGGTATCATAACTGAAATAAATATAAACAATGTCAATTGCAAATAACAAAATATAAGTTAACGAGTGAAAATAAGAAACGAATAAAATGTAACCTAGGATCTATACATAAAGTAAAAAAAAAAGTATAATTGATTGATTTCGAATGGTGAATAAATATTGTACTAATAACAGAAGCCTGGTGCATGGTGTAGTGTAATATTTTACAATTTGATCCAAGACTGAACTATATTTAAAGATAAAGGTCAAGTGTGGCTGGAGAATGAAAATAGGTGGCTTTTGAGATTACGTTTAAAACTAATCATGGATGTAAAACTTTTAAGGTGGAGGGGGAGGTTATTCCATTCAATTACACATTTGTATTGAACACTCTTTTGACTTAGGGATGTTCGCACTAGGGGGATATGTAGTTGGTCGCTTTGTCGAGTTTGGTAAGCATGAAATTGGGAATTAAGATTTTAAAAAACTATCAAACGTGTCTGGAAGAGAATTTCTAAGAAATTGGAAAGTGAAGATATTTAGCTGAAGTCTTTTGATATCAATAATATTTAAAATCTTAAGCTTCGTAAATAGAGGTAAAGAATGGGCATAAAAACTGGATCCAGTGGCCATATGAACAAATTTTTTTTTGTAGTAGTATTAGGGGCTGTAGAGTAGTTTTGTAGGCACACCCCCATACAATATTTCCGTAGGTCAGATATGGATATATTAAGCTATTGTATATGGTGATAATGGTTGTTGAGTGAGAAGATGTTTGATTTTTCCCATAAGTTCCAATAGTTTTAGATATTTTATTACATAACATGACTATATGTGGTTTCCAGGTCAGCTTGTCATCTATTATTACGCCTAAGAATTTAGCTTGACACTCTTGAGAAAGGGGCATACTTTTTAGTAAGATTTTTGTGTTATTTCTATTGTAGGTTTTATTTTTATTACAGAAAATAAGGAAGTATGTTTTTTTGGCATTGATAGATAATTTGTTAGCCTCGAACCAGATAACAACTTTTTCTAATTCTTGATTAGTTAACTTTATTAGAGTATTAAAGTTTGAGTGTGAAAGGAAAAGATTGGAGTCATCTGCAAATAAGATAAAGAAGATGATTGTGGAAGCTTGTGCAAGGTCATTGATGTAAATTAGAAATAGTAAAGGTCCTAAAATTGATCCCTGTGGTACTCCGCATTGTACTGTTTTAAGTGTAGATTTAGTGTTGTTAATTGTTACATATTGTTGTCTGTCAGATAGATAAGAAGAGAACCATTTTAACGCAGAGTCATTTATGCCATATCATTTTAGTTTGCTTAGTAGAATAGAATTATTTTACTGTGTCGAATGCGTTAGATAAATCAAGAAAAATCCCAATGGTGTACTCTTTGTTGTTTATAGCTGAGAAAATTTTGTCCATTAACTGAATCAGTGCCATAGAGGTGGAATAGCCCTTTCTGAAGCCATTTTGGTGTTTGTGTAGGATGTTATTATGATCTAAATGTTTCAGAAGACGGTTATATATTAGTTTTTCGAGATAATTGTTGTCGATAATTGTTGCTATTAAGTGGATCACTACTTTTAAAGATGGGAGTTACCTTTGCGACTTTTAGTGAGTGAGGAACAACTCCATTTTGCAAGGAAAGCGTAAGAATGTGTGTAAGAGGGGCAATGATGAAGGGCAGGGAAAGTTTTAGAACTTTAGCGCTTATTTCATCATGCCCAGCAGCTGAATCTTTTAGGTTTTTGACGATGTCTGTGATTTTGGCATTAGTTGGTGGTATAAAGGTCGATAAATTAGATTCTACTTGTAAGGTAATGTAGTTCAGAGGGTCCTGTGGTCCTTTTTGTATTTTGCTTTCTAGTGAAGGCCCAATATTGACAAAAAGATCATTGAATTCATCACATAGTTCTTTATTTTCGATAGTTTTATTTCCAATTTGAATTTTGTTTGGACCGGGTGTTTTTATTTTGTCACGATTTAAGAAGTCATTTATCATTCTCTATGTTTGTTTTCTATTAGAAGCGGCTTCAGTAAACTTTCTGTGATAGTATTCTTTCTTTGCAGTTCTAAGGCACAGATTTAGCTGATTTCAGTACTTTTTGTAGACACTGTGGTTAAGGGGTGTAGGGTTCTTGACGTACTTAGCATAAAGTTTGTTTTTTCTGCGTATTGATTTTAATATTCCGCTACTTAACCAAGGTTTTTTTCGAGAATGGTTGAAAATTTTTGCGTTTTTCTTAGGAAAACATTTTTCATATAAAGATCCGTACGTTTCAAGAAACTGATTGTAAGCTTTCTCTGTGTCCGCATCACCAGGGGTTAAATTGGGCCGGGGCTGTCCGGGGCTGAGCCCCGGCACATAAGCTCGGAGCGGATGGCATATGATCACGCACACATCAAAAGAAACAAACCCTTTTCACGATTTTCAGTTCTGAATAATTAAATATCGTTTTATTAATCAATAAACCCATGACTTTTATGAGATAGATCATAGTTTTCCTGATAACAAGACGACCTGTCAAAGCTATTTAGAACAGAACTTGCGATCAGAGATTCTGGTTTCTGGAACACTGCGTGGGTTGCCAATTCCGCTTTTTATAAGCGACTTTGGGGTTTCTTTTTTTGTGAGCTCGCTTTAAAAAAAAATCAGAAGTCGTGGTTTGCGGGTTTTTGGGCTTGTGTTTCAGCGTTGTGACTTGTTTATAATTTTCTCCGTACACTGTCTCCCCTTTTACCTGCATACGATCCTAATCCATCAGAGGTGCTTGAACTAACTGTCTGTGCATTTGGCGAGTTCAATTTCCATAGTCCCCAGTTATCGACAGAAATTAGCCAGGGGGAAGGGGGAGATGTCAGTTAAAGTTAGCTACTGAGATTGACCAAAAGTTGAGCCTAACGTTGCCTCAAGTTAGCTACCTTTGGCAAACATAAACAAAACACTCGTCTTGTGCTCTAGCCTTAATTAACTGTCGATACAGTCAATTTCACTTTTATACAAGAAGGTTAATAAATTGTTTTGTTGTCTTGGATTTTTAGAGGTCAGCAGCTAAAGGTTAAAAATGAGGAAAGCAAAGAGGAGGAAGCTTACAGATTTCTTCAAAAGGTGGGCAGCAAACAACAATATTAAATATTAACAATAAATAATAAAACACTAATAATATTAACAATACAGTGAACATAATCATTATCATATTTTTTATTATTAAAAACAAAATATCAAATAATACTGAAGCGGGGAAAAAATAATACTGATCTAAATATGTTGTGTTTTTATTTTTAGACAGTATGTGTTTTGCATACATCTTATGTATGGTCTAGACAATACAAAAAGCACCACATGCCAAATAAATAATTGAATACATAATAATAGCAATAATAATAAATGCTTCCAAAGTTATAGTGTTGTTTGTATTTGGTTGCATTCACTGCATGAATATATTTGATTGACAATTTGACTGACAGTGTTTTGGCATATTTAACATTTATCCTCCAAAATAAATCAACTGTTTTGGTTTAAGATTGTGCAAGCCTTCAAATTTTCTCACTGAACATTTCTCCTTCACATTTTTCACCTGTAGGCATGTGACAAGATTTAACATGATATTGCTCAACCTACCTCTGTAAAGTCAGCTAACAACTTATTAAAATGCACCAGAATTCAGCAAATAACATGTATGATAATAAAAAACTTCTGGGGGAGGACCCCCAGACCCCCCACTAATCATTTCCTTCAAACCAATGTACAACAACCTGTACAATCTGTTACATTGGCCAACCAATCTACATTCAAACTGCCATAATGTTTAGGGGGGCACTACAAGACACACATAGGCCTACAACACACAGATAAGGTGTATATCTCTGTGCAATATGATATGGTTATCAAATTAGAGGGTTATTTTCCAAAAAGTATATTGGGGCAGGGCGGCGGGGGCAGGGGCGGGTACGAGGCAGAGCCCCCCCACATAACCCATCCCAATTTAACCCCTGCGCATCACTAAGTATGTTGTCCCAAACTATACCTGATAGGGATTCTGTAAATTTCTGAATGTTTGTCATGTTAATGAAATGGTAAGATATTTTGTCTGTCTTCCTAGTTGGTTCCACTAAATCAGATATAAGGAATATCGGAAAGTGATCCGATAAATCTGTTATCATAATTCCAGCCGTGTAGTCGATGTTAAGTGTGTTTGTGTATATGTTATCAATTAAGGTAGCAGAGTGTGGGGTAATCCTGGTAGGCTTGTATACAAGAGGGAAAAAGGAGTTAGAGAAAATGTTATTAATGTGATCAGTAGTAGGGGAATGCGAGGTTTTAAGTAAGTCTATGTTATAGTCTCCAAGAATGTAGCAAGTACTCTTTTCTTTGTTGATGTTATTCAGGCGTTCTGTCAATTGGTTATTAAATTGTTGAATGTCTGTATTAGGAGGACGGTATACGCAGCCAATGACGATTTTTTTCCCCTCATTACCATTTGAAAACAGTTCAACAAAAATACACTGCGTGCCGGATTCATCGATTACAAATTCCAAGTCGTTTCTTTCTATATAAGATAAATCATTTCTTATGTATAGAACCCCCCCCACCTTGTTCGGTCTACAGTGATGAATGCTTTTATACCCGGGTATGTTATAATTGTGGATTGTATTTTCAGTTAGCCAAGACTCTGTGAGAGCAATTACTGAGAACCTATGTTTTATAGAGTATAGGTATTCATTGAGCTCCTCGAAGTGGCGCGGAAGGCTCCTTACATTTAAATGAAACATAGAGAGAGAATTGCTTTTTCTTGATTTGCATGTATTGATGAATGAGTCAGTGTTGTAATACTGTGTGGTGCTCTTAGAAGAACTATAGTAGTTATTAAAGAAATTTAAATCAGGGTCGAGAGATGAAAAGTGTGATTCATAAACATTTTCATTTAAGTCAAAGGGGTTAAAAACTAAGGTACTTAAGTCACTGTTACTTATTTTTGAAGGTAGAGATGGCTGTTTTTCAGTAGTGGAGATCATGAGGTTTGATTACCGGCGATGACTTAGTTGAGTCTGGTTTCTTCATGTGTTGGCCCTCCTTGGTGTGTCTCTCGGTGGGTGCACGACCAGCCGATCGTACCGTAAGGATGCCACGTTTCCTCTCTCTCTTGCTGCCCACATTTCCGGTAGGAGTTCTTTCCTCTTTTGGCGTACTGCTTCTGAAAAGTCTTTGTTGATGTAGATGTTCGATCCTTTGAGGTACTTTGCTCTCTGCATGATGGCTTCTTTGTCTTTGTATCGGAGAAGTTTCGCAACAATGGGTCGTGGCCAGCCATCTTCCTGGAATTTTCCATTACGATGAGAATGTTCGATTTCAATCTTAAGTGGGTCGAGCTTGAGTTTGTCCTTGAGGATTTCTCTGACTTTCTGTTCACATTGGTACCAGTTCTCTTGTTTGTTGTCAGGGATGCCGTCGATCAGAACGTTATTACGACGAGACTGGTTCTCCAAGTAATCGGATTTATGAAGGATCGTGTTGATGTCAGCTCCTAGACGATCTATTTTCGTCTCAACTTCCTTGATATTGTGGCTCTGGTCATGTTATTTTGCTTTACTGTCTTGGATTTCCACCTGGAAGAATTGTAGACTGTCCTTTATTTCCTGCACCTCGCGGATGAGACTGTCCATTCTTTTGTTGTTTGTATCCATTACTGTTGCGATGAAAGACTGAAAGGTGGATTGTTGTCTCATCAACAGGTCGTCATATTTTGCCCTTTGTTGATCGAGCATTTCTTTCAGGGTACCAAGAGTGACTACGTCCTCATCATTTAGTTGTTTTTGTCCTCGAGTAGGCATGGTATCGACGGTATGTGGGAATTTAGAGATCACATAATTCCTACCTGGGTAGATCTAATTAGCAGAATCCGATGTAAATTTGGCGGGAGTGGGGATGGACACACCGTGCCGCGGGGGCTCCTTTTAAGCCTGCTATGGTTAATCCACGTGAAACAGAAGTGTAGATAACTCGCTGCCGGGCTCGCCAGGCCGATCACTAGTTGTTGGGACAAAACTGGCTTCAAGTCGCTTCTAATTGCAAATGATGGTTTGAAGACGACCTCCGTGGTCCTTGAATGTCCAACTTACAAGGATGTCTTGTTAGTTTAAGTAAAAGTCATAAAAATTCGCCTTTTTTTTGCTGATAGTTACGGAGCTGTAAAAACCGGCGTCTTTAACCTCTGGCACATGCTTCCTTAGAAATCGATGTGGTCAGTATACGTATATTAACAACTTCACTAAAATACTAAAAACTTTAGATTCAGTCAAAGGCATGGCTCTCAGAGGTACCTTTATTCTTGATTATTTAATAGGATAAATACAAAATATTTTTATTCATATAGTTCTATTTTAAAGTTGTGGAATGTCTGCAAAACAAGTTAGTTCCGATTATCACTTGTGCCATTCCCTCTCTTTTCTCTCTCTCTTGTAGTTAATAAGACAAGTTTATTATCACGAAAGAATTACAGTCAAGCTGGAAAGTCTGCACACCCCTTTCACCTTCTCCATGGTTTATTACGTTACAGACTTATTCTACAATAGATTGAGTTCATTTTTTGTCACAAAATTCTACACAAAATAGCCCATAATGACAAAGTGAAAGCAAGTTTTTAGACATTTGTGCTAATTTATTAAAAATCAAAATGTAAAATATCGTATGTACACAAGTGTGCACACCCTTTAATATGACATCCAAAAGTGAGCTGAGGTGTTTCTGCTTGAGATGTTTCTACAACTTAATTGGAGTCCACCTGTGGTAAATTCAATTGATTGGACATGATTGAGGATTGCCAACACCTGCCTATATAAGGTACCACAGTTGACAGTGCATGTCAGAGCAAAGTCCAAGCCATGGGGTCAAAGGAATTATCTGCAGACCTCAGAAACAGGATTGTGTCAAGGCATAGATTTGGAGAAGGGTACAGAAAAATTGCTGCAGCTTTACAGGTTCCAAAGAGCACAGTGGCCACTATCATTTGTGAATGGAAGAAGTTTGGAACCACCTAGAATCTTACTAGATCTGGCCGCCCGGCCAAACTGAGCAATCAGGGAAGATGGGCCTTGGCCAGGGAAGTGAGCAGGAACCCGAGGGTCACTCTGACAGAACTCCAGCATATCCTTGTGGAGATGGGAGAACCTTTCAGGAGATCAACCATCCAGGCAGCATTCCACAAATCAAGCCTTTATGGTAGAGTGGCCAGACGGTAGCCACTCCTTAGCAAAAGGCACATTACAGCCTGCTTGGAGTTTGCCAAAAGGCACCTAGAGGACTCTCAAACCATGAGAAACAAGATTCTCTGGTCTGATGAAACCAAAATTGAACTTTTTGGCCTGAATATCAAGTATCATGTCTGGAGGAAATCAGGCACTGCTCATCACCTGGCTAATGCCATCCCTACTGTGAAGCATGGCGGTGGCACCGATCATGATGTGGGGATGTTTTTCAGCAGCAGGAACAGGGTCCTGATAGAGGGAAAGATGAATGCAGCTAAGTACACTGAGATCCTTGAAGAAAACCTGCTCCAGAGCACTCTAAACCTCAGACTGGGGTGAAGGTTTACCTTCCAATATGAAAATGACCTGAAGCACACAGCCAAGAGAACAAAGGAGTAGCTTTGGAGAAAGTCTGTGAATGTCCTTGAGTGGCCCAGCCAGAGACCAGACCTGAATCCAATTGAACATCTGTGGAAGGAGCTGAAAATGGCTGTGTACCGATGCTCCCTAATGAACCTGACGGAGCTTGTAAGGATATTCCAAGAGGAATGGGCAAAAATGTCCAAAAACAATTGTGTGCCAAGCTCGTAGCTTTTTTCCCCAAGATGCCTTGAAGCTGTAATTGCTGCCAAAGGTGCATCAACCAAGTATTTGGCTAAGGGTGCGTACAGATATGTAACCCCTAAATAACCTATTTTTTCAGTAAAATAAAATTGCATATTTTCCACTTTGTCATTATGGGATATTTTGTGTAGAATTTTGTGACAAAAAATTAACTCAATCTATTGTAGAATAAATCTGTAACATGATAAAATATAGAGAAGGTGAAAGGGGTGTGCAGACTTTCTGGCTTGATTGTATAGCTGAGATTATGTGGAGTCCCTGTGAATTAACTGTTATTATCCATCCATTATGTATACCACTTATCCATCCAGGTTGTGGTGGAAGCTGGAGCCAATCCCAGCTGACTTCAGGTGAGAAACAGGGTTCACCTTGGAAAGGTCACCAATCTATAACAGGTCTCCACAGGGACAACCATCACACTCACATTCACACCTGTGAGCATTTTAGAGTAGACAGTTGACCAAATCCACATTTCTTTGGACTGTGGGAGGAAACCAGAGCATCCAGAGGAAACCCACGAAACTGCTCACAGTTTTATATAATATCCCCATCCATTATCCGTAACCGCTTATCCTGTGCAGCATCGCAGGCAAGCTGGAGTCTATCGCAGCTGACTATGGGTGAGAGGCGAGGTACACCCTGGGCAAGTTGCCAGGTCATTGCAGGGCTGACACATAGAGACAAACAACCATTCAAACTTATGGTCAATTTAGAGCCACCAATTAGCCTAACCTGCATGTCTTTGGATTGTGGGGGAAACTGGGGCACCTAGTAAAAACCCACGCAGACACGAGGAGAACATGCAAACTCTACACAGAAAGGCCCCTGTTTGCCACTGGGCTCAAACCCAGAACCTTCTTGCTGTAAGGCGACAGTGCTAACCACTACACCACTGTGCCACCATATATATGCTCTTTACAGGAAAGGCATGGGAGTAGGGAACAGCTGTTTATGATGCCAGGGCACCCTGTTGCTCGAGTTTCAAGGAGTTTTCTGAGGAGATGCAGAAGGTTTTTGACTGTTCCCCCAAGGGCAGAGAGGCAGCAAGACAGCTGATGGGGCTGAAGCAAGGTGCCCGCTCTGTTCATGATGACACCATTGAGTTCTGGACTCTTGCCGCAGCAGTTGACTGGAATGCGAGCACCTTGCATAATGCCTTCTTTCATGGGCTAACTCATGCCATCCTGGATGAGATTGTGCTTCATGATCTTCCTGACACCCTGGATGGCTTGGTAGACCTGGCCAGTCGAGTGGATGCACACCTTCTGCTGCACAACCAGAGAAGGGATGGAGCCAAAGGGCTGAACCCAGGACCATCACCCCTCCATCGGAGGGTGCGACCCCCGTTGAGTTAGAACCCATGCAATTAGGCAGAACCCAGGTAACTCCCAAGGAAAGAAGACACTGTAGAGAAACTAGTTCCTGTTTTTATTGTGGACAGTCTGGACATTTCATCTCCCGCTGCCCAGTAAAAGGCTCTGCCCACCAGTAGATGTGGGTTATGGGTAGGCGTCTCTGCACACACTTCCCCTGCTGTTAGGGCAACATTGACTGTTGAGATTTTGTTCCAGAACAAGGTCCAGTCTGTTCAAGCCCTCACTGATTCCGGTGCGGACCAGAGCTTTATCAAGACTTCCTGGGCAGAAGAATTGGGCATCCCTTTGCGTCAGCTAGATTGCCCCCTTGTCACCAGAGCTCTGAATGGGGCTGAACTCAGCCCCATTTCCTGTGTCTCTGACCCTCTTACTTTGAAAGTTTCTGGTAATCATGCTGAATCAGTTTTGTTCTATGCCATGAACAACTCCATAGAGTTGATTATCCTTGGTCTTTCCTGGTTACACTTCCACAATCCCCACATTAACTGGAGCAATGGGACCATTGGAGTACTCGTTGCTTGGCCTCCTGTGTATCATTTGCTCAGACTCCTCTGGTCCTTCTTGTCACCAGTCCTGATGAGACTATTGATCTTCCTAATGTGCCTGCTGAATATCTGGACCTTTGTTTGGTGTTCAGTAAGGTTTGCGCCACCTCTCTTCCTCCACATTGACCCTACGATTGCACCATAGACCTGTTACCTGGAACCACACCTCCCATGGGGTTGTATCTACTTTCTTTCCCCCTTGGATTATGAGGCCATGGACAAATACCTCTCAGAGTCTCTAGTGGCTGGCATCATTCACCCATCATCTTCTCCAGCTGGAGCAGGGTTCTTCTTTGTGGAAAAGAAAGACAAGTCCCTCAGGCCCTGCACTGACTATCGGGGACTTAATGCGATCACTGTCAGGAAATGCTATCCCCTACCACTCATGTCCACGGCCTTTGAATTACTTCAGGGGGCTCAGTTTTTTACCAAGCTGGACCTCCACAATGCTTACCACCTGGTACAAATAAGAGAAGGAGACAAATGGAAGACAGCATTTAACACTCCTACAGGCCACTACAAATATCTGGTTATTCTGTTTGGGCTCACTAACATCCCCTCTGTTTTTCAAACCTGAATCAAAGATGTTTTACAAGATTTCATTAATCAGTTCATTTTTGTTTACCTCAATGCTATCCTCATCTTCTCCCCCACATTGGAGATCCATCGGTCCCACATCAGATAGTTCCTGCAATGACTCTTAGAGAACCAACTCTTCACCAAAGCAGAAAAGTGTGAGTTTCACAATCATACTGTGTCCTTGTGATTTCCCCTGGGGCGGTCCAAATGGACCCCGACAAGGTCAAGGCGGTCCTTGAGTGGCCTGTTCCCTCTTCCCATAAGGAACTCCAGTGCTTTTTGGGGTTTGTTAATTTCTATCAAAGGTTTATCAAGAACTATAGCACCATTGCCTCTCCTCTGACCAAACTCGCATCTTCCAGGCACCCCTTCTCATGGACCGACCATGCTGAGAAAGCCTTCTCTTCTCTTAAGAGCAGATTCACCACAGCAGCAGTTCCCATCATCCCTGACCCTGACATTCAGTTCATCCTCAAAGTGGATGCCTCTGACACTGATGTTGGGGCTGTCCTGTCCGAGAGGTCAGCCAAGGATAACAACGTGCACCCCTGCAGATTCTTTTCTCGTCTCATGACTCCAGTGGAACACAATTATGGCATTGGGGATCGAGAACTGCTAGCTGTCAAGCTGGCCCTGGAGGAGTGGAGGCACTGGTTGGAGGGCACTGAGATTCCATTCATCATTTGAAAGGACCATAAGAATCTTGAGTACCTCAGGTCTGCCAAACGTCTCAACACACAACAAACCAGATGGTCATTGTTTTTCTCCTGCTTCATCTTTGTGTTCTCTTTTAGACCAGGCTCTAAGAACATCATAGTGCAGTGTGATATGTCAGAAAAAAGGCTCCCATAGGACTTTTGTGCCAAAATTGATTTTTTGGTTGATTTGCATAGGTTAGGGGCCCAATTAACTGAAAATAGCGGGGTACAAATTTTCTGACCCCCATACCCCCTGCTACAGAAGACACTTCTGCTGGGGATGCCAAAATTCCTTCTAAATAATGAATTTGCTACATTTTGGGTCAATAAAATAATCTTTGCGTCTTATTCACTGACCAGGCACTTGAACAGGAAATTAAAGAACTAAAGAAGTATGGAGGGATAGTTGGTCTCAGCCAAGATGAAACTGCACTGGATAGATTTGTTACCACTACACCCCATCTGGCTGGAATGGTAAAACTGTACCTTAAGGATTTCCCACAAGCACCACAGTCTCCACAAAGAAGTGAGTACTACCAGCTGATGGGAGATGTTGCCTTCAGAACAAGAGCAAATGCTTTGAAGCTTAGCCAGTCCATTAAACTGCACTGCAGTGGTAATCCATACATGATCAACTCTCCCCTGAAGAATATTCACTGGTCACATCATTCCAGAAGATGCCAAGAATGACATTCTAATGTTTGCAGAAAAAGGCCAGAAATACTTTGAGGACTTCATTGAGCAGAGAATGATGGCAACGTCAACAGTGTCTGTTTGGGAACCCATGAGGAAGCTGAAACTCAAAGCATAGTTTGAAAAAAACAAGGTCCAAACTGGTATGGGTGAAAAAGCCATCAAACTCCGAGATGAGCGATAACTATTAGGAAGATTCCTAATAATTCAAGGCAGCACACCAGAGTTAGTTCCAAAGTTGGAAGAAACAATAGGAGACTTTGAGTTGTCAGTAGTGCCTCATTCTCTCTGTGCTGTAGATGGGACACTCTACATACCTACTGACAAGGCAAGCTTACTCTATGCAATTGAAGATCAAAATGTGCAGGCTGCTTAGTCAGACCAGAATAACAATGATGTACTGCCAATGGACATTCCTGGTGAAAACCCTGCTGAGGCACCTCCTACACCTGTAAGGTCTAAGGTTCTTGTTGTGGATGCCATGGCAGTGCTTCAGAGCATAAAGAAAACTGCCAGCATGAAGAGGGTCTCAGATCATGTTGATGGTTGATCGTGTTACCAGTCGCATCAAGCTTATGGTTCAAGGCTATGGTGAGGGATGAATTGTGTTTGACCATTACCTTGAAAAGTCACTGAAGCACAAGACAAGACTGAAGAGAGCAACAAAATTGACAGAGTATGAGGTACATCCTGATATGAAGCTTACCATGACAATACGTGAGTTGCTGTCATCCTCAAAGGCAAAGTGTAAGTTGACATGCATGCTTGCAAATGGCCTTTTGGATCGCTTCTCTAGCAGGGCTGGAACTTTCAGACTTCTTGTTGCATTTGGCAACAAGATTAAGAGCCATGACTTTGAACAAGAACATACACATGAAGAAGCAAATACATTGAATCCAGATCAGGTGCTTGCCTGTCTGGCTGACAGGATCTGGAATGAGGTAAAAGTGTGGTCTCCTGTTACTGATGTACTCACTCTTCTTGTTGATCTAGTGGCAAATGACCATCTTAGAGATAATGTTGGCTTGAAGTTTCAGACAGGAAAAGGAACAAAGTAGCGGGAAATTGATGTTGTGAAGCAGGTGGCTGCCATAGGAATTAACAAGTGCAGAGGGCTCATCGGGCTTCATAATTTCTCTGGTGCTGATTGGGGGGGCAAATTCAGTGGTATCAGCAAGAAGACTTGGGTTGACACATACTTTAAGCTACACAAAGATGACTTAGCAATGAAGGAACTTCAAGACCTTGGTAATAACCCTATTCCAATGGAACTAGTATATGGTGAGATGCCTCATGAATTCACAGGTTTAGAAAGGTTTGTGTGTAGAGTGTACAGCGCAGCAGGTCCATTTACCATACCATCACTGAGGTGGGAACTGTTTCAGTCAAAGAATCTTGAAGGTGAAATGTTGCCCCCAAAAAGAGCTCCTTTGCTTTCCCACATAGCACGTGCAAACTACATTTCCATGAAAGACAAGCCATACACCACAATCTGTCCAAACCTACCACCTATTGAGGAAAATGGATGGAGCCTTGAGAATGGTATATATGTTCCTATCAGATGTCTGCTTCCCCCAGCTCCAAAGGCTGTGATTGAACTTACAAGGTGTGGCTGCAAAACAAGTTGTAAGGTCCAGTCTGGCAAGGGGACATGGTGCAGTTGTCTAAAGAACAAAATCCCTTGCACACCTCTTTGCAAATGTCATAGTGGGATCTGTGACAATATGGTGTTGAATAATGGTCAGGATGTTAATGATTAAAAGTGATGTTTTCTGGGTCACTTTCAGGGAGTGCATTCAGTTTATTGTTTCTCACTTGATGCCTTTATTTGTACTAGTTGTAACATAATAAGGAAATAGTACAAGATTTTAAATATGACTTTCATGTTTGTATCTATAATAATGAGCAATGAGATGCAAATTATTTTGATAAAAAATGTTGAAATAAAAATACACTTTAAATAATTATACCATGTTATTGTTTTATGTTTCCAAACAGGTGAAATAGATCTGTTGTAATGATCTCATAAAAATAGGACATGTAATGCATTAAAGACTTTACATCTACGACCACTCTCCATCCACCCCCTTTCATCCCCCCCCCAGATAATTGGGCATCTTAGAAAACATATATAAGGACACCAAGATTGTTAAAATTGATCAAGAATTGAGAAACATACATATTTATAATATTCTTGGCCAAATATTTATTAAATTCTTCACCCCCGGGCAGATATGTCCTCCCAGAGGGGGATACAGAGGTAAAAAAAATCGTACCCTGCTATTTTCAGTTATCTGGACCCCTGACCAACATAAATCAACAAAGAAAATCAATTTTGGCACAAATATCCTACAGAATTACATATAACACCACACTATCAAGCCAGATGCTCTTTCCAGGCAGTTTTCTCTGGGCTCTCAGCAAGATGCCGCCGAGCCTATCCTTCCTGCCCATTGTCTCGTGGCTGCTGCCCACCTCGACATAGAAACTGCTGTCCAAAACATCCTGACCAGTGATCCAGGACCAGGTAATGGTCCACCCAACTATCTATATGTGCCCCCTTGCGTGTGTTCCCAAGTGCTTCAGTGGGGGCACAGCTCCCTCCTAGCCTGTCACCCAAGGGCAGCCCAGACCCTTGTCGTCCTCAGGCAACACTTCTGGTGGCCGACCAAGCAGCGAGATGTTAGGACCTTTGTAGCAACCTGTGACATCTGCTCCAGGAACAAGACTAGTCACCAACCTGTTGCCAGACTGTTAAGATCCCTATCTCTACTTCACCGTCCTTGGTCCCCTATTGTGGTGGATTTCATCACTGACCTCCCTAGCTCCAAGGGTAATGCTTGCATCATGATGACCATCAATTGCTTCTCGAAGGCGGCTCACTTCTTTCCCCTTCCTAAGCTGCCTTCAGCTAAAGAGACAGCAGAACTGTTTATCTATCATGTGTTCCAGATTCATGGTCTGCCTATGGACATTGTGTCCAACAGAGGCCCTCAGTTCTCTGCTCACTTCTGGAAAGAGTTCTGCAAGCTAATTGGGGCCACTCCCAGTCTCTTCTCAGGTTACCACCCCAAGACAAATGGACAGACGGAGCATACCAATCAGAAGCTGGAGGTCACTCTATGATGCCTAATGTCTGGTGATTCTTCTTCCTGGAGCCAGGCATTCCCTTGGATTGAATACGCTCACAACAGCCTTCCCTCACCATCCACCGGGCTGAGTCCCTTCCAGTGTTGCCTTGGTTACCAACCACCTCTTTTCCACAAACAGGAGGTGGAGGTGTCTGTTCCTCCAGTGCAAGCCTTTATCTGATGCTGCTGCAGAGTTTGGGCGCATGCCAGACCATGCATACAAAAGGATGCACCAACTATGCATACAAAAGGATGGCAGATCAACATCGCAGGCCAGCTCCTGTCTACCGCCTGGGACATAAGGTCATGTTGTCCATGGCCAATCTCCCTCTCAGGGTCCATTCATGCAAGCTTGCCCCCAGGTTTGTTGGCCCCTTCCCCATTTCTAAAGTCATTAACCCCATGACTGTGAGATTGGCATTGCCCAGGTCTATGCAGCAGCTCCACCCATCTTTTTATGTCTCTCAACTGAGATGCCTGGTCTCCAGCCCATTCTGCCCCCATTCCAAGACCCTGACCCCCCTCAGGGTCATCAATGGAGGGGAGGCTTACACAGTCAGGAAACTACTAAAGGTCCATCGAAGAGATTGTAGGCTACAGTATCTGGTCGACTGGGAGGGCTATGGCCCAGAGAAGAGGTGTTGGGTGCCAGCGCATTTCATCCTTGACCCTGCACTCATTAGGGATTTCCACCGCAAGAACCCAGGAGCTCTGTCTGGGATGCCCAGAGGGGTACTGTCACTATCCAGCCCAGAACTTCCTGATCTGCACCTTTGTGCTCCACTCCATGTTTTTCCCTGTTCTCCCCATGCTGTGTGAGCACTCCTGCTACGTGTTTATCAGCCACTCTGTATAAATGCACCGAGGAGATTCACTCATCGTGGATAAAATACTCACTGTAAGTTTTGTTTAGTTCACATTCATACTCAAGCTCTGTTCCTTGACCTGGATTACATTTTTGGATTATGATTTTGCCTGCCATTTTTGGGACTTGTTGCTGTGACTCCGACTCGGGACTTTGTTAACATTTTTGGATTATGATTTTGCCTGCCATTTTTTGGAACTTATTGCCATGACTTTGATTGAAGACTTTATGTTTTTCCGGCTCTGTTTTTTCACCCTGGGATTATTACCATCAGTCACTCTGCCCTGGCGATGTCTTCCTGGATTTCACTGAGTGGGTTTTGGACTGTGCTGCTGTGCCTGCCACCTGCCTGCCCTCCTCATGAGCCCACTCATCAGGTATGCTTCTGTTACTTTCCTGTAGTTGCATATTGGGTCCTACAGTGGCATGTGAACCTCTAGGATTAGCAGTTAATTTGAAGGTGAAATTAGAGTCAGGTGTTTTCAATCATTATGATGACAATCAGGTGTGAGTGGGCACCCTGTTTTATTTAAAGAACAGGGATCTATCAAAGTCTGATCTTCACAACACATGTTTGTGGAAGTGTATCATGGCATGAACAAAGGAGATTTCTGAGGACCTCAGAAAAAGCATTGTTGATGCTCATCAGGCTGGAAAAGGTTACAAAACCATCTCTAGTTTGGACTCCACCAATCCACAGTCAGACAGATTGTGTACAAATGGAGGAAATTCGAGACCATTGTTACCCTCCCCAGGTGTGGTCAACCAACAAAGATCACTCCAAGAGTGAGACGTGTAATAGTCAGTGAGGTCACAAAGGACCCCAGGGTAACATCTAAGCAACTGAAGGCCTCTCTCACATTGGCTAATGTTAATCAAAATGTTGTGGAAGGACCTGAAGCGAGCAGTTAATGTGAGGAAACCCACCAACATCCCAGAGTTGAAGCTGTTCTGTACAAAGGAATGGGCTAAATTTCCTCCAAGCCAGTGTGTAGGATTGATCAACAGTTATCAGAAACATTTAGTTGCAGTTATTGCTGCACAAGGGGGTCATACCAGATACTGAAAGCAAAGGTTCACATACTTTTGCCACTCACAGATATGTAATATTGGATCATTTTCTTCAATAAATAAATTACCAAGTATAATATTTTTGTCTCATTTGTTTAACTGGGTTCTCTTTATCTACTTTTAGGACTTGTGTGAAAATCTGATGATGTTTTAAGTCATATTTATGCAGAAATATAGAAAATTCTAAAGGGTTCACAAACTTTCAAGCACCACTGTATCTGTTTCTGTGGCCTCCGGGTCATGACAATTTGCTTCTATAACTGTATCCTATGTAGTCACAAAGTACAACTGTGTAACCAGGAAATTCATTATAGTTTTAGCATGAAGTCTGTTTTGTTGAAGTTAAAGGCTGTTCATTGATGGAGACTTGAGTGCAAAACTGTTCATGACAACTGCAGTCCTAAAGTTATCATGGTGATTGTAGTCCTCAGCTATCATTGCAAAACTGTAAGAGTCCAGAGCCATCTTCCAAGTGTGACTTTTGACTGTCCATATGGGGCTGTCCTCCACAGGAGCAATGTGATGAGACTCCAGCCAGATGAAGGGCATTTGTGGTAAACACTTTACTGTCACAACTTCTTTTGAAACATGTTGCAAGAATCAAATTCGAAATGTTTCCCAAAAACATTGCATGTGGAAGAGGGCGGAGACACCAAAAACAGATGGAATTCCTGGCTAGAGAGTGTCTGAGATGACAATATCTACAACACTAAGTTAGTAATAAATTTCCCATTGATGCTGATATTGTTGCATGGTTTGAATTATATGCTTCATGTTATGTGGTTTAAAGCCATTGTATTATTTGAAGATGAATCGTATTTATCAAATGGTGCTAACATACACTCACGCTCATGATGTGCTGTAGTACACTGTCGCCTCACAGCAAGAAGGTTCTGGGTTTGAGCCCAGTGGCCAACAGGGGCCTTTCTGTGTGGAGTTTGCATGTTCTCCCCGTGTCTACATGGGTTTCCTCCGGGTGCTCCAGTTTCCCCCACAGCCCAAAGACATGCGGTTCAGTTAACACGGGGCGGCCTTGGGCTGAAGTGCCCTTAAGCAAGGCACCTAACCCTGAACTGCTCCCCAGGCACTGTAGCATAGCTGCCCACTGCTCTGGGTATGTGTGTGTGCTCATTGCTCACTTGTGTGTGTGCATGCATGTGTTCACTGCTTCAGATGGATTAAATGCAGAGGATGAATTTCACTGTGCTTGAGTGTGCATGAGACAAATAAAGGCTTCTTCTTCTTCTTCTTCTTCTTCTTCTTCTACCAGAAAATCATGATCCTTAGCTTTATCTCCATACCAAAACCTTATTTGGCCAGACAGAGATTCATCTTTTCTGAAGTGTTAAAATATTATTGTCTGGATACAAATAAATATTATGTTAGCTAAAACCAGTTAAATGTCACTGAAAATGAGTTCCTCCAGCTTTCCCTTTGGTCATGTCTCGGATTCTTTCTTCATGTTTGTATGTTGATTGTAAAAAGTACAAACATGTGAACAAAGTACAAACACTGTTGTTCCTCCTCTGAGTTGGTAGCAGAGGTAGTCACAGAGCTGAATGGACAGCTCTATAAAAGGGAAAGCTGGCATGGGGGGACAGGGGTGTGAAGTTATGATGATGTACAGTGGTGCTTGAAAGCTTGTGAACCCTTGAGAATTGTCTATGTTTCTGCATAAATATAACCTAAAACATCATCAGATTTTCACACAAGTCCTAAAAGTAGATAAAGAGAACCCAGTTAAACAAATGAGACAAAAATATTATACTTGGTCATTTATTTATTGAGTAAACTGATCCAATATTACATATCTGTGAGTGGCAAAAGTATGTGAACCTTTGCTTTCAGTATCTGGTGTGAACCCCTTGTACAGCAATAACTGCAACTAAGCATTTCTGGTAACTGTTGATCAGTCCTGCACACCGGCTTGGAGGAATTTTAGCCCATTCCTCCGTACATACCAGCTTCAACTCTGGGATGTTGGTGGGTTTCCTCACATGAACTGCTCGCTTCAGGTCCTTCCATGACATTTCAATTGGATTAAGGTCAGGACTTTGACTTGGCCATTCCAAAACATTAACTTTATTCTTCTTTAACCATTCTTTGGTAGAATGACTTGTATGCTTAGGGTCGTTGTCTTGCTGCATGACCCACCTTCTCTTGAGATTCATTTCATGGACAGATGTCCTGACATTTTCCTTTAGAATTCGCTGGTATAATTCAGAATTCATTGTTCCATCAATGATGGCAAGCCGTTTTGGCCCAGATGCAGCAAAACAGGCCCAAACCATGATACTACCACCACCATGTTTCACAGATGGGATAAGGTTCTTATGCTGGAATGCAGTGTTTTCCTTTCTCCAAACATAACGCTTCTCATTTAAACCAAAAAGTTCTATTTTGGTCTCATCCATCCACAAAACATTTTTCCATTAGCCTTCTGGCTTGTCCACGTGATCTTTAGCAAACTGCAGACAAGCAGCAATGTTCTTTTTAGAGAGCAGTGGCTTTCTCCTTGCAACCCTGCCATGCACACCATTGTTGTTCGGTGTTATCCTGATGCTGGACTCATGAACATTAACATTAGCCAATGTGAGAGAGGCCTTCAGTTGCTTAGAAGTTACCCTGGGGTCCTTTGTGACCTCGCCGACTATTACACGCCTCACTCTTGGAGTGATCTTTGTTGGTCGACCACTCCTGGGGAGGGTAACAATGGTCTTGAATTACCTCCATTTGTACACAATCTGTCTGACTGTGGATTGATGGAGTCCAAACATTTTAGAGATGGTTTTGTAACCTTTTCCAGCCTGATGAGCTT
The DNA here is from genome assembly GCF_027579695.1 of Neoarius graeffei. Lineage (NCBI taxonomy): Eukaryota > Metazoa > Chordata > Actinopteri > Siluriformes > Ariidae > Neoarius > Neoarius graeffei. The sequence goes on from NC_083581.1 coordinate 10,112,679, forward strand.
CAACAAGGCTTCTTCTGAGGTCCTCAGAAATCTCCTTTGTTCATGCCATGATACACTTCCACAAACATGTGTTATGAAGTTCAGACTTTGATAGGTCCCCGTTCTTTAAATAAAACAGGGTGCCCACTCACACCTGATTGTCATCCCATTGATTGAAAACACCTGACTCTAATTTCACCTTCAAATTAACTGCTAATCCTAGAGGTTCACATAGTTTTGCCACTCACAGATATGTAATATTGGATCATTTTCCTTGATAAATAATTGACCAAGTATAATATTTTTGTCTCATTTGTTTAACTGGGTTCTCTTTATCTACTTTTAGGACTTGTGTGAAAATCTTTTGATGTTTTAGGTCATATTTATGCAGAAATATAGAAAATTCTAAAGTGTTCACAAGCTTTCAAACACCAGTGTATTATGTGTTTGAACCGCCACCAGGGAATTTAAAAATCTCTGGAGAAACAGTTCAGCAGCTTTGCTTGTGTTTGAAGAGAGGAATAAATGTGCATGGCTAGGAAAAGCACCTCAGTACTCAGTTCACCTGTTGTTATTGTTATGAAAGTAACACCGGTATGTTTGGGGTATTCATATTTCTGACATGTATGTTATGCATCACACTACTAGACGATGATACTCACTTGTGTTATGACAGCTTTGTTCGGTTCAGTGTCAACAAACAAAGCTGGCACAATGAGGGGTCTCCTTTCTTCTCTTCCCACAATTACAGCAGGATCTTTGTTTAAGAAGTTTAAGCCAACACATAGGTACAATTCTGGAAGAAAAAGAGAGCTAATTTTCAAGAAACAGGAGCTGTGGACTGAACTAGAAAAGCTGGTGAAAATATCCAGAAGTGTGGCTGCACACAGCTTAGAGCTGTATAGATCTAAACAGCATCCTATTTTTGTTGCATCCAGTGTCAGGCTCACAAATAACCCTGCTCAGGACACACCTCAGCTCTACAGCAACTCTTCTGGATAATTCTGCCGCTCTTGGTTCAGCAACCACATCAAAAGAGCTAGTAACTTCTTGTTGTGGTGAAAATGTGGGTGACTGCTATTAAAAAATAAATGTAGCAGGGGAACTGACTGGTTCAGGGAGCTGTAACGAGCCGCCTTAAGCCTATGAATAGAATTAATGAATTAATCTGTCTCTCTATTTAATAATTATAAGCATAATGCAGGTCAGAACATTAATATTATATGTTACAATGTAATAATTTATAAGCACTTTTATGTATGCTATCTAAGGACTCTGGAGATGTGTGATGGTCCATATGTGAGATGTTTATTACAAACTCCAGCAGGTCAAACTCTGAGATCCACAAAACTTCCATACTATAGAGAAAAAGTAGCAAGAGCTTGAAGTAAAGACAAGGGTTACACAAGCATGGACTCCACAGACCAAATGCCAGCCTTACATAAACAGGATATGTCACCAACACTTTACACTGTGTGCCTGTTTGCATGTGCTTTATATAGTCTATGAATAGGAAGTGGTGTGTTGTAGAAAAAGTGCCTTTAATATTTGGGGGAGGGGGCCCTCTGCAGGAGGGAAGGTGTGATGTCCCTGGTGGATGTAACAGTATGATCAGTCGGTATGTGTGTATGTATCTTAGTAAGTTTTTATTCCTTTATTTATTACATTTTGAAATTAATCAATATTTGTTAAATAAAGTATTTTTATTACACTTCCTGTTGGAGTGCTTGCTTGGGAAGGTGCAAGATGTCTGTAACAAAGCTGAAAGTCATCGTTCGGAGCGGCATCCAAACATGGCGGCTCCAGACTATATCTCCCAAACGCCACCACACCCAGCCTCTCCTGAATATTAGAAGCACCTGTGCCTTGTTATCTGCCTAATCACTGCTCTACTTAAGCCCTGCATACACACTCCTTCAGTGCGAAGTATTGTTTTATGTCCTCGTGCCTGATCATACCGAACTTTTTCATATTACTGCCTGACTTCTAGTGTTTCCGACTTTGTTTATGTTTATTCCTGACCTCAACTTCTCACCAGCTCTTTGACATTCAGTTTGTACATCGACCGACCCTGACTATGCATTCAGCCTCTCGATTTGGATTTGGTTTGCAGCTTGCAATGCACCTGCTCTCCCCTGCGCCTGCATCAGTAAGTGCCTGCATCCTGACAGGATACTTTGCTGCCTCAGTGGATGCAGCAGAGGAGGTGAAATAAACTGCTCTTAGTGTGCAGGGACATTTGTTAGGAGAACATCAACAGATGTTGAGTGAGTTGAACACCAGAATGTCTCAACTAACAGCTGTTGTCTCGCAGGCCCTCCTGACACGTCCTGTGTCTTCCAGTAATGCAGCCATAATGGTGCCATGACTGGAGAAATATTCTGGGGAGGTTTCTGAGTGCAAGGGCTTCGTTCTTTGGCGCTTTTTGTATTTCTTAACCCTCACCAATATTACTGAGGAACAGAAGGTGGTGCAGTTCATCAATCTCTTCACTGGCAAGGCCATGAAATGGGCAAGTGCTGTTTGGGAATAAGGTGGTGAGCTCACTTCCTCCTACGATCATTTTATCGGGGTGTTTAAACAAGTCTTTGGTCATCAGCCTGAGGGTGTTTAAGTTGGGGAAAAGTTGCTGACTATTCAGCAAGGAGAAAGGAGAGTTGCAGAATATGCTCTGGAATTCTGCATGCTAGCAGCAGGAAGCAGATGCCATGAGCCAGCATTGAAAGCAGCGTTCTGGCAGGAATTAATTCCCAAAGTTCTCATTGAGCTAGCATGTCAAGACGAGCAGCTCACACTCGACTCACTCATTGACCTGGCCATAAAACTGGATAATCTGCTCCAGAACCAACCATCTATTCAACATCCTCCAACCATCTCTCAACTTCCACAGTCCCCAACACAGATGGAAATCTCCCATGCCTGCAATCCACATTCTGAGAGAGAGAGAAGATGCTGAGAGGGTTTGTGTTTCTACTGTGGGGAGCAAGGCCACCTGCTTGCCACATGCCTGATCAGGCCATCCAAGACCAGATGAGAGGGCTCCCATCAGGATGAAGCCAGCTCCACCAGCCCAGTGAGTCAGGAACCCACTCACACTCATTCATTTAAGATTCACATGCTGCTGAAACTCCCAGACTTGACCCATGTTCCTTCTGCACTCATAGACTCAGGGGCAGAAAGCAATTTCATCAGTCTCAAGATCGTCCAGAAACTCCATCTGCCCACAGAGGAGCTCCAATGACCTGTAAGACTCCAGGCCATTGATGGCAATCCCATTGGGGAGGGGCTGGTCACCACTCGCACTCTACCACTGAACATTCAGGTCAGTGCCCTTCATCTAGAGAGTAGCACCCTGTTTGTCACTCGTATGGCTAATCATACCCAAGTTTTGGGATTTTCCTGGCTCCAAACATATGACCCCCTTACTGTCTTGGCAGAACCAAGAAATTCTACAATCCTCATCATCTTGTTTTCAGCAACATCTTCAGCTCCCATGCATTTCCCTGGCATCCACGTCCATAGAAAGTCTTTCACCTGGAGGCATCAAACAAGTTCCTGCCTGTTACCATGACCTTATAGAGGTATTCAGTAAAGGTAAAGCCAGTGGCCTCCCTCCTCATACACCCTATGACTGTGCAACCGATCTCCTCTCAGGCACCTCGCCTCCATGCGATCACATTTATCCCCAGTCTGTTGCAGAACAAGTGGCAATGGAGGAATATGTTCAAGAATTGATTGTCATTTTAATAAATTAAATATTTACAAGAAACTGTGTCTTGTCTGTTTTGGTGCAGTATTACTTGAATCCATCCTCTGCCATCAAAGAATTCACATTGCCTTCATTGATCAAGTGTATCATAAGAGTAATTCATTCATTAAGTTAATAATTAATAGAAATATTGATTAGTAAAAATTAATGAACTGACATTTTATGAGACTGATTTTTTAATAATGTAATTGCACCCACATAATTTTGGTACCTCCTGTGAGGATGGGTATTGTACAGTGGTGCTTGAAAGTTTGTGAACCCTTTAGAATTTTCTATATTTCTGCATAAATATGGCCTAAAACATCATCAGATTTTCACACAAGTCCTAAAAGTAGACAAAAAGATAACCCAGTGAAACAAATGAGACAAAAATATTGTACTTGATCATTTATTTATTGAGTAAAATGATCCAATATTACATATCTGTGAGTGGCAAAAGTATGTGAACCTTTGCTTTCAGTATCTGGTGTGACCCCCTTGTGCAGCAATAACTGCAACTAAACATTTCCGGTTACCATTGATCAGTCCTGCACACTGGCTTGGAGGAATTTTAGCCCATTCCTCCATACAGACCAGCTTCAACTCTGGGATGTTGGTGGGTTTCCTCACATGAACTGCTCGCTTCAGGTCCTTCCACAACATTTTGACTGGCTTAAGGTCAGGACTTTGACTTGGCCATCCCAAAACATTAACTTTATTCTTCTTTTACCATTCTTTGGTAGAATGACTTGTGTGCTTAGGGTCATTGTCTTGCTGCATGACCCACCTTCTCTTGAGATTCAGTTCATGGACAGATGTCCTGACATTTTCCTTGAGAATTTGCTGGTATAATTCAGAATTCATTGTTCCATCAATGATGGCAAGCCGTCCTGGCCCAGATGCAGCAAAACAGGCCCAAACCATGATACTACCACCACCATGTTTCACAGATGGGATAAGGTTCTTATGCTGGAATGCAGTGTTTTCCTTTCTCCAAACATAACACTTCTCATTTAAACCAAAAAGTTCTATTTTGGTCTCATCCCTCCACAAAACATTTTTCCAATAGCCTTCTGGCTTGTCCACGTGATCTTTAGCAAACTGCAGACGAGCAGCAATGTTCTTTTTGGAGAGCAGTGGCTTTCTCCTTGCAACCCTTCCATGCACACCATTGTTGTTCAGTGTTCTCCTGATGGTGGACTCATAAACATTAACATTAGCCAATGTGAAAGAGGCCTTCAGGTGCTTAGAAGTTACCCTGGGGTCCTTTGTGACCTCGCCGACTATTACACGCCTCGCTCTTGGAGTGATCTTTGTTGGTCGACCACTCCTGGGGAGGGTAACAATGGGATTGGAGGAGTCCAAACTCTTTAGAGATGGTTTTGTAACCTTTTCCAGCCTGATGAGCATCAACAACGCTTTTTCTGAGGTCCTCAGAAATCTCCTTTGTTTGTGCCATGATACACTTCCACAAACATGTGTTGTGAAGTTCAGACTTTGATAGATCCCTATTCTTTAAATAAAACAGGGTGCCCACTCACACCTGATTGTCATCCCATTGATTGAAAACACTTGACTCTAATTTCACCTTCAAATTAACTGCTAATCTTAGAGGTTCACATACTTTTGCCACTCACAGATATGTAATATTGGATCATTTTTGTCAATAAATAAATGACCAAGTGTAATATTTTTGTCTCATTTGTTTAACTGGGTTCTCTTTATCTACTTTTAGAACTTGTGTCAAAATCTGATGATGTTTTAGGTCATATTTATGCAGAAATATAGAAAATTCTAAAGGGTTCACAAATTTTCGAGCATCACTGTATAAAGATGTGACATACTGTTAGTGATATACATGTAAGTGCTACCCCAGTTTATATTGCAGCTTCAAGTGCATAGCACAAAGCCCCAGTAAAATGTAGGTAGTTGAGCTCGGTAAAATGTTGCCTTAGAAGACATCAGTAATTAGATTTTGTTTTTTGGTTTGTGTTTTGTGTAACAATTACCCTCATCAAGAACCTACTAGATCCTTATCGTAAACTTGTGCTAAACAGTAAGTGATAGTGTACATCAGTTGGTACCAGATGGGGCAAAAAAAATAGTGATTTGAGGGCTACTGTATGTGAAATACAAAATCTTTATATAAAATATAAAATGTTTTCCAACTAACTAGGCCTAAGTGTGGCAGATATTAACAGTACATACACTGTAAAGTAATTGTTGTCATCCACTGATTTTCGTGATTTTAATAGATTAATGCAATAGTTTCTTTGCAGGAAAACCTTCATATGAGATAAGTGAAACAAATGTCAACTGGGCCCCTACTGTGAAACTTGGACACTCAAAGATCAAGAGTACCACTGTTGCAAGAGCAGTTGAACGTTATGATCATTTGGATCAAAGACGGATCAAAGCTGCTGCCAGAAACATTGATGTGAAGCTACCTGATGACGCAGGATGTGAAGAAGGTAAATTGAATGGTTTTTTTAAATAATTTTGTAAATTGTAACATACTTAAACACTATTTATAACATTTGTGAAGAATTTTACAACAGTAAGTGTCCTATACATCATTCATGAAAAAGACTCAGCTAAAACTTTGACTTTTAGTTTCCTATATGTTACTTGTGACCTCACTGTCTACATATTTATTAGGGTTTGTTCTTCTTATGTTGACAGTAGCATTGGCACAGTCACCAGGTGGCAATGCAGATGCCACACCTAGCAGCCCTTCAACTCCTGGGAATGACCCTAATCCTGACCAGCCCATGGCCATTGATGACAGTTGTCAAACAGAAATGTCTGCACCTGATATAGATCGTCTACAGGAAGGACTGCTGGAGACAAATGGAGAAATGTATAAACTGCGTTAAAAGGTGGATAACTTGTTAATGAATGAGGAGTCATTTAGAAGTGACAATGACAAAGTGAAGTTTTATACTGGACTGCTGAACTTCAATGTGCTTATGTGTGTGTTCAATTTTGTTGTGCCTTTTGTTGTAACTACACCTAAAAATGTTTTGAGTCAGTTTCAAGAGCTTCTAATTGTCCTTATGAGACTTTAAATATGCCATTTCAAGATTTAGCCTATCGTTTTACAGTTTCTGTTTCCCCTGCTAGTCGCATATTTGATTGCTGGTTACCAGTGATGGACACCAGGTTATCACACTTAATCTTTTGTCCAGAACAGGAAATGCTTCAGAAAACCATGCCACTTTCATTCAGACAGTCCTTTGAGAAAAAAAAGTGGCAGTCATCATTGATTGTTTTGAAGTGTTTATTGATCGCCCATCTACATTATCAAGCAGAGCCAATAACATGTTCAAACTATAAACACCATAACACTGCAAAGTTTCTGATAAGTGTCACACCGTAAGGTGTAATTTCCTTCATTTCTAAAGCATGGGGAGGCCGTGTGAGTGATAAACACCTAACTGAGGTGGGGTTTACATTAGACCGTATCAGCGGATCATCAGATTAACATTTTTAAAAACGATTAGCGTGCACACAGCAATGCCAATACACGATTAGCGTGCACACAGCAATGCCAATACACGGATACGCTAATCACATGACTAATTCGGCACGTAAGTTGAAATGTGTCAGTGCGGCTCATCGCTTCCTCCTCAGCGGCTGCGCTCCAAATCACTCCGCCCTGAACAGCGAGTGCCCTCTGGAGGGTGCGCACTCCGGCCCTGCGCAGCTCACAGAGCGCGCGAGTTAAGCGCACGAGCAGTGATTCGGGACTGAGCCGCTGTGCGCAAGTCACTTACCACTTGCAAGTGGAAAGATGGCAAGCCTAAAGACAATCATAACTACACAATGGGCAGTATTTGCATCAGTATTTGCAGTATTTTCATACTTTTATACTCTTTAATGAAAGGTGATACAAGGCGGAAGTCCGCGCCGTTTTTCAGCAGTCGCGTCACATGACCAACGCCAGCGAATCAGGAAGGTGGATGTCACAGTGACGTTGTCCAATGACGACGCCAGCTAGAGCTCAGCACAGCGTATCCGCGTATTCTCAATGTTTACACAGCACTGGACCAGACACGATCTGGATTGAATACGTGGACCCTGGCGGATTCCCGTTTCCCGGCGTTTCCAGGCGTTTTAATGTAAATGGACAGTGCATCCGCGAAGAAAACGAGACAGATATGGTCTAATGTAAACTGGGCCTGAGAACTGTTAAATTCTAACAAACTTGCTTCCTGGAGATTTAGTACTAGCCGATAGAGGTTTTGACATCGCAGATAGCATTGGTTACTATTGTGCAAAGCTAGCAACACCTGCTTTTACCCGGGGGAAATCTTAGCTGTCTGCTCTATTAGTTGAAGAGACAAGAAAGATTGCAAATGCACGAATACATGTTGAAAGAGTGATTGGTTTGGTTCAAGGAAAATATTCAATTTTACAGTCAACTTTGCCTATCGAGAGTGTTATGTGTAGGGATGGACAAGAAGATACACCACTTGACATGATTGCCAGATTATGCTGTGCTCTCTGTAATTTTTGTCCTTCAGTAGTACCTTTTGAGTGAACAAATATATTTTTGGAGGACACATTATAGATGTATTGTCAAGTTTTTATTGCTAAATAGTTTATGCCCTTGTACAATAATGTATCAAAACTAGTAATTGATATGTTTGTACTCTTTCAACATGTATTGTACAGTATATTTTAATGTTTCAGAAGTGTTGACAAATCAGATATAAATAAACTACATCTGTTAGCTGGAATTATACTTAGAGTGAATTATTCAAAGTCAATGTATCTTGGTGGACCACTTAACCAATTGATAACTTGGCTGAATATTTCATATCACTGCCATGGTTTGCTTTTGTTAAAACATTAACCAGAACACACGTGTACATGACAATAACAACATAAACTTTATTCCAACATGTATGTAGCAGGAACACTGGAAAACCTCTGTGCATATATCACACACTAGTTGGCATGTACATTTGAAAACCTCCACAGACATATAAATATCACAATTCTATGAACAGGTTGGCATAATTTAAAGTAGTCTTTTTTTGGGAAAAATTGAAGTCCAGCACTGTCAGCACTAGTTGGCAAGTACATTGGAAAGGTTGACCTGTTTTAAAAGAGTTTTTTTTGGCTGCACATCTTCTCCTTTTTCTCAGCCTTGGTAATTTGTGACATGTTGGGCACAGCCAAGTCTCAGCTTTTGGGGCTTTCTTTAGTCCAAAGCAGGTTATATGAAACCATTTCCATGGGCAGTCACTGTTGTCACACCCAACCATTAAGCTTCCACTGTCCTCCTTTTGGCAATAGCAAAACAGGTCCAGGTCCTTTCTTTTCCTGCTTCCGTTGACACTTTGGCTGAGTATCAGTTGCCCACCGGCTCTGGCAAGATGGCAACCTGCAAAGATATGGAAAGTTGAGTTGTTAGGTTCAACCAAATCAAATCATTCAATTACTACAGTGCAAAATATCTGATAATGTATTATTACATGTATTTCAAAATATTTATTTATTTGCTTAGGGTTTTACGCCCTACTCAAGATTATTTCACTTATATGATGATGGTGCCAGCATTATTGTGGGAGGAAAGCCAGGCATTGCCCAGAAAACCCACGACCTTTCACAGGTTGCTGGCAACCTTTCCACTTAAATTTCAAAATAAACACTGACCATAGTTTTTGAGGCTGTATACTTGCACCTTATTTTTGGTACCATATTTTGTTTAATTGGAGATGGGAAGTGTGTGTGTGTGTGTGTTGGGGTGGGGTGGGTTGTGTGTGTGGAGGGGTGTAAGGGCTCTCCCAAAAGTGCCTGGGAGACCTTTTTTTCCAGGTTTCAACCAACCTGGAAAAAAAGTCTAGACTTTTCAGCCATTTCCTGCTACAACTCCTTGTCTGGTAGTATCTGTTCTATAAATATTTCTTTGGTAAAGAGGACACATTCCCCATATCTGGCATTGCAAATTAACATCTGACACTGGATCTGTAAAACAAAAAGGCGACATGATCTTAATGCTTCATTTGCTGTAATATTATGCATTTTAGCCTTGCATATAGTTTAAGTACAAATTAACATAAGAACAATGTTTTCAAATACTGCATCAAGATGTGACACTATATCTTTGTATATGTTTGTTTTGTAAAGAAAATATCTGAAACATTTTTATTTACATGCTAGTACCTGATAATAATAGGCATGCTTCCTATGAAGTTGGATACCATTTCCAGTCTGGTCAATACAAGACTTGGGATCCTTGGCTGTCTCTTCAATTGTTTGGTCCTTGAAACTGTAAGGACACTGAAAGGAAAATATTGACCCAATGAGGGAAAATTAAAAGATGAAATACAGCCCAGTGTTATTTTTAAATTACCTCCAAATTTCATTACTGAAGACCAGTGAAAATAAATAAAAGGTAGTCACAAAAGTTTCCTATAGCACGTTGTTACAGTTACTCCCTAGTTACAATGACACACTCCCTAGTGACAACCATGATATTTACCTTTATTTCACATACCCCCTTTCCACAACATGTACAGTGGACCACTGTATCTGGAGATGCCCCCATATACGGGTGTTCAGGACTGAGGTACAGTCCACTATCTCTACCAGTGAACGATTCATGTTCTCTTTCCTGGTGTTGGAAATACAGGTTCTGGGCATGTTTTTCATGCTTACATCCCCACCTGAAAGTAAAACATTCCACATAAAAAAATGTTTCAGTTAATGATAAATTATACAGAACTATGGTTCTTTTTTTTGGGGGGGGGGGTACCATTTTGTTTTAGTGCTGCGTTATCATGATTGATAGACAGTGATCTACTGTTTACTACTCTATTACAAAATAAGCCATTCACAGATCTTTCCCCTGTACTTACTGTGCGTCAGTATTGGTAAACCTCGACTTGTTTGCATAGCATATGGAGGTGACCAAACTTATTGCTGGCTTTGTTGGGTCTGTATGACAGACTGACTTGACTTTTGATGCTGTTATCCTTCCACCTCTAACAAATAAAACCAAATGGCACTAAATTAATACAAATGGATTCTCACATGAAAAACTACACTGATATATCATTGTTGTAAACATTCATGCACTTGAACCTTATAAATATTAACAGTAATAAATGCCTGTAAGTAAACCAGTCTTTGCTGGCAGCCTGTGCCCTTGTTGCCCTCTCAACATTATCCACCATTTCCTGTGTTACAATAACAGCTGCCTCCACCCTGGCACATCTCTTGACCAGCTCATGATATTGCAGCTCCAGTGCCTCCACCTCAAATAAGGTGGTCAAATATTTTAGGAACTTTTGTTTTGGAACAAAAGAATCACTGAAGTTGGGTAACAATGATAGGATAGAAGACTTAGTGCTGACACTGTTCAGCTGTCAACAGTAAATAAAATGTAGACAAATGAACAAGGAATTTATAATCAGCAACAAATAATTTATAAGTGGGATGAAAAAGATTTCATCCAACTATCTGTAATGTATATACTTTATTTATATATAACACGTTCTTTTATTCCTCAAATGTAAGAAATAGCCCTTACAGAATATATGAACTAGACAAGTTCATGAGGACATACCTCGGCAAAGAATTTTTCCTTCTGAACTGCATCTGGTTTGAGGTCTTGGATTTTTTTCTGTAGGCTTACTCTTCGCAGTGTCAAAGGAGAAAGCAACTGATAGTCCAAGTCTTTCTTCTTCTTTCTTCTTTTGTGCAATTAAGACATTGCGTACCCAGCCTGACACAAAAAAATTGTACGCCAAAAGACTTCTGTATGCTTTCATCTACTTTCCAGTGACGAAGCTAGTAGTTAACACCAGGTAATTCACAATGTCTGTGTAATTCACACTTGGCCACATCCGTACATCGTCTTCATACTCTACAACATTGCTGTATGGATCCACCCCTGAACATTCTTTTATCTTTTCCCTGTATCTGACCTTATCGCTATTACTCAATTTGTAATATATTTGCGAAAAATTACAGTTCGCCAATGTACTCTCCTCAGTTGCCATGGATGCTATGCCACAAAGATGGCGGACACAACAAAATTGGAGCGCATCATGGGAGATTCGTGACGTAAGTGCAAACAGTCTTTATCGGGGACACACATTGCAAAGAAGCTCTTCATAATGCTGCTATTAAGAATCCTTCTGACGAGTGAGTTCAGGAAAACCATGTACAGAGACAACATCCATTGCTGAAGAGTCTCCCCACTCTCTCTTTAACCCTAAAGGGCAACATTATTGGGAAACCTACCCCAGAACGGCAGGCAAAATCATGAAACAGTGAAAGAGGCAATCATAGACTAGGCAGAATCAAAGACAAGAAACAGGAAATCAGGGTTCAGGAAACCAAACAAGGAAATAAATCTCAGTTATGTGTCAGCAACTCAACTCAATACTTCACAAAGTAAGTGTGTTTTCACAGTCTTTATTTAGGTGCGCTGATTGTGCCTTAATCTTGTGCAGGTGTGAGTTGTTTGTGGTGCACGCATGCTGTCCAGAGCGCACCCAAGATGCACGCGCCAAGGTGCACAAGTGTGACACTCTTGTACGAAATTAGTATAAAAATTAATGTAGATATAAATATCCATCCATCATCTGTAGCCGCTTATCCTGTGTAGGGTTGCAGGCAAGCTGGAGCCTATCCCAGCTGACTATGGGTGAGAGGCGGAGTACACCCTAGTAGACAAGTTGCCAGGTAGATATAAATATCTTATGCCAAATTATTATGGCATGTTACAAAAAATAAAGAAAAATTCCAAGTCCTCGTCTCCAATTTCCAAGTCCGAATGCAGTTAACACACGAGTCCGAGTCCAAGTCTAAGTCATCAGTGCTCGAGTCCAAGTCAAGTCACGAGTCTTTAAAATTAGGGCATGAGTTGGACTCGAGTCTGAGTCCTGGATTTGAGTACTACAAACCTGCATCTAGATGAGAGGTTTTGGTAGCTTGCTAGCTACATTAATGCCATTGGTTAGCAGCAAGTTAGCTCACTAGTTAGTTTAACTTAGAAATATATATATTATTTACCAGCTGGGAGGTCCGTATTGTGAAATACCATGACCTCGGTTACGGTATTTCACGATACGGACCGACCTTAAGCTGGTAAATAATATATTTATTTTTTCTTTACCAAATTCTAACAGAAAATGAGAGTGCCCGAAAGGGAAACCATATTTAGAACAAACCTGCTACAAGCTTGTCAAAAACCTGTTTGACAAGCTACGTCAGCTCAGAATTTTCCGAAAAGAAAACTTGATCTAGATCACTTCCCTGATCTAGGTGGCAAAAATGTTGACAAAAAATTGCTACTATGTTTGTTGTTGTTGTGAACAAGTGAGTCGCCAAAGGTCTGTAATCGGGGTCCGGATCGTAGGATTCTGGACCGCTCGCGAGCCAATGATTTGATGGAAACCGGACAGTGAAAAAAAAATAGATTTATGGTACTGAAAACAGGGCTAGCCAACAGATAGTGTGACGGCCACTAATATTCAGCCTTGTAGATCGGACTCTCGGTCTTGTCCAGCTGACATTTTTGGCAGTGATGATGCTGCTGGTCTGTCTAGTAGTGGTAGCAGAGTTGCTGGTAATTTAAACAGGCAAGCCCCATGCTAGCCAGTTTTAAAAGCTTATCCATGCCAAGTAATCGGTGCTAGGGAGAGATGTTTCTCTGTTGCATGGTATAAGTCCAGACCCTGGCTTGAATATTCCATCAAAAAAGATGCTTGCTTTTGCTTTCTATGTCAGGTATTTAGTAGTCCTGCATGTCATGATAAAGAAAGACAGTGTCTTTGTGACAGCGGGATTTAGTAACTGGAAAGTGGCACTAGAATGCGACCGTGGGCTACAAAAGCATGCATCAAGCCAGGGACACATACATACGGTCACTAATTGGGATTATAAAAGACATCAGGAAAAGGGCACAACTGTTGTCTCGCTCCTAGGTCCTCAACTGGTAGTTAAAAACAGATACTACCTAAAGAGTATTGGAGAGGTGGTGAAATTTCTTGGAGTGAATGAGCTTCCCTTACATGGTGATCAGGAAAAGGTGAATGATGAGGAATCCTCTAATGGTCTGGCTGCTGGCCTGTTTGTTAAATTATTCAAATACACACTCGAAAAGGATAAAACATTGGCTGACATAGTATGTGGAATTCCAAAAAAATGCCCAATACACTTCCAAAATGATTCAGAATGAAGTAATTGACACACTTGCCAAAATGGTCATTAAAGATATCTGGAACAGGTATGCACAGGCAGATTCACAGAGCTTCTACATCAAAAGTGATGGCACGAGGGACAGGTGCAATGTAAAAATCCTTTCAGTCATGGTGAGGTTTGTTTGCAATGGGATACCAGAGGAACATGTAATAGGTTTATTTGAACTTAAGCAACTGAATGCTGAGTACATTGCCTCTGAAATTCTTGATCATCTGTCTCACACAGGCTTTAATGTAGAAAACATCTTGAGTGAGTATTGTGAAGGTGCAGCAGAGATAAGTGGAATTAAAGGTGGGGTGCATGTTATAATCCAAAGACAGCTGGGCAGATACACTCCATACATTCACTGCTATAACCACCAAATACATTTGTCTGTTGTGCATGCCATTAAAAGCAAACTGTGTGCCAAAAGGTTATGCCCAGGTAAGACGGCAGAAAGACGCATGCTGAGACCTGTGATCGGTCGGGTGGCAAGTGGATGCAGGCATTTTGCGCCAAATCCTTTGTTGTGGTCAGACGTTGTCTCATCTCATCTCATCTCATTATCTCTAGCCGCTTTATCCTTCTACAGGGTCGCAGGCAAGCTGGAGCCTATCCCAGCTGACTACGGGCGAAAGGCGGGGTACACCCTGGACAAGTCGCCAGGTCATCACAGGGCTGACACATAGACACAGACAACCATTCACACTCACATTCACACCTACGGTCAATTTAGAGTCACCAGTTAACCTAACCTGCATGTCTTTGGACTGTGGGGGAAACCGGAGCACCTGGAGGAAACCCACGCGGACACGGGGAGAACATGCAAACTCCACACAGAAAGGCCCTCGCCGGCCACGGGGCTCGAACCCAGACCTTCTTGCTGTGAGGCGACAGTGCTAACCACTACACCACCGTGCCGCCCGGTCAGACGTTGTAACAGTCGAAATTGTGATATGTTCCTTTAAGGCAGGGGTGGCCAAACTTTTTTGCTTGAGGGCCACATAAAGAAAAATATGAGCCGCCAAGGGCCGATAGAAATTAAAGGTGTCTTTTAGACTAGTTACAATGTTTTTAGACTGTGCAAAACATTGTATTTTTGTTGCAATAGTAGCCTACTTGATATGATGTGAATTATAGGCCTACTAAACACATAATGATGTCTGAGTACTTTATTAAGTTCTTTCCGATCTCAGTGAGTAAAACCTATGCAGAACGGTGCCGCGACTGAGCCAGCACACATCTGAGTGGTAGATGACATCTCCATATTCAGCTTCAACTTCAGACAAAAAAGTTTGGAACTGTCTGTGATTGAGTGCCTTTGCACGAATGAGATTGATTGTTTTAACCATCGTGTCCATCACATCATTCACCTGAACAGTCTTAGCACAGAGTGCTTCCTGGTGGATAACGCAGTGCATTTTTACAGCCTCACCTCCACTTTCGCGAACTTTTCTGCACACCATAGAGGCCATCCCATTATGTTCGCCAGTCATTGCTGGAGCCCCATCTGTGGTAAATCCACACAGCTTGTCCCAGGGCAGGTTAATGTCATTAATCGCAGTCGATACAGCCTCAAAAATGTCCCTACCCATTGTGGTACCTTTTAGACTCCTAAGATCAAGTAACTCCTTGGTAATGCCAAAATTAATGTCGATGCCTCGTAAAAAAAATCAGCAGCTGCGCTGTGTCTGTAACATCAGTACTCTCATCACACACAATTGAGTAAAACTCAAATGCTCTTGCCTTGTCTGATACTTGCTGATTCAAGTTAGCTGAGGGGTCTTCGATTTGTCTGGCAACTGTTTGTCTGGACAAACTCACATTTCTGAAGTCCTGAATCTTCTCTGGACACATTATCCCGGCAACTTTAGGCAAGGCAAGGCAAGGCAAGTTTATTTGCATAGCGCATTTCATACACACAGGCAATTCAATGTGCTTCACAAAAAATAAAAGCATAAGAACAGTAACAAAGAATTAAAGTAAAAGTGAAATCATTAAAATCCAAAATTAAAAAGAAATTAAAATAAAGAATTAAAGTAAAATCTCATCTCATTATCTCTAGCCGCTTTATCCTTCTACAGGGTCGCAGGCGAGCTGGAGCCTATCCCAGCTGACTATGGGCGAAAGGCAGGGTACACCCTGGACAAGTCGCCAGGTCATCACAGGGCTGCACATAGACACAGACAACCATTCACACCTATGGTCAATTTAGAGTCACCAGTTAACCTAACCTGCATGTCTTTGGACTGTGGGGGAAACCGGAGCACCCGGAGGAAACCCACGCGGACAACATGCAAACTCCGCACAGAAAGGCCCTCGCCGGCCACGGGGCTCGAACCCGGACCTTCTTGCTGTGAGGCGACAGCACTAACCACTACACCACCGTGCCGCCCTAGAGTAAAATCATTAAAATCAAAATTAAAATAAATTATGCTAAAGGAAATTAATTACACTTTAGGTAAAAATGAATCA
Source organism: Neoarius graeffei (assembly GCF_027579695.1). Classification (NCBI taxonomy): domain Eukaryota; kingdom Metazoa; phylum Chordata; class Actinopteri; order Siluriformes; family Ariidae; genus Neoarius; species Neoarius graeffei. Next base: position 10,129,084 of record NC_083581.1, read on the forward strand.
AGTGAAAGCATCTGAAAACAGCTTTGTCTTGAGCCTGGATTTAAAACTAACAACAGTAGGAGCATTTTTGATATCATCTGGAAGTTGGTTCCAAAGCTTAGCAGCATAGCAACTAAAGGCTGCTTCACCACACTTCGTTTTGACAGCTGGTATTACTAGCAAGTTTTTCTCCTGTGATCTTAGAGACCTACAGTGGTGCTTGAAAGTTTGTGAACCCTTTAGAATTTTCTATATTTCTGCATAAATATGACCTAAAACATCATCAGATTTTCACGCAAGTCCTAAAAGTAGATAAAGAGAACCCAGTTAAACAAATGAGACAAAAATATGATACTTGGTCATTTATTTATTGAGGAAAATGATCCAATATTGCATATCTGTGAGTGGCAAAAGTATGTGAACCTTTGCTTTCAGTATATGGTGTGACCCCCTTGTGCAGCAATAACTGCAACTAAACATTTCCGGTAACTGTTGATCAGTCCTGCACACCGGCTTGGAGGAATTTTAGCCCATTCCTCCATACAGAACAGCTTCAACTCTGGGACGTTGGTGGGTTTCCTCACATGAACTGCTCACTTCAGGTCCTTCCACAACATTTCCATTGGATTAAGGTCAGGACTTTGACTTGGCCATTCCAAAACATTAACTTTATTCTTCTTTAACCATTCTTTGGTAGAACGACTTGTGTGCTTAGGGTTGTTGTCTTGCTGCATGACCCACCTTCTCTTGAGATTCAGTTCATGGACAGATGTCCTGACATTTTCCTTTAGAATTTGCTGGTATAATTCAGAATTCATTGTTCCATCAATGATGGCAAGCCGTCCTGGCACAGATGCAGCAAAACAGGCCCAAACCATGATACTACCACCACCATGTTTCACAGATGGGATAAGGTTCTTATGCTGGAGTGCAGTGTTTTCCTTTCTCCAAACATAATGCTTCTCATTTAAACCAAAAAGTTCTATTTTGGTCTCATCCGTCCACAAAACATTTTTCCAATAGCCTTCTGGCTTGTCACGTGATCTTTAGAAAACTGCAGACGAGCAGCCATGTTCTTTTTGGAGAGCAGTGGTGTTCTCCTTGCAACCCTGCCATGCACACCATTGTTGTTCAGTGTTCTCCTGATGGTGGACTCATGAACATTAACATTAGCCAATGTGAGAGAGGCCTTCAGTTGCTTAGAAGTTACCCTGGGGTCCTTTGTGACCTTGCCGACTATTACACACCTTGCTCTTGGAGTGATCTTTGTTGGTCGACCACTCCTGGGGAGGGTAACAATGGTCTTGAATTCCCTCCATTTGTACACAATCTGTCTGACTGTGGATTGGTGGAGTCCAAACTCTTTCGACATGGTTTTGTAACCTTTTCCAGCCTGATGAGCATCAACAACGCTTTTTCTGAGGTCCTCAGAAATCTCCTTTGTTCGTGCCATGATACATTTCCACAAACATGTGTTGTGAAGATCAGACTTTGATAGATCCCTGTTCTTTAAATAAAACAGGGTGCCCACTCACACCTGATTGTCATCCCACTGATTGAAAACACCTGACTCTAATTTCACCTTCAAATTAACTGCTAATCCTAGAGGTTCACATACTTTTGCCACTCACAGATATGTAATATTGGATCATTTTCCTCAATAAATAAATGATCAAGTATAATATTTTTGTCTCATTTGTTTAACTGGGTTCTCTTTATCTACTTTTAGGACTTGTGTGAAAATCTGATGATGTTTTAGGTCATATTTATGCAGAAATGTAGAAAATTCTAAAGGGTTCACAAACTTTCAAGCACCACTGTAGTTGGTGCATATAATTGAAACATATCCAGTAGGTAGCTGGGTCCCATCCCATTTAATGTTTTAAATAGAAGAAGTAATGCCTTAAAGTCAATTCTATAGCTCACTGGGAGCCAGTGCAGAGACCTTAGGATTGGAGTGATATGGACTACCCTTTTTGTTCTTGTAAGAACCCTTGCTGCTGCATTTTGGATTAGTTGAAGTTTAGTGAGGCAGTGTTTAACAAATTCACCATCCAAGAAAGGTTTTCCATGCTCAGCGATCAGTTGAGATACCTCATAGCGAGCTCTGGTGCTGTTTTCTTGAAGATTGTTGGCATGAAAAAAAATGCTGCTGTTGCGCTAACAGGCTAGCTGTCATCTGTTTGACTTTTCTCTCCCTCTCCAGGCCAGTGTATGAAGTGTATGACTGATGTTTAGTTTCATAGTGTCTTCGAACATTATAGTCTTTCATCACTGCTACAGACTCCTTGCAAATCAAACACATTTTTCCTTAATCTCTACAAAAAAGTATTCATTTTCCCATCTAGTCTGAAATTTTCTACACTCACTCTCTATTTTTTGTCTTTTCATTACCATCTTTTGTCAGTTACTGTGATAGCGCATGTAATCGCTCATCTGAGTGCTTTGCTCGTCTCCAAGGCAACAACCAATAAAGTAAACAACAGTAACATGAGCGAACGTGAGTAACTCAACCAAAGAGTCTAGAGAGGAGCCAAATCTTGCTCAAAATTGCAGCGCCACCCAGTGTTGAAACTAAAAAGTGCAATGTACTCAGACTGACATTACAATGGGCCAAATTACAGTTTAATTTTTATAATTCATGGCGGGCCACATAAAAGAGAGCGACGGGCCGCAGTTGGCCCGCGGGCCATAGTTTGGCCACCTCTACTTTAAGACATGCTGTGTTACCTAGAGAGGCGGCGTCATCAGCTCGCACTTGTGTTTTCTGTTAGTTGAGCCATGCACCTTGCTGGAAATGGGTGTTTGTTAATGAGCTCTTTTTCTTTTCAATCCTCAACTCAAGAGTAACGTTTAGGGAATGCGTGACATCTATTATGTTCATGTATGATAAGATAGAGCCATTCAACTGGGCATGGTAAGGTTGAAGTGTACACAGCAAATTTTATAGTGTTAAATCAACTCTGAGAGAGTCAATTTTAACACCATGCTGGTGTTTATCTTGTCCTAATCTCTGCAGTGTTAATTTAACACTTCTTAAAGGTAAATCAACTTTTTACAGTGTCATTTCAACTCTATATTTTAACACTTTTGCTTAACACTGGGAAATTAACTCTGAGAAATTTGCGGTAGTAAGTCAATAAACTATGAGTATTGTGGAAGTCCCAGAGTTTGTGTGAACGTGCGTTTTTGCTTCCTCTCTTCTTCTCCACACACTCCAAACTGCTTCAACCTGCGATTAGTCACTCAAGCGTTGCACAAACACCTGCCTCTACATGTGTCAACCTGCTATTTGCACCGACTGGAAGCGAATCACAGCTGAAATGCAAACAGATCGTGATCCAATTGCATCAACCTGCCTCTACTAAAGACCCTCTACAACATTCTGCCATTATCTGTGTCGTTGTGTGTTGACGCAAGACCAGTCTTGCGTCTACCTGCGATTTTGTTATCGCAGGTAGATGCAAGTAGTTGAAAACTAGTTGCAGCCTGCCATCTGACCTGGGCATTATTTGATTTGTCAGGTTCACTCCACTCATTTTTTCAACACCACTATGTCACACAGAATTACAGCTGCCCCTCCAATAAGAGGCTGTTGGAAATTTGATGGACTAGTCATTATGAGGTGATCAAATGTGTGGTCGACAATAAAGAGGTGATCCTTGACATCCTGTTGAAAGTTGCAGATGATGAAGGTGCCTCTGTTGATCTGGGCAATGAAGCAGCAAGGCTTATATGTCAACTTAATAAGCACAAGTTCTTTGTCACTGGCAAGATTTTGGTCCATGTTCTTGGCATTTTGAAACCTGCTAATGCTATTTCACAGTCACTAGACATGTGCATTGCCAGTGAGGTTATTCAGTCATCAGTTGAAGCACTACAAAGTCTTCATGCAAATGAGGCTGTCTTGGCCCAAATTTGTGGGGAAATCCCAAATGAACCTCCAACAAAATGCCAGAGAATAATGAGTAAACACTTAGGTGACTGTTGTTGTGTCTTCAGTGGGGCACTGAATAAATAACATTTATTTTTAAATAACATCACGTTGCCGTTGTCGTGTGGATGTGGCCTAACTCAGACAGGACTGCCTCATGTGGGAGTGATTTCACACTAAGGAGGCCATTACTGAGCATTTTAGATAGGGCATTGTCAGAGTTGCAGAGCAGGTTTTCAAATAAGAATTTAGACTTGGCGAGAGCCTTTTCCACCTCCCAAAATCTGACTCATTTCTTGATGTAGATACATTACAGCCCCTCTGGGAACTTAGTGGTGTCTCAAGAAGTGGGCTTCTTATAGCAAAACCATACCTGCTGAAAAATATGCCCAAAAATGCTGATTCTTCCAGTGTATGCAAATATTTGCATGGATTCAAATATGCATTTCCAGGGTTGCATAAAGTGTATGTGTCTGCCTTTGTAATTGGTATCTCCACTGTGTCTTGTGAGAACTCTTTTTCTACACTCACGAGAGTGCTAACACCCTTTTGATGCTCAATGGTCCACGAGAGAAAGAAAAATCTGGTGATTTTCGCCTATGAAAAAGCAATCATGCAAAAATTGAACATGGATGATTTTCATTGGAGGTTAATGATCTGATAAATACCTTGTACTTTTTTCTGATTTGTGATGCAATGCAGTTCATGGTTTGTTGATTAGATAGTCAGTGTTTTGATTGAATATGCAGTTTGGTTCCTACCAGTTTGTTCATATAGGCTTCACAGCCTTTCCTTTGATCAGTTGTATACTGTACATTTATTGTATTGTTAGGGGTTTGTTCAGTTCATTGACATTAGTCTGGCAAATACAAGTTGTCATTTATTAGTTGTCTTTTTGTAGTAGACATAGACACAGACAACCTTTATTGTCATTCAGTATGCAACAAGTGTACACAGAACGAAATTTAGTTGCAATTTGGCTCAGCACGGAATTAAATATAAAAGTATATTAAAATATGCAGCAGCAAAAATATTATAAAGTACAGAAGTATAAAGTGACCTGTGGAATTAGGAATTGTTCAGTATAAATAGAAGTTTAGAGTTCAGTTTGATTTAGAGTTTGGATTTAGAGTTTAGCAGTTTGATGACCTGGGGGGAAAAGCTGTTACAGAACCTGGTGGTCCTGCACCGAATGCTGCGGAACCTCTTTCCAGAGGCCAGGAGGGAGAACAGTCCATAGTGAGGGTGTGAGGGGTCATTGATGATGTTTCTGGCTCGAGACATGCAGCGCTTAGGTGCGATGTCCTGAATGGAGGTAAGAGAAGTTCCAGTGATTTTCTCCACTGACCTCACCACTCTCCTCACATTCTTCCAGTCAGAGGCACTGCAGCCTCCATACCACGCAGAGATGCAGCTGGTTAGAACGCTCTCTATGGTGCTTCTGTAGAATGTAGTGAGGATGGGCGGGGGCATGTGGGCTGTCCTCATCCTATGCAGGAAGTGCAGAGGCTGCTGTGCCTTCTTGACCAGTGACACAGTGTTCACAGACCAGGTGAAGTTGTCTGTGATGTGCACCCCCAGGAACCTTGTGCTATTGACCACCTCCACAGTCATTTTGTTGATAAGAAGTGGAGTGTGGCTGGGCTGGTTCTTCCTAAAGTCGACAGTGATCTCTTTGGTTTTGTCCACGTTCAGGATCAGGTTGTTTTCTGCGCCAGCCCACCAGCTGCTCCACCTCCCCTCTGTAGGCCAGGTCGTTGTCGTCCCTGATGAGGCCCACCACTGTTGTGTCATCCGCAAACTTCACAATGTGGTTGCTGACAGCCCTGGGGACACAGTTGTGTGTCATCAGAGTGAACAGCAGAGGGCTCAGGACACAGCCCTGAGGGGAGCCTGTGCTGAGGGTGATGACACTGGAGGTGTTCTGTCCAATCCGCACTGACTGTGGTCTTTCAGTGAGGAAGTCTAGCAGCCAGTTGCACAGGGGGGTGCTGAAGCCCAGGCAACCCAGTTTGTTTACCAGATGCTGTGGAATGATGGTATTAAACACTGAACTGAAGTCCAGGAACATCATCTGCACATGAGTGTTGTTCTCCTCCAGGTGTGCAAGGGTCAGGTGAAGAACAGAAGAGATGGCATCCTCAGTGGAACGGTTTGGCCAGTAGGCAAACTGGAAGGGGTCAAATGTGGGAGGGAGCCTGGAGGTGATGTGCTCCTTTACCAGCCTCTCAAAGCACTTCATCATAATGGGAGTGAGTGCGATGGGCCGGTAGTCATTGAGTGATGTGATTTGAAGTTTTTTTGGCACTGGGATGATGGTGGCAGTCTTGAAACATGATGGGACTTTGGCTTGATCCACTGAGGTGTTGAAAATGTCCATTAGAACATAAGCCAGCTGGTCTGCACATTCCCTGAGCTCCCAACCAGGAATATTATCGGGGCCTGGGGCCTTCTGTGTTTTGACTCTCCTCAGAGTCCTCCGCACCTCAACTGTATCATGACAGAGTGCCTTTTCATCCTGATGGGAAACAGCTTTCATCACAGGAGTGCTATTTAGTGCCTCAAACCTCCCAAAGAAGTTATTGAATTCATTGAGGAAGTCCACATCATCATCACACTCGGGAGGGGCCACCCTGTAGTTCGTGATAGCCCGTATGCTTTACCACATATCCCTGGTGTTAGTGGCATTGTGGAAAAAGTCCTGGATTTTTTTACTGTGAGCGCGCTTTGCTAGTCTGATGGCACGGTTCAAGTCGGCTCTTGCTGTTCTCAGTGTCTTCTCGTCGCCAGACTTGAAGGCTGAGTTCCATGTCTTTAGTATATTTGAAGTATTTTCATACTTCACAAGTCATCCAGGGTTTTTGGTTGGCCTGGGTGTTGATGTTTTTTATGTCACTGACGTCCTCCATGCATTTATTGATGTAGGCTGACACAGACATGGCGTACTCATCTATGTTGATATGATCATAAGTGGCAACTTCCTTGAACATGCCCCAGCCTGTGTACTCAAAACAGTCCTGTAGTACCTCCATAGCTCCCTCAGACCACACCCTCACCTGCCTCACTGTAGGTTTTCCTCTGATCAGCAGGGGCTTATATGCAAGGATTTGCATAATGGATAAATGGTCAGAAGAGCCAAGGTGGGGGTGGGGGGCTGCTCTGAATACATCCTTCATGTTGGTGTAGGCCATGTCTAATGTGTTCGCTCCCCTGGTTACACAATCCACATGCTGGTGAAAATGAGGGAGAACTGTCTTCATGTTGGCCTTTGTTAAAATCCCCAGCCACAGTGAAAAAGCCCTCAGTGTGAGTGAATTGCAGCTCACTGATAGTCCGGTAGAGAACACTCATAGCCTCCTTTGGGTTAGTGTTGGGGGGCACATACACAGCAGTGATGGAAACTAAAGTAAACTCCCTGGGCAGATAGAATGGTCTACAGTTTACAGTCAAAAGCTCAATGTCCAGTGAACAATGGCTTGAGACAAACTTAGCATTTTTACACCAATTGTTATCGATATAAATACACAAACCACCCCCTATGGATTTACCACTAAGTCCGCAGCTCCTGTCGGCACGAAATGTAGCTAGCCCCTCGATGCTGACAAAATTGTCTGGGACTGATGAGTTAAGGCATGTCTCTGTCAGAATTATTGTGCAGCAGTTCTTCATCTCTCATTTTGTTGTTAATTCCAGCTGCAGATGATCTATTTTGTTCTCCAGGGAGTGAACATTAGCGAGGAAGATGGATGGAAGCAGTGTTTTATAGGGGTTAACTTTTAACTTAGTATTCGAGATTCAAAGAACTGTGCATAAAATGTTGTGTACTACTTATCTATCTATCTACAGTGGCACTTGAAAGTTTGTGAACCCTTTAGAATTTTCTATATTTCTGCATAAATATGACCTAAAACATCATCAGATTTTCACACAAGTCCTAAAAGTAGATAAAGAGAACCCAGTTAAACAAATGAGACAAAAATATTATACTTGGTCATTTATTTATTGAGGAAAATGATCCAATATTACATATCTGTGAGTGGCAAAAGTATGTGAACATCTAGGATTAGAAGTTAATTTGAAGGTGAAATTAGAGTCAGGCATTTTCAATCAATGGGATGACAATCAGGTGTGAGTGGGCACACTGTGTTATTTAAAGAACAGGGATCTATCAAAGTCTGATCTCCACAACACATGTTTGTGGAAGTGTATCATGGCACGAACAAAGGAAATTTCTGAGGACCTCAGAAAAAGCGTTGTTGATGCTCATCAGGCTGGAAAAGGTTACAAAACCATCTCTAAAGAGTTTGGACTCCACCAATCCACAGTCAGACAGATTGTGTACAAATGGAGGAAATTCAAGACCATTGTTACCCTCCCGAGGAGTGGTCGACCAACAAAGATCACTCCAAAAGCGAGGCATGTAATAGTCGGCAAGGTCACAAAGGACCCCAGGGTAACTTCTAAGCAACTGAAGGCCTTTCTCACATTGGCTAATGTTAATGTTCATGAGTCCACCATCAGGAGAACACTGAACAACAATGGTGTGCATGGCAGGGTTGCAAGGAGAAAGCCACTGCTCTCCAAAAAGAATATTGCTGCTCATCTGCAGTTTGCTAAAGATCATGTGGACAAGCCAGAAGGCTATTGGAGAAATGTTTTGTGGAGGGATGAGAACAAAATATAACTTTTTGGTTTAAATGAGAAGTGTTATGTTTGGAGAAAGGAAAACACTGCATTCCAGCACAAGAACCTTATCCCATCTGTGAAACGTGGTGGTGGTAGTATCATGGTTTGGGCCTGTTTTGCTGCATCTGGGCCAGAACGGCTTGCCATCATTGATGGAACAATGAATTCTGAATTATACCAGTGAATTCTAAAGGAAAATGTCAGGACATCTGTCCATGAACTAAATTGCAAGGTCATGCAGCAAGACAACGACCCTAAGCATACAAGTCATTCTACCAAAGAATGGTTAAAGAAGAATAAAGTTAATGTTTTGGAATGGCCAAGTCAAAGTCCTGACCTTAATCCAATTGAAATGTTGTGGAAGGACCTGAAGCGAGCAGATCATGTGAGGAAACCCACCAACATCCCAGAGTTGAAGCTGTTCTGTACAAAGGAATGGGCTAAAATTCCTCCAAGCCGGTGTGCAGGATTGATCAAAAGTTACCGGAAACATTTAGTTGCAGTTATTGCTGCACAAGGGGGTCACACCAGATTCTGAAAGCAAAGGTTCACATACTTTTGCCACTCACAGATATGTAATATAAATTAATAAATAAATGATCAAGTATAATATTTTTGTCTCATTTGTTTAACTGGGTTCTCTTTATCTACTTTTAGGACTTGTGTAAAAATCTGATGATGTTTTAGGTCATATTTATGCAGAAATACAGAAAATTCTACAGGGTTCACAAACTTTCAAGCACCACAATATCTATCTTGCCCCCCCCCCCCCCCAAAAAAAAAAAAAAAAAAAAAAACAACTTCCTAGCCCACCGTTAGTGAGAGTTGAATCCGGCCCCGTTTTTAAAACATTCTCAAAAAGACTTCCTTGTTCTATTGTAATGAAGAATAACCTAACAATTTTGAAATGCTTATTTGTTCAAAATTAAACAGCTATAAAATATATTTGCTGTCTTATTTTACATGATTAGTACTCATGAACTAATCATTAAGCATTAAAGCAGGGGTCACCAAACTTTTTTCTCTGGGGGCCACATTGTCGTTCCTGACTGTGATGGGGGGCCGGGGTCGGGTCAGCTATATCACATAGAATTGTATAACCCAGACAAATATGACCACCAGCAGGCCTCATTGTGTAGTAGAGATTACTAGCCTGGCACGGCCATCCCCACTACTGTATCCATACTACTATATCAACACTTGATTCCTGGCACATATTTGTTTATCTTTACTAGTGGTTTGCAAAAGTAGTAATCGAGTCTTCACACTTTGTTTTAATTTGAAATACCTCAGATATTCCATTTATTTATTTTCTAATAAAAATAATATCAAAGCTGTCAAGGTAAGAAACATCTGCCTAGTTGAGGTGATTGACACTGGCAAAGGTGAGTGGAAAATTATAAATTGTAGGTAAGCCTGTTGATATTATTAATAATATTAATAATAATTGTATGCAGCACTTAATAAAGGTCAAATAAATAGGCCTATAAAATAAATACATTTAAAAAAAAACAGTGAAATTATAATAATATGAGCAATAGATCACAGCAGTTGTGCTGTGTCCTGCACGTCATTGCTCTCATCCATGGCCAAAGCAAAAAACTCGAATTCTGATGCTTTCTCATTCAGCTGGTCATACACGTTGTCCCCCAAATCTTCGGTTCGCCTGGTCATAGTAGGTGCGGAGAGACTCACCGCGTTGAGCACATCCTTCTTGTCGGGACACACCTCCTCGGCCACAGCAAGCATGCATACTTTAACAAAGTCCCCATCAGTAGGCTTTCCATGGGTAGCTAGTAGGTGAGCTACCTTATAGCTAGCTCAGACAGCAGCCTGGTTGATCTGGGTTTGGCGAAGGAATACATTCTGTTGTGCAGCCAGTCCGCATTTCATCCTCCGAATCCTGTCTTCTCTTGTTTGCCCTCGCAAACTAGCATACTCTTTGTGGCATAGTTCGAATTACGTGGGAGCCAATGGGAGCTGAGCTCCCATTCCCTCAGGCTCCCATGAAAGAAGCAAACTTAATTTTCTGTGGAAGTCTCTCAAATACGTCATATATCACCATAATAAGCTTGAATAGCCTATATCACCATATTAATATAAATAAAACTCATTTCATTTCCGATCACCATGCAGCCATAACTTTGTATTGAACGTGTTATTAAACCGCAACATGTACGGCTGTACTTCACCACCACACCACTATGCGCGCAAACTGAAATTTGCAGCCTGCGAAATCGAATGTGAAGTTAAGTCCGAAGAAGACTTGTCCTCTATCTCACAACGATCTTCCTTTGTTTAACAATATATATATATATATATATATATATATATATATATATATATATATATATATATATATATTTGTTTAACTATATATATATATGTATATATGCAACACCGTGTGTGTGTGTGTGTGCGTGCGTGCATGCGCGCGGCTGTGTGTGAAAGCTGTGCACTGCAGTGCGCAAAAGTGCGCTGGTCCAGGAGAGCGAGTATGCATTGCTTTTTTTTTTTTTAAATAGAGACCCCCATAGGGTCAAATTTATAATTCGAACCCTGCTTTGTGGCGGGTTTCATAGTGACGACGCAGATTATATTCTTTGAAAACCGGCACACTTTCTTTACATACAAGACAAACTGCACGGTCCTTACACTGAACGAAAAAATAATCGGTGGTCCACTGTTCTTTAAAAACTCTGCACTCTCTGTCAGCTTTTCGCTGACCACTAGCCATTTTGCTGTCCTGAACACTGACAGTTCTTTGCGCATGCGCTGCCTGTCACTGCTTGATCGCGAGCATATGACGAAAATTCGGAAAATATGAATAGTTCATTTTATAACTAAATATCAATTTTAATTGATAAAATCAACAAAATACAAGATGCAGACATGTTATTATTTGCCAAAAAGCAATTTAAAAAAATAGGCCATGACCACTTTTGGGGATTGCCTCATAGGGCCGGTTCAAGTGATGGGGAGCAGAGGGGCTGGGGGGCCGGTCAAAGGGGGGTGGCGGGCCGGATCTGGCCCGCGGGCCGTAGTTTGGTGACCCCTGCATTAAAGCATGGCTAACCATTAAAAGGTAAGTGTTGTCAGTATTCAGTCATCTTAGATGATTAGCTCTAACTTTATAAGGAAATAAGCTTATTTAATTGGATCTTCACTGAGTAATCCTGCACTAGGGGGCACAATAGAGCAATAAACTCAGTGCCTGAAACTCCACAACTGACAAAATGAAAAGTCATTCTTGATGAGGAAATGAAAATGATTACACTGTAATCTGACAGCTTTTGGAAAAGACTTTCTGGTCTGATGAAACTAAAGTTGAGCCCTTTGGTCTAAAGCCAAAGAATAATGTCTGGCACAAACCAAATACAGTCCAACGCCCAGATAACACCATTTCTGTGATCAAGCATGGTGGTGGTAGCATCATGCTCTGGGGTTGCTTTTCAACAGGAGGAACTAATTCATTTTATTTTACATTTATTTTAAAGTTTGAAAATACAGATACAGGCCTGGCAGATTTAAGATCCATTTTTTAAAATTCTGTGTTGCTAATTCATTTCACTTCACTGGCTAGCAGAAGAAAATAATAGATAGTGGTAGGTCAGTGGTTAAGACCTTAGACTACAATGGAAGTTTGGGAGATCAAATCCCAGCACTGCTGGACCGTTAAGCAAGACCCTTCACCCTCAAATGCTCAGTTGTATAAATGTGATAAAAAAAAAGAGATGGTCAGAGTCTTTAAGTTCTTTATCACAGGTAGTTAGACCAATGGTATAACTCTCAGCCACAGCTATTCCTAATGAATTAATGATCTGTGCTACAGTATAAAATGCAATTTAAAACCATGAAGGTCTAGAAAATGCCTACTTACTAAAGTCCTCACTTAGAGAAAAGGCAAGCTCATCTTTAGAGCTCCTGCTCACCATTTTCACTGATCTGTGATGTAAAATTAATGTACACCAATCATATAATGAATAAAACTTGCTGATGTGCTCAGGCCTTTAGTCTCTGACAGGGGTTGTCAACTGATGGACTGTAGTCATACATATTCGAGCCAAGATCATAATTTGAAGGGATTGTTTGGTACACGGAGAAAGTTATACAACCACAACTACACATATTTCTTCTGTCCATTTGATTACAGGGATAAATGTGTTCTGGACAGCCTGTGATTGGATGCAAATTGGAGGAGTATAGGATGAGTCATAAAAAAGTCAGCCTTTTTCATCCGAAATGAAAAACATTAAAGTAAGAATATCTACAAAACACATTTTGATACTTGTGCATTTGTGTCTACAGGCTAAAGAGTCTCACACAAAAAGTTCTAAAACTTATACTTGACAAATGACACAAGTCTTTATTATTCTATGCATCTTCCTGGGAAAGTAAATTTACTTCTAATGTGTTTTTTAATGATCTAAGTACATTGTGTGACAAAAGTATGTGCACCCCAACCATCAAACCCATATGTGTTTCTTCCCCAAACTGTTACCACAAAGCAGGAAGTACACAATTATAAAGAATGCCTCTGTATGCTGTAGATTTACATTTTCCCTTCACTGGAACGAACAGGTCCAAACCTGTTCCAGCAGGACGATGATGCTCCTATGCACAAAGCGAGGTCCACGAAGACATGGTATGTGAAGGTTGGAGTGAAGAACTCAAGTGTCCTGCACAGAGCCCTGACTGAACTCAACTCCACTGAACACCTTTGGGATGAACTGGAACTGGAGCCTCAATATCCCAACATCAGTGTCTGATCTCACTAATGAACACAAATCCCCACAGCCACGCCCCAAAATCTAGTTGGAAAGCTGTCACATAAGAGTAGAGCTCATTATATCAGTAAAGGGGGAACAAATCTGGAATGAGACATTCAGCAAGGATAGATGGATCTGATGATCGAGGTGCACATACTTTCAGCAATATAGTGTAGATCAGAAATGCCATACTGCTGGTGTCTTAGGTAGAGGTTATAAGATTATATTTGTTGACATCTATATGGACATTCGTGATTAATTATTTCATACATTATCTAAGTATATTGTTAATTTTAATGATTTTGATGATACAAATAAATTGTGTGTAATTTTATCTGGTAAATATTGCATCAACGAATGTGCCAAAGCCTGCTACCTTATTCTAAATAGAAGATTGTTTTTTACGAGTTCCAATTTATAAAACAACTGTTTGTGCTTTGTCTCCTTGGTACCATATTGTACGTTTTTATATAATTTTTTAAAATGTTTTTTTAGTTGGTGTCTCACAACTCTTTTTGAGTGGTCCCTAAGACTTTTTATTTTTGTCAAAGGGAGGGGGGTAATTTGACTGAATTTTGTATTTATATACCTCTGTATTGTATTTTTATTGTGTGTTGTGGAGTGACACCGAAATAAAGTCTATCTATCTATCTATCTATCTATCTATCTATCTATCTATCTATCTATCTATCTATCTATCAAAACTGAAGATGGTGGTGTGTAACTTAAACAAATGACACACAAGTACACTAATGAGAACACTAACTGGAATAAAGTGTTGAATATGGAATACTTATGACATGCCTTCGAGAAGAACCGTGGTTCTTCAGTTGGGGCTCACAGACACACACAGGGGGCTCTGTAGCAGAGCCAGAGGGTCCCTGATTAGGAAATCATAATTTATTATATTTATTATGAAGTTCCTGTAGTTATTCGCTTATTTGAATGGTCACTGGTGGCACAGTGGTGTAGTGGTTAGCGCTGTCGCCTCACAGCAAGAAGGTCCGGGTTCGAGCCCCGTGGTGGGCGAAGGCCTTTCCGTGCGGAGTTTGCATGTTCTCCCCGTGTCTGTGTGGGTTTCCTCCAGGTGCTCCGGTTTCCCCCACAGTCCAAAGACATGCAGGTTAGGTTAACTGGTGACTCTAAATTGACCGTAGGTGTGAATGTGAGTGTGAATGGATGTGTGTGTCAGCCCTGTGGTGACCTGGCGACTTGTCCAGGGTGTACCCCGCCTTTCGCCCGTAGTCAGCTGGGATAGGCTCCAGCTTGCCTGCGACCATGTAGAACAGGATAAAGCGGCTAGAGATAATGAGATGAGATGAATGGTCACTTCGATCAAGTACATGGGTTTAATAATGAAAAAACAAAACAAACAAACAAAAACAACTCACCACCACCAAAAAACCCAAGTGGACGTGTGTATCAGGAAAAGAAGAATATTAAATATTAATTTAGATGTTTAAATAAAGGGTGGCACGGTGGTGTAGTGGTTAGCACTGTCGCCTCACAGCAAGAAGGTCCGGGTTCGAGCCCCGTGGCCGGCGAGGGCCTTTCCGTGCGGAGTTTGCATGTTCTCCCCGTGTCTGTGTGGGTTTCCTCCAGGTGCTCCGGTTTCCCCCACAGTCAAAAGACATGCAGGTTAGGTTAACTGGTGACTCTAAATTGACCGTAGGTGTGAATGTGAGTGTGAATGGATGTGTGTGTCAGCCCTGTGGTGACCTGGCGACTTGTCCAGGGTATACCCCGCCTTTCGCCCGTAGTCAGCTGGGATAGGCTCCAGCTTGCCTGCGACCATGTAGAACAGGATAAAGCGGCTAGAGATAATGAGATGAGATGAATGGTCACTTCGATCAAGTACATGGGTTTAATAATGAAAAAACAAAACAAACAAACAAAAACAACTCACCACCACCAAAAAACCCAAGTGGACGTGTGTATCAGGAAAAGAAGAATATTAAATATTAATTTAGATGTTTAAATAAAGGGTGGCACGGTGGTGTAGTGGTTAGCACTGTCGCCTCACAGCAAGAAGGTCCGGGTTCGAGCCCCGTGGCGGGCGAGGGCCTTTCCGTGCGGAGTTTGCATGTTCTCCCCGTGTCTGTGTGGGTTTCCTCCAGGTGCTCCGGTTTCCCCCACAGTCCAAAGACATGCAGGTTAGGTTAACTGGTGACTCTAAATTGACCGTAGGTGTGAATGTGAGTGTGAATGGATGTGTGTGTCAGCCCTGTGGTGACCTGGCGACTTGTCCAGGGTGTACCCCGCCTTTCGCCCGTAGTCAGCTGGGATAGGCTCCAGCTTGCCTGCGACCATGTAGAACAGGATAAAGCGGCTAGAGATAATGAGATGAGATGAATGGTCACTTCGATCAAGTACATGAGTTTAATAATGAAAAAACAAAACAAACAAACAAAAACAACTCACCACCACCAAAAAACCCAAGTGGACGTGTGTATCAGGAAAAGAAGAATATTAAATATTAATTTAGATGTTTAAATAAAGGGCGGCACGGTGGTGTAGTGGTTAGCACTGTCGCCTCACAGCAAGAAGGTCCGGGTTCGAGCCCTGTGGCCGGCGAGGGCCTTTCTGTGTGGAGTTTGCATGTTCTCCCCGTGTCCGCGTGGGTTTCCTCCGGGTGCTCCGGTTTCCCCCACAGTCCAAAGACATGCAGGTTAGGTTAACTGGTGCCTCTAAATTGACCGTAGGTGTGAATGTGAGTGTGAATGGTTGTCTGTGTCTATGTGTCAGCCCTGTGGTGACCCGGCGACTTGTCCAGGGTGTACCCCGCCTTTCGCCCGTAGTCAGCTGGGATAGGCTCCAGCTTGCCTGCGACCATGTAGAACAGGATAAAGCGGCTAGAGATAATGAGATGAGATGAATGGTCACTTCGATCAAGTACATGGGTTTAATAATGAAAAAACAAAACAAACAAACAAAAACAACTCACCACCACCAAAAAACCCAAGTGGACGTGTGTATCAGGAAAAGAAGAATATTAAATATTAATTTAGATGTTTAAATAAAGGGCGGCACGGTGGTGTAGTGGTTAGCACTGTCGCCTCACAGCAAGAAGGTCCGGGTTTGAGCCCTGTGGCGGGCGAGGGCCTTTCTGTGTGGAGTTTGCATGTTCTCCCCGTGTGTTTCCTCCGGGTGCTCCGGTTTCCCCCACAGTCCAAAGACATGCAGGTTAGGTTAACTGGTGTGAGTGTGAATGGTTGTCTGTGTCAGCGGCTAGAGATGATATGTTTAAATAAATAATGTTGATGACACGCCCTCTGCTGGCCAGCCATGAGCTACTGTCGCATTTATCTTCAAGTTCCGTGTGTGTGTTTGTGTTCGCTCCTATCTGCGTCACAGCTGAACCTTGTCGCTGGTCGGAGGGTGAAGAAGAGACGCGGTGTTTCTTGTGTTTGATCTTTTCCAGAGAAATCCTCTATCATGGTGAAAGTGACCTTTAACTCAGCTCTCGCCCAAAAGGAGGTGAAGAAGGACAGCGAGACTCTTATTCCTGATGACAAGGTAATGATTTGTTTCCACAACAAACCTTTTCATCAGCATACATCAGAGAGAGCCGGAGACTGAAGAAACACATGGTGTTTTCATCTATTTTCTGTGCCGCACTTTGATCGCTGGAGGAGGATGATGGAGAGGATCTACTTTACTTTTACGCTGTACTTTGATCCTGCCTCATGCCATGTCTCTGAGCTCACACGGCTCTCTGTAGGGTGCAAAATGTTTTCATTTCACAGCCCATGTAGTGCACTTGTGCAGGGAGTAGGGAGTGATTTGGGATGCTGCCTGTCAGGCTTCTCTTGGTCACTAATTGTAGGCTGAATTGTTGTACAGTTAAAATGGAAACGAGG
This sequence comes from Neoarius graeffei, assembly GCF_027579695.1. NCBI lineage: Eukaryota > Metazoa > Chordata > Actinopteri > Siluriformes > Ariidae > Neoarius > Neoarius graeffei. Next base: position 10,146,312 of record NC_083581.1, read on the forward strand.
AACACTGATGGAGGCCGGATTTTCTTCTCAAAGCACACTCACACACATACTCTGAGGAATAAAAGGTATTAAACGGAACCATTCTCCGTTGCTCAGGTGGGGCCTTCAAGTGTATATCTTTGCTGCCATATATTAGTGTTTGTTTGTTAGATAGATATATAGATGAATAGACAAACAGACAAAGGTTCCACCTAAACAAGAAGGAATGGTTCGTTCTAGTACGTTTTCTCCTTATAGTGTCCAGAAAAATCCAGAACTCTTTGTTTGTCCCTATGGGACATGTTTAAAAATGCTGTAGACGGTAAATATGTGAATATGAAACCCTTTCAGGCAGGTAGAACCCTTGGGCAATTCCATGTAAATGTCAACCTCACCATGCAAAAATAAAGCAACATGTAATACATCAAAACCACTCCCAGAGATATCACCTAGGCCTGTATTTTACAGATGTGAATAAGTTGAACCAATTTGTAACCAACCTAATATGTCACTGTCAGTCTTTCTTTCTTATAATGTAAAACCCAAGCTAAAATCAACTTTGATCATGTACAATTCTATATTATTGCCACAAGCCACAGAAATGTATGCTAAAATCCGCAAAACAATAGCCATCCTAAATATTATTTAAGAACTTTGATAGTTTTAGCTGATATTTAGAGAGTTTTTCAAAGGGTTATGGTGGTTAAATTGCTGATTTTCTAAACATATGCCATGTCTATTTCAGACGCGTCACATCCATAACGGAATTTCGTCACATCCATAACGCTGACTTTTCCTTCCGAAACTCTGCATGAAATACAAAATATTTTAAACAAAGATTTTTTTTAATATTCACCTTGGACCCCTCTATCAAATGGATATCTCCATTTCGACATTAGGTTTACAATTTCACAGAGTTTGATAAAAATGTACAGTCACCCAAGAAAAGTGATACTTTTTCTGTCACATCCATAACGCATCTTTTATTGGCATTTTCTGGCATGCCCTAGATGTACTATGGGAATTGTTCTTGTTCTATCACTTCTCCAATATGGTACAGCCTTAAAATATGCAACACCTGTTTAAATACTGGGAGACAATAAAACATGCACTGGGTCGTTTGTTGCCATTTTGAGTTCAAGTGTCACGTCCATAACGCTGGAATTGCTCCCTTCAGGAAGCTAAGAACCCTGAATTATCCAGAGAACCCTTGGGAACCATCTAAGAGTGAACATTAATGAAAGATTAATACAGAGCTAATCTTTTTTTACTGAACTCTTTGTGTGTACGCAGGGTGTGGGAGTCATTATAATGTAATTATATCATAAAAAATGAGATTCACAAGGGTTCTAGCTTTCTGAAGGTTACTTTACTGAAAACTCTGCTTTCTGGTTCTATGTAGAACCTTGACTTTTAAAGCTAATCTTAAATTTAAAGAGCCCTTAAATTTTACCTTTTAAAATAATGTTTTTAGACTTAAATATTTGAATGAGCTTTAAACATAGGTATGTATAGGTTTTCTAAAAGTGTGTGTGTGCGCTAGATTATGAGAAAAAAGGTTCTAGAACTAAGCAGAACCCATGTGGACATTAGTTTGACTAGACACGGTATAGCTGCTGTTATTGTATTGTTGCATTGTTTATATAGTAGATTGTTAATTAAGCAAAAAAAAAAATCGGAGGAGGTTGATCAGTCAGTCACTTGCTATGAGGTGAAAGAACACACCCATGCAGTTCTTGAGAAAGGTTGACTGTCTGATTTGACTTTCTCTTATCTGGGTGTTAATGTTTAACAAATTCCAGCAGGGAGTTTTTGGATTGAGTCCTTTTATAAATTAGGAACTTTTTTTCTTCCTCTTCCATCTTTTTTTAGTACTGTATGTATAAGAACATACAGTACAAGCAAAGTTTATATTTAGTTCTAATTGAACTCATGAAATGTTTGTTCGTGAAACCGCCATGTAGTGGTGTGTCTGTGAGAGCTGTTCACATACACAGCAGTTTCAGTTACTTGCAAAGTAGCTTTCCTGACACTATTGAAACGCAAAACCTGTTAGGGCATGTTTTTTCATGTCTCTCTCTCTCTCTCTCTCTCTCTCTCTCTCTCTCACTCACACACACACACACACACACACACACACACACGGTCTCTTAGACACGTAGTCGAAAATTATGATTTATCTTTGTGTGTGTGTGTATATAATATAAAAATTTGTTAAAGTGTAATTCATCATGTAAGTAAATACTCTGGTAAGAAGCTGAATAATGGCTTCAAATGCTTCAAGTATTAAAGTCTACAATTTGCTAAAAGTAGCCTCTGAAAATAAAATTATAAGAGAGATTCATGAAATAAAAAGCTGTCTCCTTTTCTTCCCTTACTGACTTTAGTAACCGATCTTTAATTACTTCTTTCTTCACCAGGGAACCAAGGAACATGGGAGAGCATTAACGAAGTAATAACTAACAACAGCTTTATTGCTCATCACTCAAGTGCTAGTTTGCATAATATCATAGTACCTTACAGAATAGTTCATGTCTCACTGCCTTGATAAATATGAAGTGTGTAGCAGCAGATAGATTGTGTTTGGTCGCATTCATGTTGTCACATCTGTTAAAGTTTAGATTTATGAGATGTTTATATCTACTTGAAGCCGCATAATGATTAAAAGGCACTTTAAATTTTTTATAAAGTCACTTCCACCTCTGGTGCACTGCAGATGACAGAAAAACACCATAGGTGTATAGTTCAGGTGATGAGAGCAGTGAATTATTATTCTACTGTGTTTTGTTACATTTTTCAGTGTTACACAAATGTGACTAAGCTGCTAACACTGATGTGGTGAGGAGGGTTTAATCTTTTACTACTGTTTTTAATGCTCAATCAAATCCAGTGTAGCTTATTTATAAATGGCTGTTAAGTAAGAAAAATATTAAACCAGTCTGGAAGAAGAAATCAGGAGTTGAAATACAGACCCTATAAATAAAGTAATAAATAAATATTAATATAATTAATAATACATTTGACTTGATATGTTTTTTTTGTCATGATGAAAAATGTACTTCCTTAAAATTCTCAAAACCCAAAGACTGAACCCAAGAGAATGGTTTAGAGCCAACCTTGTTTATTTATTTAAAATATAATTATTTAAAACAATATGAGGTTTTGAAATTTGCCTTTTCTATGATTGATATTGAATATGTAATTAATGTTAGATATGAAATACTTAGTTACAGTGTTATTGGGTTTAGATTGCTTTTGGATTATTTTATTGTCAAGTTTAACATTTTTAATGTTTATATAATGAATAAAACGGGTGGCACGGTGGTGTAGTGGTTAGCGCTGTCGCCTCACAGCAAGAAGGTCCGGGTTCGAGCCCCGTGGCCGGCGAGGGCCTTTCTGTGCGGAGTTTGCATGTTCTTCCCGTGTCCGCGTGGGTTTCCTCCGAGTGCTCCGGTTTCCCCCACAGTCCAAAGACATGCAGGTTAGGTTAACTGGTGACTCTAAATTGACCGTAGGTGTGAATGTGAGTATGAATGGTTGTCTGTGTTTGTGTCAGCCCTGTGATGACCTGGCGACTTGTCCAGGGTGTACCCCGCCTTTCGCCCGTAGTCAGCTGGGATAGGCTCCAGCTTGCCTGCGACCCTGTAGAACAGGATAAAGCGGCTAGAGATGATGAGATGAAATGAGATAATGAATAAAACACAAGTTGGCATACAGTTTAGAAAAGTAATCAAAAAGAAGAACAACAACTTTATTCATCACACATACACTTGTGAAATTCCTCTCTGCATTTAACCGATCTGAAGCAGTGAATACACACACATGAGAAATGAGCACACACACATACCCAGACCAGTGGGCAGCCATGCTAACAGTGCCCAGGGAGCAGTTGGGGGGTAAGTGCCTTGCTCAAGGGCACTTTAGCCTATGGCTGCCCCATGTTAACCTGACCACATGTCTTTGAACTGCGGGGGAAGTCAGAGCACCCAGAAGAAACCCGCACAGACACGGGGAGAACATGCAAACTCCACACAGAAAGGCCCCTGTCAGCTGCTGGGCTCAAACCCAGAACTTTCTTGCTGTGAGGCGACAGTGCTAACCACTACACCACTGTGCCACCCAGGTTAATCAACAAGGGGCTGTGTGAAGTGTTTTATTTTTCTTCTAGCACATTTGCCACTATTACAATTTTTAATTAAGTGCATTGCACTTTTAGCCATTTATAGTCGTTATGTAGAGAGAGCCCACACAGACACAGGGAGAATATGCAAACTCCATGCAAAAAAGCCCCCGCTGGCTGTAAGGTTCAAACCCTTCTCATTGTGAGGTGACACTAATAACCACCATGTCGACCAGACAATGACTGGATCATGAATTTAACCATTTTTTTTTATGTCAAAAAGAAGTACATAGATGTATCGTGATGCACACATGATTACCAAATATCAAGACATTTTTGAAAAAATGCATATAAGTTTAATAGTAAAGTGCTCACAGATACCTCAGGCAGTGGATGGAAATATATTTTTCTAAAGATATCTTAAAAACTCTCTGGGATTTAGATAGATGGGGGGGTGAGAGAGAGAGAGAATGAAAAACTGGAAGACTGGGTTGGGTTTTGTAAAGGCAGGGCTCAATCATCATTCCCATGTCCAGGCATGCTTTATGAACAGATTATTGCAGAATGATCAGGAACATGTACTTGAAGGCTTTAATGCAGATTCCACATGTTCACATAATTAGTCATTGTTTTTAATCGCATCCGTTTCCATATGGGCGTGTCACCCTGTTCTGCCAAACAAAGCTTCCATTTTTCAGCCTCCAGTCATGAACCAGGAGCAGACAGACACTCAGTCACTGTGTTTTATATAAGCGGTGGAATATTTATAATGTTCTGTTGGATGAATGGAACAATTTCACAACTTCACACTGATGTTTTGGGGTGAATGTGTCCCACAGAGTGAGACCTGATGTATAGGAACATGTGATGTTTTTGTCTCTAGGACCCTGAGGCATCACAAGTTGTAGGCCGGCCTTCAAGGGCTTGGTGCTGGTGCTTTTACCTGGGATTGGCCCTCATACTGTCGGGTGTGGTTGTGGGTGGAGCTTACCTGTACAGGTACTACGTGCTGGAGGTGAGGTCACTGCGTGAAACTTTTCTCCTGTGTTTGATATCCTCAGAGAAGAGAGTCTGATGATGATGATGATGATCTTGTTCGGTCACAAATTTGTAAATAAGTGAAAGGAAGGAAAGAAAGATCCTGGCTCAGATAAGCAGATGAGATCTCTACTGCACATGTGGTATTAAAGTGCTAGCTAGCATAAATTGCCTACTTATCTGTCTCTGCTACCAGAATTAAACATTTTAAACAGGATTGGCATCTTTGTATCAAATGAGCAACTGTGAATAAAAATATCACAAACACAATCCTTAACATGATGAAATGCTAGGCAGCTTTTTCTTATGTCCTGATTTAATCATGAAGAAGCTTTAGGTTGGTGTGGGAAAAGAAAAAAACAACAACACCACCTCAAAGCACACTCGAGCTTGAAAGTCAGCTGCTTTAGTCACTAATATGAAGCTCCACCACTCCTAATGCTCTTTATTTACAACCAAGACAAACTGTTTTTCTTTTAGCTATTAGAGGACATTGTTGTATAAAATTGAAATATGTTTAAATGTCCTGCTGACGCATTGTTTATTTTGCTTTGTATTAAGTTCACATGGGAGCCGCTCCTAACGCACTGGGTCAGGAATGTACAGTCTTAGGCACATGTAAAGAAATGCTGTCGACCAAAAATGGCTTAAAATAAATGTTTCAACAATAAAAAAAAAAAATACTATAAACAGAAGTAAGCCATAATAAATGAAACAAAGTCAATATTTGGTGTGAGATGACCCTTTGCTTAAAAAAAAAAATAGTAGTCTCAGGTACCGAGAGTGCAGTTTTATAAGGAAATGAGCTGTAGGTTTTACTGAGCATCTTGCAGAACCAGCCACAGTTCTTCTGGACACTTTGACTGTTACACTTGCTTCTCAGTTTTGCAGGAAAACCCAGTAGCCTTCATTATGTTTTCTTTTTTAATCTGAAACATGCTCTCTTATATGCTGCTCAGATACAATTTTTTTTCCTGTAACATTTAATTTTATACTGGAAAACGAACATCTGGATCTCTAAAATGTTTTTGTACTGACTTGATAATGTCGAAGTCATAAAATAAGTTGCATTAATATAGCGCCTTTCTCAAACTCAAGGTCGCTTCACATAGGTCAGAGAAAGCGCCACAAAAAAAGAGGAGTAAAATAGAAAATCTATAGCAAAGTTTGCATTAAAAAAAAATCAAAGTGCCTAAGACTTTTGCACAGTACTGTAGATGAAGTTAATTGTTGTTGACCTCAGCAGGTATTATATATTAAGTGATTTGTTACACATTATACCACAGTGTTGTTGAATTGTCGATCTGAAATATTGATGAATTTTCTATAACAGCAGCTCTGACTGTAGTTCAAGTTCATTTTATTGCCAGAATGTTTCCAGAATACAGAGTAAATGAGAAACAGTGAAATTCTTGTGCTATAGTGGCATCTGTATGGTTAACGTGACATGCATATAATAAACAAACAGAGACAGAATACAAGGGAGCGACATCGTGACACAGAACACACGTGAGTGTGCATGTGGAACGAATAGTGCAAGTTGAATAGAATGAAAAGAAAAGAAACATGTAGTGCAAGTAATGATGCAAAACAACACTGAAGTGTGCAGAAAAGATTCATAAAGAGAAGTGCACAATTCACACAAAAATATTAATGCACTCATTTGAATATCTTATTGTTTCTATTGTAATAACTTATACAGTCACCTTTATGGGAGATGTGGCACATTGTGTGTGTGTGTGTGTGTGTGTGTAGGAAGGGCAGGTGTTTGTGTGTGGTGTGAAGTACCGTGAGGAGAACTTCAGGATCCAGGAGGAGAATGATTACCTCATGGAGGAACCTGCAGTGGGCTTGCGTAGGATCGATGAGATTGTGCGAGTGCTGCAAGATGAGGAGGTTGAGCTTATCAATGTCCCAGTGCCCAACTTCAGTGACAGCGACCCTGCCATCATCGTGCATGACTTCAAACGGGTGAGGAACATCCACACGCATGTATATCACACACGCACACAAAACACAACATACTATTCAAATTGTTTAATTGCTTATTAATTATTATTATTATTATTATTATTATTATTATTATTGCATACCCTGTCTTTGGGTGCCATGAAAGGTGATTTACAAATAAAAGTTAAAATTCGTAGCATTCAATCAGACAATCCTTTTAAATAAATACAGATCTTTAAAATGAAAATTTAAAAAAGTACGTCACCTGTTCTGTAACACGAGAGAATTATAACGTAATGTAATAGAAAACAAATTTTGACATTAATTTGAGCTACCAGAGTTTTTTTTCTCTCTTGTTATTTGTTGCCCCTGTTATAATTTATTTCAAACATGTATTGTCAGGACTGATAGAGAAATGTAATATATTATAAAACATCAGCCTAATTAGCATACATATGACATAATACAGTACACACTAATATAATATGATAATTTCTGATAATAAATAGGTTGTGTGTGTGTGTGTGTGTGTGTGTGTGTGTGTGCATGCGGTGTGATCCTCAGAGGCTGACTGCGTATTTAGATCTGAGTCTGGATAAATGCTATGTGATTCCCCTGAACATGTCTGTGGTCATGCCTCCTCACGACTTAATGGATCTGCTGGCCAAGCTCAAGGTGAAAGAATAATTACTGTTTATTTACTTTCATTTTTTTGTTACTGGACTTGTAATAGCTCAATCACATCTGAGAAATAAGCTACTAAATATACTGTAGGTTCTGGTTTACTAAACAGGTGGATGTGTACCAGTGCAAAAGATTGACAGGATTCTGCTTGTGTATCATAATGGATATACAGCTTGGGGTGATTTCATCTAAAAGTGCAAATCACGTCAGGGCAAATTGATGGACTTGGGGACCTGCAGTGTGGGTTAATGCAGCAAGAATGTGATTTTAAGAATGAATATAGTGTGTGTAAATTAATATACCACCAGAGGGCAGGTACTAAATTTATATTCCATTATATTTACATCATAATTATAAAGTATGCAGTTGTGAATCTGGGCTTGAAAACTCTTGTGTGTGTGTTTTTCCAGGCTGGCACCTACCTGCCACAGACGTATCTGGTACATGAGGAGATGATTGTGACAGAGAAGCTGGATGACATCGAGCCCCTGGGTTCCTACATCTACAAAGTGTGCAGAAACAAGGACACATACAGACTGCATCGCCGAGACACCATACTGGGTAGGAACACACACACACCCCATGACTGGGCCATTCCAAATTGTTGGTCTTCTTCTGAAGCCATTCTTTTGTTGACGTTGATATTGTGCTTTGGGGTGTTATCATGTTAAAGTAAAATTAGCATGAAAGTAAAGGTTTTCTTTGTCTTCAGCTCTCTAACAGAGGCCTGCAGGTTTTATAGATTGATTTTTCAAACTAGCAGTAATTCCCTCTATCTTGACTGAGGCATAGTCCCAGCTAAAGTGAAGCAGCCCCATAGAATGATGCTGCAACCACCGTGCTTCACAATGGGTATGGTGTTCTTCAGGTGATAAGCTGTCTTGTTTTTGCACCAAACATGAACTGTAGAATTATTATAACTTAGAAAAATAATAATTTTATTTATATTTATAGAAAAAAAATTAGAATTTAGAAAGTTCTAAATAAAATTTTTACAAGATCTGTCTAGATCTTATTATTATAAACCATGTTATTAAGAGAGAATCATCTCATTGTCATTAGATAAATGTTATGAAAGCATGTTTGATGTCATTATTTACAGCGTAGTCCACACAGTTACCAGGGGGTTGGTTCTGATAAATGAAGCAGTTGACAGCATTAGTCAAATTTGACTTCATGCAAACAACCTGTGGATTCCTGCACTGTGTAACAGTCTTTAAACATCAAATAAATTGTAATTTGTAACCATGAGCTTTCTCTTGTCATTCAGGTTGATCAGCTAGAAATAATGCTGTGTTTCAGGGCTGGGTCTGATCCCAAATTTGGGATTAGACATTTCTTTATAATGTGTGCGCATTAATGATGACACCATCTAATTCTGTCAACTCTGCCATATGTCAGAATCTAATTGGTAATCATGTATTAAAAATTGGATCAGTTACAGTGGTGCTTGGGTGGCACAGTGGTGCTTGGGTGGCACGGTGGTGTAGTGGTTAGCGCTGTCGCCTCACAGCAAGAAGGTCCGGGTTCGAGCCCCGTGGCCGGGAAAGGGCCTTTCTGTGCGGAGTTTGCACGTTCTCCCCGTGTCCGCGTGGGTTTCCTCTGGGTGCTCCGGTTTCCCCCACAGTCCAAAAGCATGCAGGTTAGGTTAACTGGTGACTCTCTAAATTGACCGTAGGTGTGAATGTGAGTGTGAATGGTTGTCTGTGTCTATGTGTCAGCCCTGTGATGACCTGGCGACTTGTCCAGGGTGTACTCCGCCTTTCGCCTGCAGTCAGCTGGGATAGGCTCCAGCTCGCCTGCGACCCTGTAGAACAGGATAAAGCGGCTAGAGATAATGAGATGAGCTGAGTCAGTGGTGCTTGAAAGTTTGTGAACGCTTTAGAATTTTCTATATTTCTGCATAAATATGACCTAAAACATCAGATTTTCCCACAAGTCCTAAATGTAGATAAAGAGAACCCAGTTAAACAAATGAGACAAAAATATTATACTTGGTCATTTATTTATTGAGGAAAATGATCCAATATTACATTTCTGTGAGTGGCAAAAGTATGTGAACCTCTAGGATTAGCATTTAATTTGAAGGTGAAATTAGTCAGGTGTTTTCAATCAATGGGATGACAATCAGGTGTGAATGTAAACCCTGTTTTATTTAAAGAACAGGGATCTATCAAAGTCTGAACTTCATAACACATGTTTGTGGAAGTGTGTCATGGCACGAACAAAGGACATTTCTGAGGACCTCAGAAAAAGCGTTGTTGATTCTCATCAGGCTGGAAAAGGTTACAAAACCACATCTAAAGAGTTTGGACTCCACCAATCCAGTCAGACAGATTATGTACAAATAGAGGTAAATCAAGACCATTGTTACCCTCCCCAGGAGTGGTCGACCAACAAAGATCATGCCAAGAGCAAGGCGTGTCATAGTCAGCGAGGTCACAAATGACCCCAGGGTAACTTCTAAGCAACTGAAGGCCTCTTTCACATTGGCTAATGTTCATGAGTCCACCATCAGGAGAACACTGAACAACAAATGGTGTGCATGGCAGGGTTGCAAGGAGAAAGCCACTGCTCTCCAAAAAAAACATTGCTGCTTGTCTGCAGTTTGCTAAAGATCACGTGGACAAGCCAGAAGGCTATTGGAAAAATGTTTTGTGGAGGGATGAGACCAAAATAGAACTTTTTGGTTTAAATGAGAAGCGTTATATTTGGAGAAAGGAAAACACTGCATTCCAGCACAAGAACCTTATCCCATCTGTGAAACATGGTGGTGGTAGTATCATGGTTTGGGCCTGTTTTGCTGCATCTGGGCCAGGACGGCTTGCCATCATTGATGGAACAATGAATTCTGAATAGTACCAGCGAGTTCTAAAGGAAAATGTCAGGACATCTGTCCATGAACTGAATCTCAAGAGACGGTGGGTCATGCAGCAAGACAATGACCCTAAGCACACAAGTCGTTCTACCAAAGAATGGTAAAAGAAGAATAAAGTTGACGTTTTAGAATGGCCAAGTCCTGACCTTAATCCAATCGAAATGTTGTGGAAGGACCTGAAGCGAGCAGTTCATGTGAGGAAACCCACCAACATCCCAGAGTTGAGGCTGTTCTGTACGGAGGAATGGGCTAAAATTTCTCCAGGCCGGTGTGCAGGACTGATCAACAGTTAGCGAAAATGTTTAGTTGCAGTTATTGCTGCACAAGGGGGTCACACCAGATACTGAAAGCAAAGGTTTCATAGTTTTGCCACTCATAGATATATAATATTGGATCATTTTCCTCAAGAAATATATGAGCAAGTATAATATTTTTGTCTCATTTGTTTAACTGGGTTCTCTTTATCTACTTTTAGGACTTGTGTGAAAATCTGATGATGTTTTAGGTCATATTTATGCAGAAATGTAGAAAATTCTAAAGGGTTAACAAACTTTTTCAAGCACCACTGTATCGCATATTCACAAGATGTTTGTCTCATAATAGAGATAGTTTCTTTAATGACAGTAGTAATAAAGATGTTTTCTTGTAGTAATTATTTTTATAACAAGATTTTTTGCATTAGCAGTTTTTTTTTTTTGGTAACAAGATGGTTGTCTCATAGTAATGACGTTTCTTGTCTTGTTGGAGTAAGATGTTTTCTCATAATTACATGATATTTTTCTTGTACTAATGACGTTTTTTTTGTAACAGGATGTATTTCCATTGTGTTTTGCAGTCATGAGATGATTTTGTCTCATAGAAACGATGTTTGCTTGTAATAATGAGATTTCCTTTTCTTACATTGCATCTCTGTATTAATTCAAGTTTCTGTCTGTATCATGTGTTTTTTTCTTTTCAAGCAGTTCAAGCCTCTTCATTCATTCATTCATTCATTCATACGACATAGTTTATTTTCACATTTCCTTCCTAACAGTAATCATAATGACGTAAGTTGACCAGCCAAAACTCCACACTGTAAAGAATTTCTTATTTCAACCTTGGGCTCAAATTACAGAGAGAGGAGAATGTGAAACTACTCATAAAAGAAACTCACCTGGTTTTACTACACTGCATTTGTCAGCTGTAGTGAGCAAAACTTTGTGTTACTAAAACACCCCAGTGATATCAGTAGACAGTGAGCTGAATTTGTGTCTCTTGCTGTAAACACTGATTCATTCCTTGATAATATGATAGTCAAATAGTTATTTACATTTTTTTCTGGCAGAAAAAAACATATACATGATATCCTGTTTCTGATGAACAGGTATGCAGAAACGTGAAGCTCTGAACTGTCGCAAGATCCGGCATTTTGAGAACCTCTTCGTGATGGAGACCCTGATCTGTGAGCTGTGAAGCGAAACAGAAAGAAAAGAAGATAAATTGAAAAGAGAGAGAGAGAAAGTGTGAAAAAAAAAAGAGAAAGAAAGGGATTTTAGTTTCATTTTTAGTTTCGTCACTTTTCTGTTGCACATAAAATCATGTTGTGGGTCATTTAATGATTTGCTTTCATTTCCATTAGGCTTTAAACTTCTCTAATTCTTGTTCATGTGTAATGTGTTCTAAAATTTTGTGTGTGTGGAGAGAGTGCATGTTTCGTCAGGATCATATTCTTTTTTTTATTGATTTGTTCTCTTGGGATGATACTAAGTAACACATTTAATATTTTAGATATGAATTAGAAAAAAATAAACAATGTAGAAATCTATATTCAAATAAGTTCAATGTATATTTTCAAATTCACAGACATATTCTGGCATGAAGGTAAAAATAAAAGTAATTTTTATACCACTGAACCATGTGGTGCCTGTGGATTTAACAGCAGAAAATATTAAATTTGAAGTAAAATTGCTTCTATATTTCTTACATCCTACTAAAGCATTCATAACTAGAGAAAAGAAAAAAATGTGTGTAGAAGAAACACAGTAAGTGTAATTTATATAATGGCCTTTGTGTAAAAATAATAAAGTCTTAAACTGTCTTAATGGTTTGCTGTTCTTTTCTGATGCTCTCAACTGCTGATTTGGTGTGTGTGTGTGAGAGAGAGATAAAAGTGAGAGATGTCTTCCTTCTCTTTATCATACAGTGTGTACATGTTAACAAATGTACGCAGTAAAATCTTCAAAACACACACACAGTCATGTATGTCACGAGACTGGTGTGTATAGCCTATACTAGTGCATCTCAAAAAATTAGAATACCATGAAAAAGTTCCTTTTTTTCATAATTTAATTCAAAAAGGTAAACTTTCATATATTCTATATTCATTACATGTAAAGTGAAATATTTAAAGCCTTTTTTGTTTTAATTTTGATGATTATGGCTTACAGCTCATGAAAATCAGAAATCCAGTATCTCAAATTATTAGAATATTCCCTAAGATCAATCAAAAAAAGGATTTACAATACAGAAATGTCCAACTTTTGAAAAGTATATTCATTTATACACTCAATACTTGGTTGGGGCTCCTTTACCATGAATTACTGTATCAATGCGGTGTGGCATGGAGGTGATCAATCTGTGGCATTGCTGAGGTGTTATTGAAGCCCAGGTTGCTTTGATAGTGGCCTTCAGCATATCTGTATTTTTGGGTCGGGTGTTTCTCATCTTCCTCTTGACAATACCCCATAGATTCTCTATGGGGTTCAGGTCAGGCAAGTTGGCTGGCCAATCAAACACAGTAATATCATGGTCAGCAAACCATTTGGTAGTAGTTTTGGCACTGTGGGTAGGTGCTAAGTCCTGCTGGAAAAGGAAATCAACATCTCCAAAAAGCTCGTCAGCAGATGGAAGCATGAAGTGCTCTAAAATCTCCTGGTAGATGGCTGTGTTGACTTTGGACTTGATGAAATACAGTGGACCAACACCAGCAGATGACATGGCACCCCAAATCATCACAGACTGTGGAAACTTCATACTGGGCTTCAAACACCTTGGATTCTGTGCCTCTCCACTCTTCCTCCAGACTCTAGAACCGTGATTTCCAAATTAAATGCAAAATGTACTTTCATCGGAAAAGAGGACTTTGGACCACTGAGCAACAGTCCATTTCTTTCTCTCCTTAGCCCAGATAAGACACTTCTGACATTGTCTCTGGCTCAGGAGTAGCTTGATATTAGGAATGCGAAAGTTGTATCCCCTTTCTTGAAGATGTCTGTTCGTGATGGGTCTTGATACACTGACACCAGCCTCAGTCCACTCCTTGTGAAGCTCTCCCAAGTTCTTGAATCAACTTTTCTTGACAATCCTTTCAAGACTGCAGCCATCCCTGTTGCTTGTGCACCTTTTCCAGCCACCCTTTTCAGCAATGACCTTTTGTGGCTTACCTTCCTTATGGAGGGCATCAGTGATCATCTTCTGGACAGCAGTCAAGTCAGCAGGCTTCCCCATGATTGTGGTTGTGCGTACTGAACTAGACCGAGAGATACACTGTGTTCATACTGTTTTACTCAAACTCGAAATGAAATATTCTAATATTTTGATATTTTTTTTTATGTTTTTGTACTGTATGCCATACTGATTAAAATTAAAATAGAAAAATGCTTGAAACATTTTAGTTTATGTGTAATGAGTCTATAATATATAACATTTTCACTTTCTTAAATAACTGATGGAAAATATTGAACTTTTTCACAGTATTCTAATTTTTTGAGATGCACTAGTATACACACTCTCATTCATGCAGTTGTCCAACCAGCACAATATATAAACTCAGGCAGCTGCAGGTCAAGAGCTTCAGCTAATGTTCATATCCAACATCAGAATGGGGAAAATGTGATCATGGTGACTTTAAAACTGTGGCATGGCTGTTGAGTATTTTACAAACTACTGATCTGGAGTGTTCAACCCAATGCCTCGTTGAGGAGAGAGATCAGAGGAGAATGGCCATAGGAAGGACACTGTAACACCAATAATCCCTCTTTCCAACTGTGGTGAACAGAAAAGCATCTCAAAATACACAACAGGTCAAAACTTGAGGTGGATGAGTGACACCAGCAGAAGACCACATGGGGTTCCACTCCTGTCAGCCAAGAACAGGAAACTCACCATTTTTCTCACCATAAGCAAAAATGAATGTATGAAAACTGCAGGACTGTTTATTCTCAGCTTTGAGTTTCAAAATTAACAGATATTAACCACCACAAAGTGCAAGAAAGAAGTCCTACCTGAGATCATCCTACAACTTCATCGTATCATTAAAACTGCAGTTTCACCGTGTGTTCTGGTACTCAAACATTTTTGGCCACGCAAACCATCAACATGTTTGACAGCTAAATGCTACTGAGTTTAAGGAAAGGCACCTGATGTGTAAAATCAGTGTACAGTTGCTGGGTTTCAGTGACATGACTTTTCTTAGTGGTTTTACCAGAAGTGAAATAGCTGGTGGTCTAAACGGCTGCCATAGTGCAAACAACTAGCGAAAACTTATCAGAGTATGTTCGTAATCTAGAAGCCACTGCTCACTTTAGATATATTCAGAAAATTGCTATGTGCAATGGAATAGACCCCTACAGTCTGAGAAAGAAGGGTTTGTCATATGATCTCGAAAACTACCCTTCAGTCGAGTTCCCCGACATCTCGAACTATCTGGTGTTGCAGACGTCCTTCTACACCGCAAAACAGATGAAAGCGTGGAAGAGTATGGAGGCTTACAACTTTTTTGTACGTGGCTGGGTAAAGGATCTCGGTATCAAGTTGCTGCCAAATGAATCCTGTATTGTTTTTGCCTGTGTCAGTATGTTTTTTTTAAGCTTTTCATTCACGTCTTTACAACAAAGCGCTGCAAGTTGAAGTGTAAACAAGCAACATTTTGCTTGATTCTCACTTGTGTTGGCTCTTATCTCTCAGGTAAATCATTCACAAAGATCATCAGAAATCCCTTTAAAGACCTGGATCTTAGTTAAACAAAACGGAGAAGTGATCATGGCACATTCTAGTTGTATGGCTGGGTAAGAATTTTGTTACGACCTTCATGCATATGGACTTTGTGAGGAGTAAACAAAGAAACACCTGGGGACTTTAGCGCTTTGTGACTAAAAAAAGTACCATCAAATAACGACACATAGCAAGAAAAGTACTTGGAAAACACTAACATAGCTGAGAGGGATATACAAACCTTTCACGAAGTGATCACTGCAAACTCGAGCATGCTTCGACTCGGCTCCCTTCAATTTCAGTGAGGTTCAAAAGCCACCTTTCTCGACATCTTTTTGTGAAATCCTATGTTCGTTCACCCTTTTTTATTAGTTCACAGGGAACCCTGAAGAAACTTTTATCAGTTTCACGGTTTGATTGATTCAAACAACCTAAAACAATATAAGTGTAAGGAATTTTTCATGCGAGCAATGCACCTTCTCCATACAAGCGCTTTGCCAACTAAGCTTTGGTAGACCACCAGCTAAAGTTTTGAATAACTAATGAGGTGGATGTGACGTCACGTGAAAGGCAGCAATACGGAGGTGGACCAGTGATGCTTTGGGGATGTTTAGTGCCTCTTGTGAAGACTAATAGCATCATGAATTATTCTCAGCACCAGGATATTTCATACCAAAACCTGACTATGTCTACCAGGAGTTTAACACTTTACCACATGGTCATAAAAAATGAATACTTAATTTATTGTTTTGTTAAAAAGAGGAAAAAGACAACATAAGCTGAAAGAATAGGAAATTTATTAGCAGTATAGTTTATTCAGTGTTTCTCAACCACTGGGTCGCAGCCCATTAGTGGGCCTTGAAGCGCCGTCTAGTGGGCTGTGAACTTTTTTCAAGTTTGAAGCCAAATACTAAATAGTTCAGGATGTCGTTGTGTCCCAAATCCGGTAGCTGGTTTGCCAAACACTTTTCAAGTGGAATAAATAAATTTATGGGTAAATTAAGATGAACAAGCCTTTATTTTGTCATATTCCTCCTCTATGTTTAACCCACGCGCACTCTCTCTCTCGCGCGCGCGCGTACACACAGAGTGCACATGCTCATGTGTACACACACAGAAATAAATATGTTTGTGGGTAAATTCTATGGATCTGTGATTCCTGCTGGAAGAGAAGAGCAAGGAGGATTGAGAATTGAGTGGCTGTGGTTTGTTTACACCCGATACCAAAACTTGTAGCATCCTACCAACCATCGCAAAGACGTGGACAAAAAGCCCAGAAACTCCTATTTACCTGGGCAAAAATGATACAGGATTTATTTTGTAGTGTCCTGATCCCCAGATCTTTAACCCAGCCACATATAAAAGTTGTACGCCTCCATGCTCTTCCAGGTTTTCATCTGTGTGTCTGTGTAGAATGATGTCTGCAGCACCAGGTAGTTTGAGATGTTGGAGAATTCAACAGATGGATAATTTTCCAACTTGTAATGAATGAATGAATAACTTTATTTAAATATGATAAGTTGATCAGCAGAGCTAGTGGGGTTGTGCATGTACAGATACAAATAATTACAAATACAAAAGACTAAAAAGAAACACAAGCTTAAAAAAAACTTAAAATCTGTTGATTATCTGTTAATTATTTTCACATTAAGTTAATTAATAGTATGCATAACTATTGTCCTTGTATTTAGTTCCGGCTACAATATGATCAAATTTTATTCTACTAATGTCAAATTTAGCTAGTAAATGTTTCTTCCATAGGAAAAAAAACAACAACTTTGTTAGCATGTAAGGCTGCTGGGCCATAGAAGGTTCACGCTGCACGCTGCATGCTGCACGCTACACGCGTGTAAAGAAAAGTGGACAAACGTAGCATGACTTGCTCTGGGCCATAGAACGGCGTTCACGTTGCACGCTGCACACTTCACGCGTGAAGCGTGAAATGAACATGCACACTTTTTTCTAGGCGTGAAGACGGAAATTCCAGTCAATGCATGCGGTCACCGCCGCGCCAGCCAATCAGAACGGGTCTAGGGAGATAACTCTATGCTTTCAGGGGAAAACTTCAGAAAAAATATAATTGAATGGTATAATTGAAAAATAGTTCTTCATCGGGATTGTCAAGCAGATTATAGAATGTTCGGTGAAATTCACCACGGGTTTCTATCAGAAGGAAGTGTTCTCGGCTCCAAATTCTGTTCCTTTTTCTCTTCCTCTGTCTCAGTAAAAGCAGAATGAGGCAATCGTCGTCATCCGAAGAGTCCATATTGTTGGTTACTCGGTCAAAGTAGAACAGACGCAACACGTGAACATCCAAGCATGAAGTTTAATGGCCCAGGGTCCGGTTCTTCACGTGAACGTGTAGCGTGCAGCGTGCAGCATGCAGCGTGCAGCGTGAACCTTCTATGGCCCAGCAGCCTAAGGATCTATCCCATTGAGTGGTTTTTATATCCACTTCTTTTGAGTGAACCTCTTGGTTTTAATAACTTGCTTTTTTGCTGTAAACAAACATGGCAATAAGTTCTTTTGTTAATGGACCAGAATCCACTTTTGGATCATTAATCCCTTTTGACTGAGAATGCCCTGCATGCATGATTTGGCTTCTGGCACATCCATACACAATGCCTGCAATCTAAAAATTTGTTTTTATTGCATTTATTTAATTCCCATCTGTAACAGGGGGTGATATTGCATCCCATTAATACACTTTACAATAGATTATTAGATTCTAATCGAATAGATGAGCCAAAATAATTGGGGATCTTTTTTAATGGGCCCCGACTCGGTACAAGTATGAATAGGTGGGCCTCAAAGCAGGAAAGGTTGAGAACCCCTGGTTTATATGGTATGATAGATTCATGTTCAATACACACACCTCCAGCCAGTGTTACTATCTCAGATGTCCAGAAAATTGCTCAACGTAACTATTCGTGTTTGAAAAAATATTGTGTCAAGATGAAACTGAATATGTCTGAAACTCATCTCATTATCTCTAGCCGCTTTATCCTTCTACAGGGTTGCAGGCAAGCTGGAGCCTATCCCAGCTGACTACAGGCGAAAGGCGGGGTACACCCTGGACAAGTCGCCAGGTCATCACAGGGCTGACACATAGACACAGACAACCATTCACACTCACATTCACACCTACGGTCAATTTAGAGTCACCAGTTAACCTAACCTGCATGTCTTTGGACTGTGGGGGAAACCGGAGCACCCGGAGGAAACCCACGCGGACACGTGGAGAACATGCAAACTCCGCACAGAAAGGCCCTCGCCGGCCACGGGCTCGAACCCGGACCTTCTTGCTGTGAGGCGACAGCGCTAACCACTACACCACCGTGCTACCTGTCTGAAACTCATCTCATCTCTTCTCATTATCTCTAGCCGCTTTATCCTTCTACAGGGTCGCAGGCAAGCTGGAGCCTATCCCAGCTGACTACGGGCGAAAGGCGGGGTACACCCTGGACAAGTCGCCAGGTCATCACAGGGCTGACACATAGACACAGACAACCATTCACACTCACATTCACACCTACGGTCAATTTAGAGTCACCAGTCAACCTAACCTGCATGTCTTTGGACTGTGGGGGAAACCGGAGCACCCGGAGGAAACCCACGCGGACATGGGGAGAACATGCAAACTCCACACAGAAAGGCCCTCGCCGGCCCCGGGGCTCGAACCCAGGACCTTCTTGCTGTGAGGCGACAGCGCTAACCACTACACCACCGTGCTACCTGTCTGAAACTGTTTAAGCTTAAAATGTTTTTATCCACTGCATGTTTTATCCTGAAATCACTGTGTGTGCAGCCCTTATACACCAGAATGCTTCAGTTTAACGAGAAAACGCACGGACAAGTCAACAACAGTAGGCGTGGAACTGGAACTCATTAAAATGGAACCCATCAGTTCTGTAGACCAACCTTTATTTAGTTTATATAGGCCTATTATATTAAAAGTCTTAAAATAATTAATAATAATAATAATAATAACAACAACTGTAAACTTTACAAGGATAAAGCGGCTAGAGATGATGAGATGAGATATAAACTTTACAGATACACAATTCAGCACTTTGCGAGCTGTTTCCGGGTGAAACTGCAAGTCCCACAGAGCGGGTGAGTCACGTGGGCCTGTACGCCGTGTTCACGCGCTCGTATACGTCATCACGCAGCGAGCTACTGTGTGGGTGTCCTTATCCTGGCAAGTTTATGTCTCTAATTTGACATGAATTTCACGACATTTCTCGTATTTCACAGTGAAAATGGATCAGGAGTGTGATTTACCCGTCTGCTCGGTGAGTAACCGCGTGTATTCCGCTCAGTTAATCATTCAGCTTGTTCAATTTTGAGCTACATCAACGAAACTGTTGCCCCGTTGCTATGGTTACCTGCCTGCCACACTCCACTATTTTTCGTCTTTTTTTTCTTTTTTTGTTTGTTTTATAATTTCCTGCTTTTTTCCATAATTATTTGCAGCAAATACAACGAAGTAAATTATTATTATTATTTAGTTTTTTGCTGAAAGTGACAATGTTGTTCATTATCTCATTATCTGTAGCTGCTTTATCCTGTTCTACAGGGTCGCAGGCAAGCTGGAGCCTATCCCAGCTGACTATGGGCGAAAGGCGGGGTACACCCTGGACAAGTCGCCAGGTCATCACAGGGCTGACACATAGACACAGACAACCATTCACACTCACACCTACGGTCAATTTAGAGTCACCAGTTAACCTAACCTGCATGTCTCTGGACTGTGGGGGAAACCGGAGCACCCGGAGGAAACCCACGCGGACACGGGGAGAACATGCAAACTCCGCACAGAAAGGCCCTCGCCGGCCACGGGGCTCGAACCCGGACCTTCTTGCTGCGAGGCGACAGCGCTAAGCACTACACCACCGTGCCGCCGTTGTTCATTATATTATATTATATTTGATATCAAAATTAGTATTTTAAGATTCTTATGAGTATTTTTAATTATTGCTCTGTCTATTATTATTATTATTGTTGTTGTTGTTGTTGCTGTTGTTGTTGTCAGGGCGATGGAGGAGTACATGGTTTTGGGTCAGGTGGGAGAGGGTGCGTTTGGGAAAGCACTGCTGGTCAGAGAGAAGACGGGTTCAGGGCGCCAGTGTGTGGTGAAGCAGGTCAGCCTGGCCCGGGTGAGAACTTTTGTGTCACACTTCTCCATTTCTTCATTAACCTCATTAACTTTAAAAACTTCATTAACTTTAATAATTTAATTAACATTTACATTAGTTATAGTTTGTAATATTGATACACGTGTCTGTACATTTCTATTTTTGTTTTTTTGTTGCCGACCTAAATACACTGCTTTTTACTGTCTCTTATAGTCTACAGCCAAAGTGTTTTTTTTTTTTTTTTTACTTATTCGAGGTAATGTAAATATCCCTTCCGGTGGATGCACCTTGCCGTGGTGGAAGAGCTTGAGTGTTCCAATGATTCCGAGAGCGATGCCATCGGGAATTTCAAACTCCTGGTAGGATCACCCAAAGCGGTAAGGTCGAGGATGAGGTTCCAGACTAAAGGCATCCAACAGCAAGACTCCAACAGTGGACCAAGCAGAGCGCTTGTCTCCGGCGGAAGAGGGCAGCGCCCAGCAGGCAGGCACGACAAAGGCGGGCCTTGATGGATCAAGAACCTGGCAGTCTGACGCAACCAGCCTCGCCGAAACTGCATGTCTCAACCCTCTGAGCCGCAGTGGAAGCGTTGCTGGCCAAGTGTGTGCGCGTGGCCGTCATGCAGTCACGATCACCTAAAACAAGCTCTTCAGCGAATGGCATTAGTCACCTGTTTCTTCCGACCTCTATATCTCAAAGCCCAATGGCGATGGCACTGTGGGCGTTGGGGGCAGGCCTGGATAGCTGGAAGCCTCTAGTCCGTGACCACATGTTGGCAGTGAGTCTTTGATGGTCACTCTCCATTGACCTTGCCTTGACAATGGAGCTCGGCAGCTAGACTCGCAACTGGGCTGGCCTTTTTAGGATTCCCGCAGCCCACCCCGCATGGGGAGGTCCCTAGAAAAGGTGGGGTAAACATCGGACACGGCAGACTCATCTGGCCAGCATACCACGGCTGGCAGAATTCCCATTCAGCGGTCAGAACACGACAAATGTTATTGCTACCCAACCATTGACTACCCACTCTTCTGTCTCAAAACCCTTCATTCTTGGGGCTTGGAACATCCACACCCTCCAGGACAAGAGTGACATCGACCGTCCTGAACAATGTACATTTGCAAAGAGCTTGCCCACTTCAACATCAATGTGGCAGCCCTGAGTGAGAGCAGGCTTCCAGGTGAAGGCAACATCAGGGAAGCTGGTTCCAGATATACCATCTTCTGGAAGGGAAAGGACCCCGACGAACCACGCATCCATGGCATCAGCTTTGCTATCCGATCCCAGCTTGTGCACCAGCATAACCTTGTCCCAACTACCATCAGTAAGCGTGTGATGTCCGTCCAGATACCGCTCACTCGGGACAGATTCCTTACCGTAATTTCTGTGTACGCCTCTACTCTCACCTCTGAAGATGAAGTCAAAGCCTCCTTCTACAACCTGCTTGACCGTACCATTCAGGTAGTCCCTGTACATGACGAACTCATCATGCTGGGAGACTTTGACGCCAGAGTTGGCAGTGATTATCGCTCGTGGGAAAGCATCCTTGGTCACCACGGCATTGGGAATAGCAATGCTAACGGCCATCTTCTCTTGGGCCTCTATGCTGAGCATAACCTCGTCGTTACCAACACCCTATAAGGGCTCAACATTAACACTTGTCCGCTTGTCCGGGACAAGTGATACTTTATGTCGGACAAGTTCATCGTCTCAGTTACTTGTCCAATCGGACAAGTGCCAAAATATGCCGATATTCGGGTTACATATCAAATTTATCAGTTTATTCACATGATTTCCGAAGCATCTCACTTGACCTATTGTTTTGATGAATCGCTGGATGTTTCTATTCGGAAAGAGTGATGTGTGCATGCGCAATATTCAGACCCTCCAGGATTTTGCGATGTTGCGATTTGCAACATCAACGCAAATTCAACCAATCTCTGCGAATTCAGGGCGGTGTTGCAATTATATCCAATCACCGCAACTTTCCCGCAAATTTGACCAATCGTTGGCGTCGTCTTGAGGTGATGTCGACAAACTACCTTCCGCCTTACTTCCGTGTATACGTTCAAGAGAAGCAGCATGTGCGAATCAGTGTTTATATAAGCTTAAATTCTGTTACTGAAAGTGTGCTATGTTTACAGTGAAGGACTGTGTGCACTTTACATTATTTTTTACTTAATACAAGAAATTAATGGATGCCAACATTTTTGCCAAAATGGTATTTTATTTTCCATTGTTTAGGCAGCTTCATCATCATACTGTGAGATTCTGTTCAAATAGTTTTTTTTTTCTTCTATGAAGCCTGAGCCATTTATTTTATTAGTTTATAATTATTGTTTAATTTAGTCTTCCGGAGAGACTGCCTGCACACAGTACTAGTATTAATAGTTTTTTTTTCTTACATGAAAGCTTAAAATATTATATTTTAAGGTAACTTCATGTTGTGCTGTGAGGTTCTATGCACTTTAACTTTTGAACCAACAGGTGCATTTAGATAAGTAAAGCCTATTTTTCTGCATTTTTGTAGTCCTGGTAATCTTTTATATTGATAAAGTTGTTTATAGGACCATTTATCAGTGTCTTTTGTTTTTTTAATCAATAGTTTTTCAGTAATAACTTAATATTTAACATATCACTCAATTTTAATCACAAAAAGAGAAAATCGCAACAATTTTTTGCAACTTTCACTTCCTCCCGCAATGTAATCACAACAAAAACCTAAAAAACACCGCAACTTTCATCGCAATTTTTTGGAACCCCCCCCCCCCCGCAACATCAGACATTTTAGCCCGCAAACAATCACAAAAAAGGCCTGCGAAATCCTGGGGGTACTGAATATTCCACTTGCGAAACCGGCCAATACCGCTTCGTGTATTTGAGCTGAAAAGTAAACGGTCGTTTATGATTGGTTTTAATCATGTCATACACGTGGATTTGTTGACATTTCTGTTGGCGGGATCATTATTCAACTGTATATTTACGTTGAGTATGTGGTAATTTCTAGGGCTGGGTATCGATTCAAATTTCAAGAATCGATTTGATTCCGATTCTGAAGCTTCAGAATCGATTATCATGACTCTATACGATTTGATGCGATCCGATCCGATCTCGATTCGATTCGATCCAATATCGATTCGGGTTAGTGTTATTAGAACCATTTTTGACTGTGTAGTTAAGCAACATATTAATACTTGTATTATATTGACATTCAACAGCAAATTAATCAAGTATTGGTAGTTAATGATGGCTGTAAGACTGGTGAAAATGATAATGATCAAACCCCCTCACAGAAAGGTGAATCAAGACAGCAAACAGAGGACGCCAGAGGTCTCTGTACCTGCAACAATAGTGTTCAAATGGGACACTAACCTGGTGCATTATTAAGATTAAGAATTCACCCAAAAGCTGTTCTGTTGCACACAAATGCATTTTTATTTTATAATGTGAAAAAAGAGATTCTTAGCCAGTGTAAATGTAACCAGATTGCTGGTTACTGGCTTCAAAGTAACCTAACGGTCATTATACCGTTTGTAAATAAGAACCAAAGATACAGCACCTTAGGAAACATAAGTGTCTCACAGTTTTGTGTAAAATCTTCAAAATATAAAAAGTATAAAACATTCAATTGCCTTTAAAGTGCGAACATGTAAACAGGACATTTAAACTTAAACTTTAAATTTACCTTAAATTTTAAACTTACAGTGGTGCTTGAAAGTTTGTGAACCCTTTAGAATGTTCTATATTTCTGCATAAATATGACCTAAAACATCATCAGATTTTCACACAAGTCCTAAAAGTAGATAAAGAGGACCCAGTTAAACAAATGAGACAAAAATATTATACTTGGTCATTTATTTATTGAGGAAAATGATCCAATATTACATATCTGTTAGTGGCAAAAGTATGTGAACCTTTGCTTTCAGTATCTGGTGTGACCCCCTTATGCAGCAATAACTACAACTAAATGTTTCCGGTAACTGTTGATCAGTCCTGCACACCGGCTTGGAGGAATTTTAGCCCATTCCACCATACAGAACAGCTTCAACTCTGGGAACTGCTCGCTTCAGGTCCTTCCACAACATTTCGATTTGATTAAGGTCAGGACTTTAACTTGGCCATTCCAAAACATTAACTTTATTCTTCTTTAACCATTCTTTGGTAGAACAGCTTTTATGCTTAGGGTCATTGTCTTGCTGCATGACCCACCTTCTCGTGAGATTCAGTTCATGGACAAATGTCCTGACATTTTCCTTTAGAATTCACTGGTATAATTCAGAATTCATTGTTCCATCAATGATGGCAAGCCGTCCTGGCCCAGATGCAGCAAAACAGGCCCAAACCATGATACTACCACCACCATGTTTCACAGATGGGATAAGGTTCTTATGCTGGAATGCAGTGTTTTCCTTTCTCCAAACATAATGCTTCTCATTTAAACCAAGAAGTTCTATTTTGGTCTCATCCATCCACAAAAATTTTTCCAATAGCCTTCTGGCTTGTCCATGTGATCTTTAGCAAGCTGCAGATGAGCAGCAATGTTCTTTTTGGAGAGCAGTGGCTTTCTCCTTGCAACCCTGCCATGCACACCATTGTTGTTCAGTGCTCTCCTGATGGTGGACTCATGAACATTAACATTAGCCAATGTGAGAGAGGCCTTCAGTTGCTTAGGAGTTACCCTGGGGTCCTTTGTGATCTCGCCAACTATTACATGCCTTGCTCTTGGAGTGATCTTTGTTGGTCGACCACTCCTGGGGAGGGTAACAATGGTCTTGAATTTCTTCCATTTGTACACAATCTGTCTGACTGTGGATTGGTGGAGTCCAAACTCTTTAGAGATAGTTTTATAACCTTTTCCAGCCTGATGAGCATCAACAATGCTTTTTCTGAGGTCCTCAGAAATCTCCTTTGTTTGTGCCATGATACACTTCCACAAACATGGGTTGTGAAGATCAGACTTTGATAGATCCCTGTTCTTTAAATAAAACAGGGTGCCCACTCACACCTGATTGTCATCCCATTGATTGAAAACACCTGACTCGAATTTCACCTTCAAATTTACTGCTAATCCTAGAGGTTCACATACTTTTGTCACTCACAGACATGTAATATTGGATCATTTTCCTCAATAAATAAATGACCAAGTATAATATTTTTGTCTCATTTGTTTAACTGGATTCTTTTTATCTACTTTTAGGACTTGTGTGAAAATCTGATGATATTTTAGGTCATATTTATGCAGAAATATAGAAAATTCTAAAGGGTTCACAAACTTTCAAGCACCACTGTAAATAAATAATAAACCTTAAATTTCAACTTCAGACTGTAAATAAAAACGCTGTTTCCTGTTAAAGTGCACACAAAAATAAATTCTGACTGGACCTTAAACTTGACCTGAGACAGACTGGGTAAACTGTCCATCAACTGCCATCACTTGGGTACAAAAAGATTCTTCTGCAGAAAAAGGAGCTCATTTACATGCCCAGGAGTAAGGCAGCTTCTTGCAGAAATACAAACGCTGCGCCTTTTGGAGGATGCCGCCTTTTTCACGGCTGAATCGTGCAGATCTGATTTTTTTTTTTTGGGGGGGGGGCGTTGGAGTGTCTGATTATAATTTCATCAAAGTAAATTCTGTATTAAAATTACTAAATAAGCAAATGCCGTTACAGTCCATGAAACATAGGAAGTATAAGTATGAGAAGAAAACAGTAAATCAGAAAGCTGCTCACGTTTGCGCGAAAGCTGCGCAAACGTGCGCAGCTTTCTGATTTACTGTTTTCTTCTGACACTCCAACGCCCCCCCCCCCCCCCCCCCCAAAAAAAAAAATCGGATCTGCACGATTCAGCCGTGAAAAAGGCGGCATCCACCAAAAGGCGCACCGTTTGCATCCAGACCGCCTGCGCGAATTCAGTGACGCGATGAGTGGGGTTAAACTTCACCGGGAAAAATGTAATTAAAAAATCGATCTTTGGACGTAGGAATCCATCTTCAGGAAATAATATGCAAATCGATTCAGAATCGGAAAATCGATTTTTTCAACACAGCCCTGGTAATTTCCAAATCTTTGAATTGTTGTTGATGGTGTTCATTATAAAAATTTAGACATTTAGAAAATGTCCCTCCTGAAGTTTGGCTTCACAAAGAAGTCTAGTGAATCCGAGGCATCTGGTGCTGAAAAGAAGAGGAAACAATCACAGCAGAACTATGAAAGCAAGAGAGAGAGGAAATTTCTCAATTCTTGGAAGGATGAATTTGAATGGGTCCAAGACACCGGAGATGGAATGGAATGTTTTCTGTACATATCGCATCCTACTTATGCTGATGTCTCGAGCAGCATGTTTAAAGGTACAGCTTCATATAGGCGAGACATTCTAGTGTCTTATGGCAAGAGTACAAGCCACAAGCGGTGTGATGCAAATGCAAAAAATACAATAAAGGTTGTTGGGTTACAAATAGTTTATTTGTGGTTTTTTTTTTTTTTCTCAAATATTTCTTCGGACAAGTCAACTTCACATTCAGACAAGTACATTTCCTTTCAACTTGCCCGACAGGACAAGTGGTTTCAAAAGTTAATGTAGAGCCCTGCCTATTCAGACTCCCCAACCAACAGACGACGACCTGGAAACATCCTTGGTCCAAGCATTGGCACATACTTGACTATGTCCTGATTAGAGCTAGGGACAGAAAAGATGTCTGTATTACTTGCTCTATGCTCAGAGCGGATGACTGCTGGATGGATCACCGTCTCCTGATCTCTCGTCTTAACATCAAGATCCGCCGACTACCAAAGTGGGTCCCAGCAAACACACCCCGTCGCCGCTTTGACTGCACCAAGCTCCGCGACCCTCAGACATCTCAAGACTTCAGGGAAGCTGTTGAAAGAAACCTCATGGACATCCCAGAGCCAATCTCAATAGAGGACCGTTGGACCACCCTCCGCGATGCTATGACCAATGCCGCAGAGGAACCAATTGGTTATGTCTGGAAGAAGACCCAGGATTGGTTCGACGAGAACAATGAAGACATCACTCGTCTCATCGAAGCCAAACGGCGGACACGCCTCGCCCTCGAGAATCATCCTACTGTGGATAATAAGCGGAAACACCAACAAGCATTAGCAGAATGCCAAAGAGGGATCTGCGAAGCTCAGAACATCTGGTGGCAGAGGAAATCGGAGGAGATCCAAAACTATGCTGGCCAACGCTTTTACGCAGCAACCAAGGAGATCTTCGGCCCCACAAGGTCATCAGTGGGTGGCCTAAAAGTTATAGACGGCTCCACTGTCATCACCGATAGCAAGGAAATCCTTGATTGCTGGAAGTCTCATTTCGTGATCATGCAATGATCATTTGTGATCATTCAATCACTCAATGATCATTCGCGCACCCCGGACGATCTTCTCCATATGACCCCTCAGTACCCCATTCGCCACTGGATGTCCCTGCCACCCTCGATGCAAGATTTTAACAAGGCTATCAAGCACATGAAACCGGGCAAAGCTCCAGGGCCAGATAACGTCCTGCTTGAGTTTTTCACTCACGGTGGCCCGGAGCTGAATAATCACCTGATGCTCCTCATCCTCAAGATCTGGGAAACCAAAACTCTCCCAAGTAACTTCCGTGACGCAAATATCATTATTATCTTTAAGAAGGGGGACAGAGAGAACTGCAGCAATTACTGTGGTATCTCGCTATTAAGTATTGTGAGCAAGATCTTTGCCTGCATTCTTCTCGATTGCCTCCTTGTCCTCACAGAAGATGCTCTTCCGGAGTCCCAATGTGGCTTCAGACCTTCTTGAGGGACAATAGACACGATCTTTTGTGCCTGTCAACTCCAGGAGAAGAGTCAAGAACAACAACAGCCAGCTATGTTTATCTTCTGGGATCTCAAAAAGGCCTCCGATAAAGTCCCTCGCCTTGCAAAGTGGGCAGTCCTTGCCAGGTTCGGCTGTCCACCTGACTTCATCACCCTAGTCCGTTCCCTTCATGAAGGCATGGTTGGCAGAGTATGCCATCAAAACGTCCTCTCAGACCCATTTCCCATCACTGGAGGTCTTAAACAAGGGTGTGTTTTAGCACCGACTTGCTTTTCGCTGTACATTGCAGCTATGTTCAACGAAATTTCATCGGGGACCCCCTCTATTGATGTGCAGTACCACATGGATGACAGGTTCTTCAATCTAGCCCGTCTTCGCGCAAAGAGTAAGACATCTACCATCTCAGTCCACGAAATGCAGTATGCTGACGACAACGCCACCCCAAGTCGGACTGCTGATGGCCTTCAGAGGATTGCCAATCTTTACAACGCTGCCTACGAGCGTTTTGGGATGCAGGTAAACACTGACAAGACCAAGGCCCTCATCCAACCACCGCCAGGTCAAATGCTTCCAAATACTAATATCATTATTAACAGCCAGCCCCTGGAAGAAGTGGATCACTTCTCATATCTGGGAAGCATTCTCTCAAAGATCCCCACATGTGAAAAAGACGTGGAAAACCGGATCAAGGCAGCCCATTCCGCCTTCGGTCGCCTTAGCTGCTGCATATTTAACAACCATGCGCTGACCATCTGAACCAAGATCATGGTCTTCCAGGCTGTAGTCCTTTCTACCCTTCTATATGCCTGTGAGACTTGGACACTGTACTGCTGTGACATCAAATGCCTTGAGCAATTCCAACAGTACAAGCTGAGGCAGATTCTCAAAATTTGGTGGGAAGACCTCATTACCAACACTGAGGTCCTGAACCGAGCCTCGCTGCCCAGTGTTGAAGCCACCGTCATCCACCATCGTCTCCACTGGGCAGGCCATATCCTATGAATGAACCCCTCCCGACTCCCAAGGATCATGCTCTATGGGGAACTCGTCACTGGAACACGACCCCGAGGAGGACCAAAGCGCCGCTACGGTACACAGATCAGCTCAAGTGCACCCTGGCCCAAACCAACATTGAACCTTCCTCGTGGGAGCAAATTGCCAGGGACAGAAGTGCCTGGAGGTTAGCTGTTCATGATGGCACCTCGGCTTTCGAGGAGAACAGAAGACAGCGTGAGGAGGATAAACAAAGAAGAAGAAAGGAGCGACTGGAACAATCTTGTCCTCCCCCTGCCCTCCCATGCAACTTCTGCCCGCAGCTCTTCCACCACCAATTGGGTCTCGTAAGTCATATCCAGCATGAACATCAGCTAAGGAGACCAGATAATTAAATAATATATTATGCAAAAAAGGGAAGCCGGAAGGAGATGACGAAACCGATGCTTGGACACGAGCTGTAAATATGAACATATTCTACTATTGAATGAAATCTCTCTCTCTCTTTCTCTCCCTCCTGTAGATGTCCAGTCGAGAAAGGGAAGCAGCCAAAAAGGAGGTGACTTTACTGTCCAAAATGAATCATCCCAACATTGTGGCTTTCTTCCAGTCATTTCATGGTTAGTGCAGTGTCATGTCACTGACCTGTAATTAAACCCAGAGAGCTGTTTAACTTGCTGAAACAGGTGCACACCTTAATCTCTGTGTATTTATTTTGCCAAACGTGAATCATTTGTACAATCAGAAGAAGAATATGAATACTTTTGACTGATTTGACTCATTTGACTGAATCTTAGCAGAAAGTACAGAATTATACTACACACGTCAGAATTCATCCTGCTACTTCTGTCAGCAGTCACATCATCAGTAAATGCCAGTGACCCAGTTCCACTGGCAGCCGTACACGCCCATGTCCAACATGACTGACAGCAGAATTGGTTCATTTAACTGATTCATATCATTTGATCCATATTTGCACTGGAAATTGAGTGTGAATTTGTTTTTTAATTGTGTAGAATACCCTGTGTGCTAGGGTGGCACAGTGGTGTGGTGGTTAGCGCTGTCGCCTCACGGCAAGAAGGTCCGGGTTCGAGCCCCGTGGCCGGCGAGGGCCTTTCTGTGCGGAGTTTGCATGTTCTCCCCGTGTCCGTGTGGGTTTCCTCCAGGTGCTCCGGTTTCCCCCACAGTCCAAAGACATGCAGGTTAAGTTAACTGGTGACTCTAAATTGACTGTATGTGTGAATGGTTGTCTATGTGTTAGCCCTGTGATGACCTAGCGACTTGTCCAGGGTGTACCCTGCCTTTTGCCCGTAGTCAGCTGGGATAGGCTCCAGCTTGCCTGTGACCCTGTAGAACAGGATAAAGCGGCTAGAGATAATGAGATGAGACCCTGTGTGCTTTCTTTGACAGCATATTAGAGCCATTGTAGGGAAAAAAAAACAGTGCTGAGATCTTACATTTACGAGAAAAAACTCAGAAATTCTGAGATTAAAAAGTCACAAATTTATGAGAAAAAAAAATGCTAATGCTTCCCAGATTCCAGGCTGCAGTGCATTCTGGGCAATGCAGTTAAAAATCTCTTTGCACATTATTCTTTTATTGGACGATTGAGAAGATTGAGGACGATTGAGACTGTATTTCCTATAACTCTTGACTCAGGCGTTTCAGCATAACAGAGATTTGGGCAGAAGAGAAGAATCCATGAACTGAAAGTAACAGGAAACTGCTTTTGCACAATAATTACACATTTATAAACAGCTAAGACAAAAACGGACATAAATAAACATAGCTGTACGTTTTATACAAGCTTCTCACATTGCATCCAGCAAGCACAACAATCAATCACATGCTTCCTGCCTGCAGTGCATTCTGGGAAATGCAGTTAAAAATCTCTTAGCAATTTATTCTTTTATATTGTTTGATCAGGGAGGAAAGACTGGATTTCCTGTAAATGCAGTTCATTTTCTATTTTGTGTGTCTTTAAAGTGGAGTGATGTGGTTCCTTAACATCTACATCTGTTTTGAACAATAATAGTTTTGGTCTTGAAGTTGACTGTCAGGTCTCAGGTCTGACAGCACTGCAGCAGGTCCAAGTCCAGATCAGGGCCCCTGCTGGCTACTTGTCCCTCTAAATGTAACTGCTTTGTGGTGAAGAGTGTAGAGTGAGACCGTTTGCTGATTGAGCTAAAATGGAGGCCAGTTAGTTAATATGTACAGTACTGTGCAAAAGTCTTAGGCACCTTATTTTTTCATACAAGCTTTGTTATGGATTTCTATTTTATGACTTCTACATAAAATTATCAAGTCAGTACAAAAACGTTTTGGAGTTCCAAACGTTCATTTTCCAGCACAAAATTAAATGTTACAGAAAAAAAAAAGTTTGTATCTGAGCAGAATATTTCATAAGAAAGCACTTTTCAGATTAAAAAAGAAAACCTAATGAAGGCTACTGGGTTTTGCTGCAAAATTAAGAAGCAAGTGTGACAGTCAAAGTGTCCAGAAGAACTGTGGATGGTTCTGCAATATACTCAGTAAAACCTACAGCTCATTTCCTGAGTGTCAGTAAACCTGCTGAGAGTGAGCAAACTACAAACATGGACAACCCGGACTACAACTCCCAAAACACACAGCGCCTTCTATCTCCCGCCTACTGAATCACAGCTGGCTCGCATTTCCGCAATTACCTGTCCCTCCATATAAACCCCAGTCATACTCACACCATTGCGAAGTATCGTCCTGAGTTTACCAGTTCATACCAAGCATTGCATCTTTCTGATCGCTTTTCCGACTATTGACCCTCGCTAGTTCTTCCTCGTTTCCTTGCTCTTTGTCTTGTCCTTGTTACACTGTTTGCCGATCGCCTGACCCACGCTAGCCTACTGACTACGATTCCTGTGTCTTGTTTTGGCTTGGTTTACTCTTCAAAAGCTGTCTTCTGCCGCACATACATCTGTAAGTGCCTGCATCCTCACAGGATACTTTGCGAGCATAGATGTAGCAGAGGATTTAAAAACAGATGGCTCTTAATGCTCAGGGGCGTTTGCTAGGAGAACATGAACAGATGCTTGCCGATTTGAACACCAGAATGACACAGCTTGCAAATGTGAGGTCGCAGGCCCTCCAAGTGTGCCCCAAGCCTCCTCCTTGTCCAGCATTACAACTCCCCACTCCTGAGAAGTTCGCTGGAGACACCACCGCATGTGAAGGATTTTTACTGCAATGCTCTTTGTATTTCGCCACCATGCCAGATTTACCCGATGAGTAAAAAAATTGCTAAGTTTCTGTCTCTTCTCACGGGCAAAGCGCTCCACTGGGCTACAGCTGTCTGGAACAGGGGAGGAGAACAAATGAAATCCTACGAGCAGTTTCTCTGCCTATTTAAGAGTGTTTGATCATGAACCAGAAGGGTGAAAGCCTACTTGCCAGTTTGCAGGGCACTAGAAGTATCGCAGAGTATGCCCTGGACTTCAGGATGCTAGCAGCCGCCAGCAGGTGGAATGACCCTGCCCTGAAGGCGGTTTTTCGTCAAGGTCTACATCCCGAGATAATCAGTGAACTGGTGTGTAGGAATGAGAATCTCTCACTGGATGCCCTCATTGACCTGGCAATTCGATTAGACCAACTCTTAAAGCACCGGCCCTCTCTCCACGATGGCACCAAGGCTGCTTCACCACCAGAGGACAACTCACCTATAGAGGTTTCACGCACAAGGTTGACCCATGTGGAGCACGCCAGATGATGCAAGGAGGGACTGTGCTTCTACTGTGGGAGCTCAGATCACAGCATTCAGCATTGCCCAGTCCGACCTGCCTGGGGAGCCCCAATAGATAAACCTGTCCAAGCTACGAGTGCGGTGAGGGAGCGCAACTCAAAATCCCTTCAAATTTTAGTGTTACTAAAGATGGCATCCTCCACTCATGTCCTGTCCGCTTTCATTGATTCAGGAGCAGAGGGCAACTTTATCAATAAAACCCTCGTGCAAAAGCTCAGCCTGCCAATCACCCCTTTGCACAGCGCTCTTAGCATTAGGGCAATCAATGGAGGACCCATAGGTGACGGACTGGTCACATCACGAACTCAACCCATACAGATACAGGCGGGTGCATTGCATAAGGAGCTCATCTCACTCTACATCATGACAACTGTTCGTCATGACATCATCTTAGGATATCCCTGGCTACAACTCCATGATCCTCTCATCTCATGACAAAACAAGAAAATTCTCCAGTGGTCACCCATGTTTTCAGAGCTGCCTTTCTCATCCTCAATTCCTAGTGTCCTCCACTTCTGTAGAGAGTCCTCTACCAGACTTCATGGACAACGTTCCCAAGTGCTACTGGGATCTTTCTGAAGCCTTCAGTAAGGGGAAGGCCTGCAGGTTACCGCCACACCGGCTGTATGACTGTACCATAGATCTACTGCCAGGCATGACTCCGCTCCGAGGTCACATCTATCCCCTGTCCCAAAAGGAACATGCTGTCATGGAGGAATACATTCAGGAGGCTGTCAAGCAGGGTTACATCCCCCCGTCGAAATCTCCTGCGTCTGCTGGCTTCTTCTTTGTGGAGAAATGAGGGTGCGGACAGCGGCCCTGCATTGATTACAGAGGACTCAATGAAGTAACAGTCAAGTACCTGTATCCTCTCCCTCTGGTTCCGGCAGCTCTGGCACAACTCCATTCCGCCAAGGTTTTTTCCAAGCTTGATTTACGCAGCGTGTATAACCTGATCTAGATTAAATGGGGCAATGAATGGAAAGCCGCCTTCAGCACAGCCACAGGTCACTTCAAATACTGGGTCATGCTGTATGGCCTTTCTTCGGCACCCAGTGTGTTCCAAAGTTTCATGAATGACATGCTGTGGGACATGCTGGGCAAATATGTCATTGCCTACATTGATGACATTTTGGTATATTCTTCAGACTTCCACAATCACCAGAAGCACATCAGAGCTGTTCTCAAGTGTTTATTGGAAAACCACCTCTACATAAAGGCCAAGAAATGTGAGTTCCATTGAAACAAGATCTCCTTCCTGGGCTACATAATCAGTGCGGAAGGAATGAGTATGGACTCAACCAAAGTCTTTGCAGTGACCTCCTGGCCAACCCCCAAGTCAGTCATAGATCTCCAGAGATTTCTAGGCTTTGCAAACTTTTATTGCCGTTTCATTAGGAACTTCAGCACCTTGGCCGCTCCTTTAACCACGTTACTGAAGAAGGGTCTCAAGTGTCTTCGGTGGAATCTGATGGGAGAGGAGGTCTTCAACCAGCTAAAGTTAGCTTTCACTTCAGCACCGATACAAGTTCGATACATGTTCCAAGATGGAGCTGCGGACGGTTGCCTCGGTACTTCGCTCTCTCGTACTATCTACGTTTTTGTGTATTTGTTGTGTTTCTTGCGCTTCTTCTCTGGTCACATACTCCAGAGAAGAACTCAAACATTGGAATAACCACCAGTAAAGTTTTTTCATCGGTTTTCATCGATCCGGAAAGTTTTCCAGAGCTACTTGTTGGAGGAGCAGCAGCTCTCTATGGTCTCCACCGAGGACGCCGGAGACACTGGGGGAAGCAAGCTGGCTTGCTCATCAGGCTGAGGCAGCGGGGATTTCGCACTGTGCTCCCGTCTATTCACCTGGCTAACATCTGCTCTCTGGCCAACAAGATAGACAAACTGCTGCTCCTCAACACAATCAACACGGATTTTAACAGATCTGCTGCCTTGTGCTTCACCGAAACCTGGCTCAGTGAGCACATCCCGGACACTTCTCTCCACCTGCCTGGATTTCACCTGCACCGAGCGGACCGTGAAATGGAGCTCACAGGGAAAACGAGGGGAGGCGGAGTCTGCTTTTACATTAACAAAGGTTGGTGTACTGATGTCACGGTTCTAAACAAATCATGCAGTCCTCATCTGGAGACATTATTCATAAACTGCAAACCGTTTTATGCTCCGTGAGAGTTTTCCTCATTTATTCTGGTTGGAGTCTACATCCCTCCTCAGGCTTGTGTTACTGAGGCATTACAACACCTGGCTGACCAGATAAACAACATGGAGAAAAAAAACCCTGGACTCTTTGCTCATTGTTTTGGGGGACTTTAACAGAGCAAACCTCAGCCATGAACTGCCAAAATATAAACAGCACATTAAGTGTCCCACCAGGGACACTAACACTCTGGACCATTGTTACACTGTTTTAAAGGACTCATACCACTCTGTCCCCCGTGCAGCCTTGGGACTATCTGATCACTGCATTGTTCATCTTATCCCGACCTACAGGCAGAAGCTGAAATCTGCTAAGCCTGTAGTCAAGACCGTGAGGAGATGGTCCAATGAGGCCAAAGTGGAACCTAAGTGGAGCCTGCTTTGACTGCACTGATTGGAGTGTTTTTGAGGCTGGAGCTTCAGACCTGCATGAACTGACTGATACCGTGACATCTTACATCAGTTTTTGTGAGGATATGTGTGTGCTCACCAAGACCTTCCGCACATACAACAACAACAAACCCTGGTTCACTGCAAAACTCAGGCAGCTTCGCTAGGCCAAGGAGAAGGCCTACAGAAGTGGGGACAGAGTCCTGTACAAACAGGCCAGAAACACACTGACGAAAGAGGTGAAAGCAGCTAAGAGGAGCTACGCTGAAAGGATCAAAAACAGCCTTTCAGCCAATGATCCGGCATCAGTGTGGATAGGCCTGAAGAATATCACCAGCTACAGGAGACCATCCCCCAACACTGCAATGAACCATCAACTGGCTGACGAGTTGAATGTGTTCTACTGCAGATTTGACACATTCACACCTCTCCCCCCCTCAGACATTAAAGACCCATTTACACTGTAGGTACAGTCCCTTTAAGAAACTACATTTCCCATCAGCCAACTTCCGCGTTGACCTACGTCACGCCTGGGCGGGATCACCAACGTCACATCCTCCAGGAAGGCATAAGTAACGGAACAACGCTTCCGTCTCTCTCGTGGATGTCAAGCCATCTGGACACAAAGAGATACCCTGCACCAGAAAACCAGATAAAGACGTCTTTTCTTTTCCTCAAGAATCAGAGTTTCGCGCTTTTCTTTCACCTTTGGCCACGGTTGATTCTAGGATCGCGCGATTTTTAAACTCAGCTTGAGTTACAACCGGTTTTCGGTTATTCATTATACGTATGTACGGACTGCAGCCCAAGCAGTTAATTAATGTTAGAAGCGACCGACTCCTTCTAATAAAGCACTGTGCACATTATTTTAAAAAGAGATTTTCTTCCCACGAGCTACGAAGCGTCGGACCAAGAATTCTGTTTCCTACAGAAGTCTCCATGGGCTCCTGTGAAACTCAGCCTCTCCAAGAATTCTCTGCTTTCTACAAAAGGGCGAGATACTGAAGTAAGACTTGGCATTTTGGGCAGAAAAACTAGTCTTAGGAATTAGTTTTATGAAGCAGTGTGAATTTAAACTCAGGAACGGTTTAATTGTGTACACTGTAACACTTAGGATGTTGAATTGATTGTTCTATTTTGTTTTAATCTCTCAATTGTTTAATAGATAGGCTGTGCATGCTTCTCTTTATTCCTTACTAACATCCTCAATTTCCTTATTACACATTTTGACCTCATCAAGATTTCAGTGGATTTAGGCAAGGCAAGGCAAGGCAAGTTTATTTATATAGCACATTTCATACACAATGGCAGTTCAATGTGCTTTACAGAAGTAAAAACAAAAACAGTAAACAATAGAGAAATAAAATTACATAAAATAATTTTATCTTTATTCTAAAATAATTAATTAAAAGAAAATAATAAGAATTAAACAATAGTAGAAATAAAATATTAAAATGCCAAAAAGAAAAAGGAGAAAGAGAAAGAGAAAAAAAAAACCTAGCAAAATAAAATAGAATAAAGTTAAAATAAATTTAAAACATGCAGAGAAAAAGATTATAAAAAATGTAAAATATTAATTATTTAAC
Organism: Neoarius graeffei; assembly: GCF_027579695.1. Classification (NCBI taxonomy): domain Eukaryota; kingdom Metazoa; phylum Chordata; class Actinopteri; order Siluriformes; family Ariidae; genus Neoarius; species Neoarius graeffei. The sequence goes on from NC_083581.1 coordinate 10,183,833, forward strand.
AGAAAGCATCTGAAAACAGCTTGGTCTTTAACCTAGATTTGAAGCTGCCAACAGCAGGAGCATTTTTAATGTCCTCTGGCAGTTGGTTCCATAGCTGTACTGCATAGTAGCTAAAAGCTGCTTCACCACACTTTGTTTTAACAACTGGTTTTAATAGTAAATTTTTCTGTTGCGATCTGGTAGATCTGATTGGGTTAGGCCGCTGCAACATATCAGAGAGGTAATTGGGCCCTGTACCATTTAGAGATTTGTACACCAGCAGCAATGCTTTAAAGTCAATTCTGTAGCTTACTGGAAGCCAGTGAAGTGTTATGAGTGTTAGTAGTGTTATGAGCTAGTGGGTTAGCTACCGGCTAGTCTTTTGTTACTTAGAAACACGTGGCCACAGGCCTCGCAACACACCTTAGCTAAACACACAGCTAATTCCTTTGTCTTGTTAGCAAGCTAGGCTAACCTTTTGCTTAGGCCACAGGCCACACACAAACACACCTTAGCTAGCAATCCATGCTAACTTTTTGTTCAGGCCACACACAGGCTAACTCTTTGTCAGGCCACGTGGACATACACAAACACACCTTAGCTAGCATTCCTTTGTCTTAGCTAGTGACACAAGGCTAATCTGTGTCTCCACACGTGGCCAACACATCTTAATTAGCAACCAAAGCTAACTCTCTCGCTGTACTTAGAAACACGTGGTCATAAGGCCTCACACACACACACACACACACACACACACACACACACCATATCATATTTGTATATAATGATTCCAACTGCTATTATCCATTTTTATCTTTGTTATAATAAATTCATTAATTATTGAAACTGTGTGTGTTTATTTGTTGTTCCAATACTTTTGAAGTCACCCAAATCTCAAAAGAATTCCAAGGTGCATATGAGTTATGTAATACGGTAAGTGATCATAATAATTTGGAATATACTATAATTTAGCTGTTTGGTAATTTATTATTAAGCATCAAAATTAAAGGTATTGTTTAATGAGACTGATTTATTAATTAATGAGATTGATCACTCAATTACCAATTGCACCTACAACACCCCCTGCTATTATGTCTATTCTCGCCTCTGACCCCACACCAGCACTCAAGATCTGTGAAGAGGATGTTTGTCAGCTTTTTCGCAGACAGAAGATCAGGAAGGCACCTGGCCCAGACGGTGTGTCACCCTCCTGTCTGAAGGTCTGTGCTGATCAGCTGGCCCCCATCTTCACCCAGATCTTCAATAGATCCCTGGAGCTGTGTTGAAGTCCCCTCATGCTTCAAACACTCCACAATAATCCCGGTTCCCAAGAAAACCACCATCACAGGACTGAATGACTACAGGCCTGTAGCCCTCACATCTGTAGTCATGAAGTCCTTCGAGAGACTGGTGTTGTCACACCTGAAGGACATCACAGACCCCCTGCTGGACCAACTGCAGTTTGCCTACCAGGCAAACAGGTCAGCAGATGATGCAATCTATATGGGACTGCACTACATCCTGCAACACCTTGACTCTGCAGGGACGTATGCCAGGATCCTGTTCGTGGACTTCAGTTCGGCGTTCAACACCATCATTCCAGACATCCTCCACACCAAGCTCACCCAGCTCACTGTGCCCTCCTCCACCTGTCAGTGGATTATAAACTTCCTGACTGACAGGAAGCAGCAGGTGAGGCTGGGGAGCATCATATCCAGCACCCGGACTATCAGCACTGGCACCCCCCAGGGATGTATGCTCTCCCCACTGCTATTCTCCCTTTACACCAACGACTGCACCTCAAGAGACCCGTCTGTGAAACTCCTGAAACTTGCAGACGACACAGTGGTCATCGGCCTCATCCGAGATGGTGATGAGTCTGCATACAGATGGGAGATTGAACGGCTGGTCTGTTGGTGTGGTCAGAACAATCTGGAGCTGAACACGCTCAAAACTGTGGAGATGACAGTGGACTTTAGGAGGAACCCCCCTACCTTGCTGCCCATCACCAAGAACACTGTGACTGCTGTTGAAACCTTCAGGTTTCTGGGCTCCACAATCTCCCGGGACCTGAAGTGGGAGACCAACACAGTCACCATCATCAAAAAGGCCCAGCAGAGGTTGTACTTTCTGCGCCAGCTCAGGAAGCTCAACCTGTCTAAGTAGCTGCTGACACAATTCTACTTTGCCATCATTCAGTCTGTTCTCTGCTCTTCCATCACTGTTTGGTTTGGATCGGTCACCAAGCAGGACAAGAACAGACTGCAACGGACAATAAGGTCTGCAGAGAAAATTATTGGTGTCAGCCTGCCCTCCATTCAAGACCTGCACCTGTCCAGAGTCAGAAAATGGGCAGGTAACATCTCTGCAGATCCATCACACCCTGGGCACAAATTGTTTAAACTTCTCCCCTCGGGGAGACGCTACAGATCACTGTACGCAAAAACAACCAGACACAAGAACAGTTTTTTCCCTCAGGCTGTCTGTGATGAACAGCTAAAACTGGACTCAAATATCGTTAACATCAACTGTGAAATATCTGCACACTCATACTGTCATTCTGTGCACACTGTATATTTATATTTATTAAGTCATTCTTGCACTATGCACCATTTTGCACCAAAAGATATATATATATATATATATATATATATATATATATATATATATATATATATATATACACACACAGTGGTGCTTGAAAGTTTGTGAACCCTTTAGAATTTTCTATATTTCTGTGTAAATATGACCTAAAACATCAGATTTTCACACAAGTCCGAAAAGTAGATAAAGAGAACCCAGTTAAACAAATGAGACAAAAATATTATACTTGGTCATTTATTTATTGAGGAAAATGATCCAGTATTACATATCTGTGAGTGGCAAAAGTATGTGAACCTTTGCTTTCAGTATCTGGTGTGACCCCCTTGTGCAGCAATAACTGCAACTAAACGTTTCCGGTAACTGTTGATCAGTCCTGCATACCGGCTTGGAGGAGTTTTAGCCCATTCCTCCATACAGAACAGCTTCAACTCTGGGATGTTGGTGGGTTTCCTCACATGAACTGCTCGCTTCAGGTCCTTCCACAACATTTCCATTGGATTAAGGTCAGGACTTTGACTTGGCCATTCCAAAACATTCACTTTATTCTTCTGTAACCATTCTTTGGTAGAACGACTTGTGTGCTTAGGGTCGTTGTCTTGTTGCATGACCCACCTTCTTTTGAGATTCCGTTCAAGGACAGATGTCCTGACCTTTTCCTTTAGAATTCGTTGGTATAATTCAGAATTCATTGTTCCATCAATGATGGCAAGCTGTCCTGGCCCAGATGCAGCAAAACAGACCCAAACCATGATACTACCACCACCATGTTTCACAGATGGGATAAGGTTCTTATGCTGGAATGCAGTGTTTTCCTTTCTCCATACATAACGCTTCTCATTTAAACCAAAAAGTTCGATTTTGGTCTCATCCGTCCACAAAACATTTTTCCAATAGCCTTCTGGCTTGCCCATGTGATCTTTAGCAAACTGTAGATAAGCAGCAATGTTCTTTTTGGAGAGCAGTGGCTTTCTCCTTGCAACCCTGCCATGCACACCATTGTTGTTCAGTGTTCTCCTGATGGTGGACTCATGAACATTAACATTAGCCAATGTGAGAGAGGCCTTCGGTTGCTTAGAAGTTACCCTGGGGTCCTTTGTGACCTTGCTGACTATTACACGCTTTGCTCTTGGAGTGATCTTTGTTGGTCGAGCACTCCTGGGGAGGGTAACAATGGTCTTGAATTTCTTCCATTTGTACACAATCTGTCTGACTGTGGATTGGTGGAGTCCAAACTCTTTAGGGATGGTTTTGTAACCTTTTCCAGCCTGATGAGCATCAACAACACTTTTTCTGAGGTCCTCAGAAATCTCCTTTGTTCGTGCCATGATACACTTCCACAAACGTGTTGTGAAGATCAGACTTTGATAGATCCCTGTTCTTTAAATAAAACAGGGTGCCCACTCACACCTGATTGTCATCCCATTGATTGAAAACACGTGACTCTAATTTCACCTTCAAATTAACTGCTAATCCTAGAGGTTCACATACTTTTGCCACTCACAAATATGTAATATTGGATCATTTTCTTCAATAAATAAATGACCAAGTATAATATTTTTGTCTCATTTCTTTAACTGGGTTCTCTTTATCTACTTTTAGGACTTGTGTGAAAATCTGATGGTGTTTTAGGTCATATTTATGCAGAAATATAGAAAATTCTAAAGGGTTCACAAACTTTTTCAAGCACCACTGTAAAAAAGTAAAAAAAGTGGAAAAAAAGAGGTTTAGAGAGCTAAAAACTACAGAGCTACTGGAGAGGCAGCCGTCTCACACAGCGCCCATATATCATATTTATTATGGCTTACTGCTGTTTATAGTGTTTTTTTATGTTGAAATATTTAATTTCATTATTTTTAAGCCATTTTGTGCTACAGCATTTCTTTACATGTGCCTAAGACTTTTGCACAGTACTATTAATTAAATAGTGTTGGGCTCAGGCAGCAACCCTGTCTCACTCCATCCTACTGAGGGATGAAGTTAGGTCTTTTGTGCCAATTTTAATTCTGCACCTGCTGTTTGTGTACATGGATTTAGATCTTTGTGCCAAATAGAATCAAATGCTTTTTGGAAATCTATAAAACGTGCAAAGGTTTTTGTTTTGGTTAATGTGAAGATCAATTAGTGTGTGTTAGGTGTAAATATGATCACTGAGGCGGTGATTTGGTATGAATCCAACTTGACTTTTACTCAGGACATTGTGTTTCATAAGGAAGTCTGTAAGTCTCAAATTAATGATACTTACAAATAATATGGATAATGCAAAAAGAACTGTTAATGTACACTGCAGCCACTTTAATAGGATCTTGTTGTTGATTCTAAGATTCTTGTTCCTGGCTGCAGGAGTGGAACCTAATGTGATCTTTGGCTGCTGCATGTATGCATGGTTGCATGGTTGTAAAGAGTATGAGTTACTATATCCTTCCTGGAAGCTCGAACCAATCTGGCCATTTTTCTCTGACCTCTCTTATCAACAAGGCCTTTGTTTCCACCCACAGAACTGTTACTCACTCAATGTTTTTTTTGTTTTTCACACCATTCTGTGTAAACTCTAGCCCTTGTGTTGTACTCATATTCTGTATACACTCCTTGTCCTCCAGGTCAAAATGACCTGCCTTCACTAAACTCCCAAAATAAAGCAGCTTAATTGAATTGTAAACACCAAATAATTTTTGCCTGAAGAAAAATGTCATTCACCATAAATTGTGTGAATACCTGAGTTTTCCCTCTTCACATGGCAGAAAGATTTAATTTATTCAGGAGACACCACTCGTGACACTGTCAAATGTATTATTTTTTGCTGTATAGGTGGCAAGCAATATTTGTATAGTATTTCTGTAGCCTAAGAAAGTAGCAAACGTGTAAAAAGTTGCATTGAATGCATTTTATTCATCCCAATAAGTCAGTTGTTTTTTTTTTGCCAGTGAATAGTGTAATGAAATGTACAAAACAAAAATGTGAACATGTGAACTAAAACAACATAACTCAGTCAATTACAGTAGCACATGTAGGGCAGTATGCAAGTGCACAGCCATTGCAGATATTTCTTACACCTGCAGCACACAGTACAGTCCTTCTTTGGCAGGCAGAACTGACATCTCTTACTTGCCCCAGCTGGGGCAGTGGCTGGTGCAGCTGGATCCTCCGGTTGACCACAAGATCCAGCATCTGCTTTCACAACTGCTGCAGAGGCTTTAGCGCAGGAGAGATGCTCCCTTCTTTCGATGAATGGAGTTACAAGTGCCTTTCCCAGCTGCTCCAGGAACACCCTCATCTTCTTGTGCTTACGAGGCATCCAAGTATGATGCCTCAGTAAGCACAACGAGGCATTCAGATGAGCTACAGTGAATCAGATGATTGGCCAAGTGGAATTATATTCTATCTTGCTATTGCTCACAATTGTACACAATTTAAAAAAAAAAAAGTAGGGTTGATTTTCTCTCCATATCACAAAGGCATTGTAGGAGGAAACATCAATGATGTTGTGGAAGATGACCAGAGGCCAGCGGGCAGTCTTCCTGCTGCAGCTGTATGTTCCAATTACAGTGCTGCTTGAAAGTTTGTGAACCCTTTAGAATTTTTTATATTTCTGCATAAATATGACCTAAAACATCATCAGATTTTCACACAAGTCCTAAAAGTAGATAAAGAGAACCCAGTTAAACAAAATACAAAAATATTATACTTGGTCATTTATTTATTGCGGAAAATGATCCAATATTATGTATCTGTGAGTGGCAAAAGTATGTGAACCTCTAGGATTAGCAGTTAATTTGAAGGTGAAATTAGAGTCAGGTGTTTTCAATCAATGGGATGACAATCAGGTGTGAGTGGGCACCCTGTTTTATTTAAAGAACGGGATCTATCAAAGTCTGATCTTCACAACACGTTTGTGGAAGTGTATCATGGCACAAACAAAGGAGATTTCTGAGGACCTCAGAAAAAGCATTGTTGATGCTCATCAGGCTGGAAAAGGTTACAAAACCATCTCTAAAGAGTTTGGACTCCACCAATCCACAGTCAGACAGATTGTGTACAAATGGAGGAAATTCAAGATCATTGTTATCCTCCCCAGGAGTAGTTGACCAACAAAGATCACTCCAAGAGCAAGACGTGTAATAGTCGGCGAGGTCACAAAGGACCCCATGGTAACTTCTAAGCAACTGAAGGCCTCTCTCACATTGGCTAATGTTAATGTTCATGAGTCCACCTTCAGGAGAACACTGAACAACAATGGTGTGCATGGCAGGGTTGCAAGGAGAAAGCCACTGCTCTCCAAAAAGAACACTGCTGCTCATCTGCAGTTTGCTAAAGATCATGTTGACAAGCCAGAAGGCTATTGGAAAAATGTTTTGTGGACGGATGAGACCAAAATAGAACTTTTTAGTTTAAATGAGAAGCGTTATGTTTGGAGAAAGGAAAACACTGTATTCCAGCATAATAACCTTATCCCATCTGTGAAACATGGTGGTGGTAGTATCATGGTTTGGGCCTGTTTTGCTGCATCTGGGCCAAGACAGCTTGCCGTCATTGATGGAACAATGAATTCTGAATTATACTAGCGAGTTCTAAAGGAAAATGTCAGGACATCTGCCCACGAACTGAATCTTAAGAGAAGGTGGGTCATGGAGCAAGACAACGACCCTAAGCACACAAGTCGTTCTACCAAAGAATGGTTAAAGAAGAATAAAGTTAATGTTTTGTAATGGCCAAATCAAAGTCCTGACCTTAATCCGATTGAAATGTTGTGGAAGGACCTGAAGCGAGCAGTTTATGTGAGGAAACCCACCAACATCCCAGAGTTGAAGCTGTTCTGTATGGAGGAATGGGCTAAAATTCCTCCAAGTTGGTGTGCAGGACTGATCAACAGTTACCGGAAACATTTGGTTGCAGTTATTGCTGCACAAGGAAGTCACACCAGACACTGAAAGCAAAGGTTCACATACTTTTGCCACTCACAGATATGTAATATTGGATCATTTTTCTCAATAAATAAATGACCAAGTATATTTTTGTCTCATTTGTTCTCTTTATCTGAGTTCTCTTTATCTACTTATCTACTTTATCTACTGAGTTCTCTTTATCTACTTTTAGGACTTGTGTGAAAATCTGATGATGTTTTAGGTCATATTTATGCAGAAATATAGAAAATTCTAAAGGGTTCACAAACTTTCAAGCAGCACTGTACCTTATCTAGGTTGTCCACACCTCCTTTGTTGCAGCTGTAGTCTAGGATGATGGCTGGCTTCCTGTCCTCATCATCGCTAATGTCAGCCTTTGTGTGCAGTGTACTCAAAAGTACCACATTCTTATTTTACTTTGAGAGGTAGGAAACCAGATTGGTGGTGGGTGTGAAGGCAAACTTTGATGAGAATACCTCTCTCTCCTTTGATGCAAGCAGTGCAGGTGCTAGCTCAGGCTTGTTCTTTCGAACTGTGCCAACCATGGTGATCTTTCTCTTCAGGAGCTGCTGTCCCAGTTCATAAGAGGTGAAGAAATTGTCACATGTGACATTGTGACCCCTCAGTCCCTGTGTCACATCAAGCACAACCTGTATCCCCTGGTTCTTCTCTGGGCCTCCACTGGTTGGCTTCCCGGTGTAGACTGCATCTCCCAAGTGTAGCTGGATTTGGCGTTGCAGGCCACCCATATCTTGATCCCATATTTTGCTGGCTTGCTGCGCATATACTGCCGGAAAGCACAATGACCTTTGGACAGAAGAGATTAGCATCTGTAATTAGTTTCAATGTCACAGAAAACAGTCACAGTAATCAATAGGGAAAATCACTTTTATTACAGATATGAAAATAAACATTTACCTCTGAATGGAACCAGTTGCTCATCCACCATTATGTCAGGCCCAGGGTTGTAGAGGTATGGCAGCTGCTCCACCCACTTGTCTCAGACCTCTCTTATGGCTGCCAGTTTGTCTGTCACATGTCTTGCAGGCCTTGACTCATGGTTATCAAATCATAGCAGTCTTGAGTAAATGTGAAAAAGTTTGAGTGGCAATGTGGCATGGAAAATTGCCCTTCCACTCTCTGCATCCCATAGACTAGCTGCAGCCTCACCTTGGGACCTGTAAACACCTGGTAAGATTAGCAGCCCTGTATAGGTATGCAGGTCAGTCTCATCCATCCTTTTCCAGCTGTCTCCGTATTTTTGAAAACCCTCCAGATTTGCCATCTCCAGGATTATTTTTTCCATTGCTGGTGTGATGAACAGGAAAAATGTTGAGGTAATGTCATGGGCGTGGGAAATGGCATACCTTGTGGGTCCTGGGGTCATCTTCAAGACATTTTGTGCTGCCATCCTGCCCTGTTTGTCATATGCTGCTGAGGACCATGCTATTTTGCTGTTTTTTGACAGGAAAGTCTCTCAGCTTGAGGGATTTCTTCTTCTTCTTCTGAAGATGATGAATCGTGCTCTGGGTTGTATTCCTCCCCATCTTCTTCTTCTTATACCTCCTCCACTTCCTCTTCTGAATCAGAGTTGTCTTGCTGGACATCTGAAAAAATCAGTTCTTGAGCCTGTTCGGCAGTATAACAGGCACTCGTGGCTTCAGCACAGAGAGAATTTGTGGTACTGTCATCTGCAGCACCTTTATAGCCTCTGAGAGGCCACACAAACCATAATGAATCATGGTCATCAGTTCATCAGATTTTCACACAAGTCCTAAAAGTTGTAGGCAATATTGTTACCTTTTGATCATGAGAGCCTGTCTGTTCCTGCACCTGCTTTCCTACACTTTTTACCCTGTGTAGGGTTTGAAACTGCACACATACAGACAAGGTGTCAATATTGTTACATTTCAATCATGAGACTCTGTTTGTTCCCGCACGTCAAGACACTGATCTATAGTCCCACCCCCTTGGGTCAGATCTGGTCACAGGCAGTGCACTCTGCTGGAGAAGACTTTGGTCTTTGATCTTAGACAGAACTAAAGCATTCTCACATTTTTGGGGTGTGTACCTGACTCTGTGACTGTGATCAACTCAGTTTGACTGTCGGGTCATTTTGACCCGAAGACAATATTATTAACTTTTTTTGTACAGCTTACATGGAAATGTGAATAAAGGCAACATTTCACTTTTTCTAATGTTGGGATCAATCTAGGAAAAGTCATCAAATTTCAAGTTGAAAAAGTATTATTTAGGGGATTTTTTACTGCTGTTAAACACAGTAGCGGGTCATTTTGACCCAAGGACAACACAAGGGCTAGAGACTGTTGTGTGTGAAAACCCCAGGAGATCATCAGTTTCTGAAATACTCAAACCAGTCCATCTGGCACCAACACCCATGCCACAGTGAAAGTCACACTTTGAGATTGCAATTTTTCCCATTCTGATGTTTGTTTGTTATGCTCTAGATGCTTGCTGGTGTGTTTATATTCCCCATGTTCCTCTGTCAGAGGTTTAGCGCGGTATGTTATAAAGCTTTGCTGTGTGTCATCCTGATGTCATTCATGCACATTGTAAAGTTTGTGTGCTGTTTATTGAGTATGTTTTGCTTGTGTTTGGTGCACTGGTTGAACTGTGGTTTACAATGAGACTTTGAGCGCAGAGGCTAATGGTGCACGTTTGGCGAACTTGTAGAGGCTTGCACCCTTGATTGTGCGGCGCGAAGTGTGTAACCTTCAGAGCAGAGTCTGTAAACATTACGAAATTGTGTATTTGTTTACCACCATGTTACGTTAATTATTTTTGTTTGGTTTTTTTTAGCTTTCACAGTGCTTGGTGTATGGTGTATGGTGTTTGATGTCAAGTCAAGTTTATTTTTATAGCGCTTTTAACAATAGACATTGTTGCAAAGCAGCTTTACAGAATTTGGATGACTAAACATGAGCTAATTTTATCCCTAATCTATCCCCAATGAGCAAGCCTGTGGCGACGGTGGCAAGGAAAAACTCCCTCAGACAACATGAGGAAGAAACCTTGAGAGGAACCAGACTCAAAAGGGAACCTGTCCTCATTTGGGTGATAATAGACAACGTGATTATAACATTTTTAACAGTTTTAACATGAAGTCAATTTTGTTGATGTTATAACTCTTCATTGATGGAAACTTGAGTGCAAAACTGTTCATGACAACTGCAGTCCTAAAGTTAGCAAGTCAACTGTGGTCCTCAGCCATAAAAGCATGACTGTAAGTGTCTAGAGCATCTTCCAAGTGTGACTTTCAGCTGTCCATATGGGGCCGTCCTCCACAGGAGTGATGTGATGAGACTCCAACCAGACGTAGGGCATCAGAATGGATCAGGCAGGTCTGAGGAGCAGAAGAGGTCAGCATCTCGATCTAAGGATTGACATGTAACTCAGAGGAACAGACGGGGGGGGAGACACAGGTTGTTAGGTATGCCCAATGTCACCTGATAAGTAAGAACAGTATACATTTTGCACTGAGTGCAAGCAGGGACTCCAGCAAAACTATGACAGCATACCTTTTTTTTTTTTTTTGTTATTCACATATTTTTTTATTTTCAAACACAATGCAACATAACACACCACAGCATTTTACACACAAAATAAACAACAAAAATTCACAAAACAAAAACATAACATAACACAATTGCACAGCACTACAGATTACAGTCCCCCAGGGGTGGAGCGGCCCTTTGACATTCAGGCCCTCCCAATAAATGTGCCTTACGCGATTTCATTGGAAATTCCTTGAAACCTACAAGTTTTCACATGATTACAGACTAGTTGACCTATATATCTTTCATTTTTGCTACACATTCTTATCATGGTTAAAAAAAATAAAAAAAAAAAAAAACGTGAAATCCCTAAACAAACTTAAAATATAATAAATTGTAATGTTTTCAAGCTAAACTAAGCTGTTCCTTTTATATTTAATTGTTTTTCATTTGAGGAATTTGCAAAAAAACTGCAATGCATGATGGGTAGGATCTAAAGGCTGCCTAACGTCCTCATCCATCTGATGACATACAACAAGACTAGGAAGGTGCATGCCTGGTTGCGGTTGTTGGTTGTCTACTAGAAACGAATTCAGCATGTTTAAAAATAAAAGTGGGGCACAAAAGAGGAAGGAAAAGAAAAATAAAGAGGAAGCAAACTCTAAACTTTCAAAGTTGGATTCATTTTTTACTTTGCCTTCTCCTGTCCCTGAATTTGCTAGTAGTGAACATGCATTGCCCTGTGTTAGCACTAGCAGCAGTAGCGTGGTGGTGCTTAACAGTAGCTCCGGCCAAAGTCATATAGAGGAGGGTGGGGAACGTGGAGAGGGGTTAGCTGAGATGAGCAACCAGAATCAGGAGGGTAGGGAACATGGAGAGTTAGCTGAGTTAGCTGAAGTGAGCAGCATGATTCCCAGCATGGAATCATCAAACCCAGCTAATTTTCCAACAGACCATGGTAATTTCCCTGAAAATATTGCAGATGCTAATGTGAAGTATATCCTTCAAACTGGCCCATGTAAGCCAAATGGTCCCTTTCCCGTCACTGGCAACTGCAGTTTTTCAACCCATTACTACACGTCTGTCACTAAAGCTGGTATTAAACTTCCACGAAGCTGGTTATGCTACTCCCCCAAGCTTGACTGTGCATATTGCAAGCCTCACTGGCTTTTTGCCAATCGTCAAGCCCCTTCCTACAATAATGCCTGGGTAAACGGAGTTAGAGATTGGAAACATATCTCCTCCAAAATTGCAGTGCATGAATCTACCCAGATCCATCTTGGTGCGTGTGTAGTCTATGAGCAGTGGAAACTCCATGGTACAATAGATGCTGATATGGAAAGGGATGTTTGTAATGCGGCTGACTTTTGGAGGCAAGTGTTAGAGCGCATTGTGAATGTCACACTGACCTTAGCGTCATGTAACATGGCATTTAGGGGACACCGAGAGTCCATTGGGCAGGGGAACGCAGGAAACTTTTTGTCCATCATTGAACTGTTGGCCTGCTACGACCCTGTCCTGAAAGAACTGATCAGCCAGCCCGAGGGATCAGTTAAATATCTGAGCCATGCTATTCAGGATGAGATCATTTATATATTATCACGGAGACTCAAGAGCAACATAGTCCATTAAATAAATGCATCTCCATTTTATTCCATCATTATGGACACCACTCAAGACGTAGCAAAGCGCGATCATCTGAGCCAGGTCTTCAGGTATGTTTTAATTGATTAGGACGAAATGGGTGTTGCTACAGATATCAGGATAGTTGAGGCTTTTCTTGGATTCGAGATAACTGTGAATGCATCCGCTTCTGAACTGGAGGGCCGAATTATTAGCTGCATTGAAGGGAATGGCTTAGATCTCTCCAGATACCGTGGACAGGGTTATGACGGCGCAGCGAACATGAGCGGAATTTATTCTGGTGTTCAAGCGAGAATAGTGGAGCGGGAGCCCCTTGCTTTGTACGTGCACTGTGTGGCTCATTGTCTGAATTTGGTACTGAACGATTCTGTCAAAACTATCCCAGAGATTAGACAGTTTTATGATGTGGTTGAACAACTGTACAACTTTTTTGCCAACAGTGTTAAGAGATGGGCATTGGCGACTTATTGAGCCCAGAAAGCAGGGACATAACCTTGAAACGCCTCTGCCCAACCCGTTGGTCCTCCCGCTACGATGCGCTTGTTGCGTTAAAGTACAGATATGGAGACGTCATTAAAGCTCTCAACAAGCTCTCACTTACAAGTGAGAAAACGAATGAATGAGATGAGGCAGGGGGCGGCACGGTGGTGTAGTGGTTAGCGCTGTCGCCTCACAGCAAGAAGGTCCGGGTTCGAGCCCCGTGGCCGGCGAGGGCCTTTCTGTGCGGAGTTTGCATGTTCTCCCCGTGTCTGTGGGGGTTTCCTCCAGGTGCTCCGGTTTCCCCCACAGTCCAAAGACATGCAGGTTAGGTTAACTGGTGACTCTAAATTGACCGTAGGTGTGAATGGTTGTCTGTGTCTATGTGTCAGCCCTGCGATGACCTGGCGACTTGTCCAGGGTGTACCCTGCCTTTCGCCCATAGTCAGCTGGGATAGACTCCAGCTTGCCTGCGACCCTGTAGAACAGGATAAAGCAGCTACAGATAATGAGATGAGATGAGGCAGATGCACTTAAAAAGGCCATTACTAAATTTCAGTTCATATTTTTAATCAGCCTTCAGACAAAGATTTTGGAATGCACTAATGCCATCTCAAAGTTACTGTAGAAGAAGACCATTGATCTCAAAACGTCTGCATTATTGCAGAATGCTGTACGAACTCTACAGGAGTACAGGGAGCAGTCTGATGAGGCAAAGGCTTCCACTCTGGCACTGGCTGTGAAATGGGGCAGTCAAACGCAATTTGTAGCCATCAGGTTGAAAAAAGTGAAGCGCCACTTTGATCACCTTAGCAAAGACAGTCGACTTTCCGATGCAGAACATTATTCTCGCGTGAATGCGTTCTATGCATGCCTTGATGTAATCATTCAGCAGCTGTCACAAAGGTTTGTCAGTTTAAATCGGACTGCTCATTTGTTTGAGGCTATTCATCCAAATACGCTCCAGCATACCAAGGACGAGGAGCTGTACGAAGTGGCCCGTCGACTGTGTGATCACTATAGTCGGGATATTGACTCCAACTTTCCTGGTCAACTAGTGTCATTTAGGGCTTGTTTCAAGGAGCAGATAGTGAGACACACATCTGTGCTTAGCCTGGCCAGGTTGCTGGTAGTAGGTCATCCAGCAGTAACTTCTACATTTAGTGAGATGTGCATGGCCTTCTTGCTTTTTCTCACTCTCCCCGTCTCAGTTGCGACAGCAGAGTGCTCTTTCTCCAAATTAAAATTGATAAAAAATTATCTCAGGAGCACAATGGGTCAAGAGAGACTCTGTGGATTGGCCATTTTATCAATTGAGAATGAGCGAGCAAGAGCGCTTAACATCCCTCAAATAGTCGACGACTTTGCGGAGCGCAAGGCACGCCGAATGCCTTTTTAATGACGAACGCAGGTTTCCGTGTCGGCTTTGTAGTTGAAGACGTGCTTACACAATGAGGGTGTATCATTCATGATTGCTGGATTTTTTTGTTGTTGTTGTTTAGTGTCTATTTGGAACATAATAAAAAATGAATAGAAAATACAGGCTATGTAGGCCTATAAAAAAAATAAAAATAAAATAATAATCATAAAAAAACCCTTTGAGCAAGTTCTGTTCTAATATAGCCTCATCATATGCCGCAGGCCTTTTGTTTGTTTGCAATTTCGCCATGGCTAGGTCCAAAGGCTATGTTCTTAAAAACTGCTTTTTGTTAGATATAGCCTGAGTAGGCCTATATGTCGCAAGCCTTCTAATTTGTTTGTTTGCAATTTCGCCGTGTGTGTGTGGGGGGGGCGCTGATTGGTGTTTTGCGCCGGGGCCTTGTGTGCAGTTGTTCCGCCACTGAGTCCCCCCTCCCCCGACACACATCCTGATATGCCTTGAATCATTACCTTTATCACTGATCCCCACCTTCTATATATGTTAGGAAGCTTCCCCACATATCACTGAATTTTGACACCGAGTCTCTTACTTTGGCTAGCATTAATTCATAAGAGGCTGTACTTGTCATGAGTTCAATCTAGTCCTTGTGACAGGGCATAATTGTACTTTTCCACTGCCCTAGAATGATCTTGGCTGCATTAAGAAAGCCTGCCAAAACCAGCCCAAACTGCCCCTTCGTAAGTCCAACCATTAACACAGTTTTATCACCAAGTAGGCAAAAATGGGGTGAGCTTGGCAAAGGTTGCTCCAACCACTCCTCCATACGTAGTCGTAATTACTTGATCCTAAAAAGGGGAGACCAGTGGACATTCCCACATGAGATGTAGAAAATTACCCAAAGAACCCTTACATTTCCAGCACTCATCACTCTGAATTAAACCAAGCCTTTTAAGTCTAACAGGGGTCCAGTAATATCCATGAATTATTTTATAATGAATAAATTTGCTCTTGATATCCCTCACTGGCCAACCCATATTATTAACAATATTCTCCCAAACTTCTTGTCCCATATCAATACCCAGATCCCTTTGCCATAATATCCTCAGATTGTCACTTTTACCATATAAGGCATTAGCAGCCATTTTATAGAAAACGGAGAAAGTTTGTGCCATGCTGGGAAGCTTCAAATAGTTATGCAATACATTTTCTGCTTGTTCTGCATTGTGGCCAATAGACAATATACAACTGCGTAACTGAAGGTATTTCCAAAAGTCCCCCTTGTCATTTAGATTATATCTGTTCCTAAGTCCTTCAAATGAACAGAAGATCCCTTCCTCAAATAAATCCTTAATGGTAACAACTCCTTTGCTATACCATGTTTTCCAAAAGATAGTTTTCTTTCCTACCTTAAAGTCAGGATTTTCCCATAAAGATGAATAACTCTGTACTGAGACATGCCAAACAGTTTATGGACCTTGATCCAAACATCCCTTGAGTGTTGTAAAATAGGGTTACTGTAACTACCTGAGCATTAGCTAGTTTTTGAGACAGAGCATCCATTTATCCAAATGGAAAGGTCAGTGACCTCTCAATCAAAATCCATCCCAAATTTCCAAATTTGACTCCCTTTTTGACCAGTGTTTACACAGTCTGACCATTTCAAAGGCTATATTATACAGTTCTATATTTGGCAAAGCCAGCCCACCCCTTTCTCTGGTAGTAAACAGCTTATTCATACTGATCTGAGGCTTCTTCCCATTCCACAAATAGTCTCTGACTATAACATTATACTGCTTAATCAGTGCTCCAGGAATTGTCAAAGGGATCATCATTGAAATATAGTTAATCTTTGAAGAAACCATCATTTTAACTGTATTTATTTTCGCCCATAAAGATACAGTGGTGCTTGAAAGTTTGTGAACCCTTTAGAATTTTCTATATTTCTGCATAAATATGATCGAAAACATCATCAGATTTTCACACAAGTCCTAAAAGTAGATAAAGAGAACCCAGTTAAACAAATGAGACAAAAATATTATACTTGGTCATTTATTTATTGAGGAAAATGATCCAATATTACATATCTGTGAGTGGCAAAAGTATGTGAACCTTTGCTTTCAGTATCTGGTGTGACCCCCTTGTGCAGCAATAACTGCAACTAAACGTTTCCAGTAACTGTTGATCAGTTCTGCACACCAGCTTGGAGGAATTTTAGCCCATTCCTCCATACAGAACAGCTTCAACTCTGGGATGTTGGTGGGTTTCCTCATATGAACTGCTCGCTTCAGGTCCTTCTACAAGATTTCCAATGGATTAAGGTCAGGACTTTGACTTGGCCATTCCAAAACATTAACTTTATTCTTCTTTAACTATTCTTTGGTAGAACAACTTGTGTGTTTAGGGTCATTGTCTTGCTGCATGACCCACCTTCTCTTGAGATTCAGTTCATGGACAGATGTTCTGACATTTTCCTTTAGAATTTGCTGATATAATTCAGAATTAATTGTTCCATCAATGCTGGCAAGCCATCCTGGCCCAGATGCAGCAAAACAGGCCCAAACCATGATACTACCACCACCATGTTTTACAGATGGGATAAGGTTCTTATGCTGGAATGCAGTGTTTTCCTTTCTCCAAACATAACACTTCTCATTTAAACCAAAAAGTTCTATTTTGTTCTCATCCATCCACAAAACATTTTTCCAATAGCCTTCTGGCTTGTCCACGTGATCTTTAGCCAACTGCAGACGAGCAGCAATGTTCTTTTTGGAGAGCAGTGGCTTTCTCCTTGCAACCCTGCCATGCACACCATTTGTTGTTCAGTGTTCTCCTGATGGTGGACTCATGAATATTAATATTAGCCAATGTGAGAGAGGCCTTCAGTTGCTTAGAAGTTAACCTGGGGTCCTTTGTGACCTCGCCGACTATTACACGCCTCGCTCTTGGAGTGATCTTTGTTGGTCGACCACTCCTGTGGAGGGTAATAAGGGTAATAATGGTCTTGAATTTCCTCCATTTGTACACAATCTGTCTGACTATGGATTGGTGGAGTCCAAACTCTTTAGAGATGGTTTTGTAACCTTTTCCAGCCTGATGAGCATCAACAATGCTTTTTCTGAGGTCCTCAGAAATCTCCTTTGTTTGTGCCATGATACACTTCCACAAACATGTGTTGTGAAGTTCAGACTTTGATAGATCCCTATTCTTTAAATAAAACAGGGTGCCCACTCACACCTGATTGTCATCCCATTGATTGAAAACACTTGACTCTAATTTCACTTTCAAATTAACTGCTAATCTTAGAGGTTCGCATACTTTTGCCACTCACAGATATGTAATATTGGATCATTTTTGTCAATAAATAAATGACCAAGTGTAATATTTTTGTCTCATTTGTTTAACTGGGTTCTCTTTATCTACTTTTAGAACTTGTGTCAAAATCTGATGATGTTTTAGGTCATATTTATGGGCAATTCCATGTAAATGTCAACCTCACCATGCAAAAATAAAGCAACATGTAATACATCAAAACCACTCCCAGAGATATCACCTTGGCCTGTATTTTACAGATGTGAATAAGTTGAACCAGTTTGTAACCAACCTAATATGTCACTGTCAGTCTTTCTTTCTTATAATGTAAAACCCAAGCTAAAATCAACTTTGATCATGTACAATTCTATATTATTGCCACAAGCCACAGAAATGTATGCTAAAATCCACAAAACAGCAAAACAATAGCCATCCTAAATATTATTTAAGAACTTTTGATAGTTTTAGCTGATATTTAGAGAGTTTTTCAAAGGGTTATGGTGGTTAAATTGCTGATTTTTCTAAACATATGCCATGTCTATTTCAGACGCGTCACATCCATAACGGAATTTCGTCACATCCATAACGCTGACTTTTCCTTCCGAAACTCTGCATGAAATACAAAATATTTTAAACAAAGATTTTTTAATATTCACCTTGGACCCCTCTATCAAATGGATATCTCCATTTCGACATTAGGTTTACAATTTCACAGAGTTTGATAAAAATGTACAGTCACCTAAGAAAAGTGATACTTTTTCTGTCACATCCATAACGCATCTTTTATTGGCATTTTCTGGCATGCCCTAGATGTACTATGGGAATTGTTCTTGTTCTATCACTTCTCCAGTATGGTACAGCCTTAAAATGTGCAACACCTGTTTAAATATTGGGAGACAATAAAACATGCACTGGGTCATTTGTTGCCATTTTGAGTTCAAGTGTCACGTCCATAACGCTGGAATTGCTCGTATGCAGAAATATAGAAAATTCTAAAGGGTTCACAAATTTTCAAGCATCACTGTATAAAGATGCGACATACTGTTAGTGATATACATGTAAGTGCTACCCCAGTTTATATTGCAGCTTATATATAACTGGGTTCTCTTTATCTACTTTTAGGACTTATGTGAAAATCTGATGATGTTTTAGGTCATATTTATGCAGAAATATAGAAAATTCTAAAGAGTTCACAAACTTTCAAACACCACTGTAAATTGATCAGTTTCCACTTAGCAAAGTTGGTCTTAATAGATTGAAGAACTGGATTCATATAAATTTGGACAAGTTCCTTAAAGTCTGTGGTTAACCTTATGCCCAAATACTTCATTCCTGAAGGTATCCAGGTAAATGGGAATGTTCCAATATCTGCATGTGAACAACCAGCAGAAATGGGCGTTACTTCAGATTTCTGCCAATTAATTTTGTAACCTGATATTTCTGAGAAATTCTCAATAATATCCATGACCCCTGGAATGGAAGAGGCCAGATCTGACAATATCAGCAGTATGTCATCTGCATACAAAAATAATTTGTGTATCTGTCCTCCTGCCAGCACACCCTTGATTTTTGAATCGTCTCTTATAGAGACTACCAATGGCTCCACAAATGTAGTAAAAAGCAACGGAGACAAAGGGTCCCCCTGCCTAGTCCCTCGACCTAAATGAAAGAGCGGAGACACAATGCTGTTAGTGAGAACAGCTGCCCACGGTGCAGAATACAGAACCTTTACCCAATTTATAAATCCTTCACCAAATCCAAAGGCCTGTAAAGTACAACCCCGATTCCAAAAAAGTTGGGACAAAGTACAAATTGTAAATAAAAATGGAATGCAATGATGTGGAAGTTTCAAAATTCCATATTTTATTCAGAATAGAACATAGATGACATATCAAATGTTTAAACTGAGAAAATGTATCATTTAAAGAGAAAACTTAGGTGATTTTAAATTTCATGACAACACATCTCAAAAAAGTTGGGACAAGGCCATGTTTACCACTATGAGACATCCCCTTTTCTCTTTACAACAGTCTGTAAACATCTGGGGACTGAGGAGACAAGTTGCTCAAGTTTAGGGATAGGAATGTTAACCCATTCTTGTCTAATGTAGGATTCTAGTTGCTCAACTGTCTTAGGTCCTTTTTGTCATATCTTCCGTTTTATGATGCGCCAAATGTTTTCTGTGGGTGAAAGATCTGGACTGCAGGCTGGACAGTTCAGTACCCGGACCCTTCTTCTACGCAGCCATGATGCTGTAATTGATGCAGTATGTGGTTTGGCATTGTCATGTTGGAAAATGCAAGGTCTTCCCTGAAAAAGACGTCGTCTGGACGGGAGCATATGTTGCTCTAGAACCTGGATATACCTTTCAGCATTGATGGTGTCTTTCCAGATGTGTAAGCTGCCCATTCCACACGCACTAATGCAACCCCATACCATCAGAGATGCAGGCTTCTGAACTGAGCGCTGATAACAACTTGGGTCGTCCTTCTCCTCTTTAGTCTGAATGACACGGCATCCCTGATTTCTATAAAGAACTTCAAATTTTGATTCGTCTGACCACAGAACAGTTTTCCACTCTGCCACAGTCCATTTTAAATGAGCCTTGGCCCAGAGAAGACGTCTGCGCTTCTGGATCATGTTTAGATACGGCTTCTTCTTTGAGCTATAGAGTTTTAGCTGGCAACGGCGGATGGCACGGTGAATTGTGTTCACAGATAATGTTCTCTGGAAATATTCCTGAGCCCATTTTGTGATTTCCAATACAGAAGCATGCCTGTATGTGATGCAGTGCCGTCTAAGGGCCCGAAGATCACAGGCACCCAGTATGGTTTTCCAGCCTTGACCCTTACACACAGAGATTCTTCCAGATTCTCTGAATCTTTTGATGATATTAAGCACTGTAGATGATGATATGTTCAAACTCTTTGCAATTTTACACTGTCGAACTCCTTTCTGATATTGCTCCACTATTTGTCGGCGCAGAATTAGGGGGATTGGTGATCCTCTTCCCATCTTTACTTCTGAGAGCCACTGCCACTCCAAGATGCTTTTTTTATACCCAGTCATGTTAATGACCTATTGCCAATTGACCTAATGAGTTGCAATTTGGTCCTCCAGCTGTTCCTTTTTTGTACCTTTAACTTTTCCAGCCTCTTATTGCCCCTGTGCCAACTTTTTTGAGATGTGTTGCTGTCATGAAATTTCAAATGAGCTAATATTTGGCATGAAATTTCAAAATGTCTCACTTTCGACATTTGATATGTTGTATATTTTCTATTGTGAATACAATATCAGTTTTTGAGATTTGTAAATTATTGCATTCCGTTTTTATTTACAATTTGTACTTTGTCCCAACTTTTTTGAAATCGGGGTTGTATATATCAAATACCCCCACTCTACCCTATCAAATGCTTTTATAGCATCAAGGGAAAAGGCAGTTATGGGAGCATCTTCCTTACAGTTTAACCATATAAGATGTAAAAGGTGCCTAAGGTTATCAGCCGACGATCTACCTTTAATAAATCCAATCTGGTCCTCATTGATAATTTTTGGCAGAACTTTCTCCAATCTCATTGCTAATACCTTTGATAGTATCTTGCAATCCACATTTTCCAAACTAATCAGCCTGTAGCTACTTGGCTCATGTGGGTCTTTATCCTTTTTGGATAATACAGATATCACTGCATCATTAAAAGTAGGAGGCAGTTGCCCCACCTCCAGTGCTTCTGCATAAACCTTGGTCAAGGTAGGTGCTAGTAGGTCAATATTAGTCTTGTAATATTCAGCTGGAAAGCCATCTAAACCAGGCAATTTTCCAGCTTTCATTGACACAATAGCTGACCTAACCTCAGATTCATCTATGGGTGCATCGATATTCACTTGTGCTGAAGACACCCTGGGAATCTCTATTTTCAAAAAAAATCTTCATACTTAGCCTCATCTACAGATATTTCTGAACTATATACAGTGGGGCAAAAAAGTATTTAGTCAGTCACCAATTGTGCAAGTTCTCCCACTTAAAAAGATGAGAGAGGCCTGTAATTTTTATCATAGGTATACCTCAACTATGAGAGACAAAATGAGAAAAAAAAATCCAGAAAATCACATTGTCTGATTTTTAAAGAATTTATTTGCAAATTATGGTGGAAAATAAGTATTTGGTCAATAACAAAAGTTCATCTCAATACATTGTTATATACCCTTTGTTGGCAATGACAGAGATCAAACGTTTTCTGTAAGTCTTCACAAGGTTTTCACACACTGTTGCTGGTATTTTGGCCCATTCCTCCATGCAGATCTCCTCTAGAGCAGTGATGTTTTGGGGCTGTCGCTGGGCAACACAGACTTTCAACTCCCTCCAAAGATTTTCTATGGGGTTGAGATCTGGAGACTGGCTAGGCCACTCCAGGACCTTGAAATGCTTCTTACGAAGCCACTCCTTCGTTGCCTGGGCGGTGTGTTTGGGATCATTGTCATGCTGAAAGACCCAGCCACGTTTCATCTTCAATGCCCTTGCTGATGGAAGGAGGTTTTCACTCAAAATCTCACGATACATGGCCCCATTCATTCTTTCCTTTACACAGATCAGTCGTCCTGGTCCCTTTGCAGAAAAACAGCCCCAAAGCATGATTTTTCCACCCCCATGCTTCACAGTAGGTATGGTGTTCTTTGGATGCAACTCAGCATTCTTTCTCCTCCAAACATGACAAGTTGAGTTTTTACCAAAAAGTTCTATTTTGGTTTCATCTAACCATATGACATTCTCCCAATCCTCTTCTGGATCATCCAAATGCTCTCTAGCAAACTTCAGACGGGCCTGGACATGTACTGGCTTAAGCAGAGGGACACGTCTGGCACTGCAGGATTTGAGTCCCTGGCGGCGTAGTGTGTTACTGATGGTAGCCTTTGTTGCTTTGGTCCCAGCTCTCTGCAGGTCATTCACTAGGTCCCCCCGTGTGGTTCTGGGATTTTTGCTTACTGTTCTTGTGATCATTTTGACCCCACGGGGTGAGATCTTGCATGGAGCCCCAGATCGAGGGAGATTATCAGTGGTCTTGTAATGTCTTCCATTTTCTAATAATTGCTCCCACAGTTGATTTCTTCACACCAAGCTGCTTACCTATTGCAGATTCAGTCTTCCCAGCCTGGTGCAGGTCTACAATTTTGTTTCTGGTGTCCTTTGACAGCTCTTTGGTCTTGGCCATAGTGGAGTTTGGAGTGTGACTGTTTGAGGTTGTGGACAGGTGTCTTTTATACTGATAACGAGTTCAAACAGGTGCCATTAATACAGGTAATGAGTGGAGGACAGAGGACCCTCTTAAAGAAGAAGTTACAGGTCTGTGAGAGCCAGAAATCTTGCTTGTTTGTAGGTGACCAAATACTTATTTTACTGAGGAATTTACCAATTAATTCATTAAAAATCCTACAATGTGATTTCCTGGATTCTTTCGCCCCATTCTGTCTCTCATAGTTGAAGTGTACCTATAATGAAAATTACAGGCCTCTCTCATTTTTTTAAGTGGGAGAACTTGCACAATTGGTGGCTGACTAAATACTTTTTTGCCCCACTGTAAATTCTCATAGAAACTCTTGAATATACCATTAATTTCCCTTTTATCCGTTAATATCTCCCCCTCGTCATTACTGATAGCAGGAATTAAAAGGCTTGCATCTTTCCATTTCAACTGTGTGGCCAACAGCTTGCCCGCCTTCTCTCTACTTTCATAAAAAGTAGTCTTCATCCTAAAGATGGCATATTCCACCCTTTTATTATATATCTCATTGAGCTGATATTTCAAATTACAGATTTCTTTAAACTTGCGCTCACTATAACATTGTGATAATTCAGTTTCCTTATTCTTAATCTGAGATTCTCAATCGTTAATCTTCTTTTTGGAAATTTTTTTCAAATAACTTGACTGTGAAATAAGATGACCCCTTATATACGCCTTTGATGCTTCCCACACAGTTCTCAATCTCTCTGTTGAGCCCACATTCTGATAAAAAAAAAATCCTTAAGGACAGCATCCAAAGCTGTCTTGTGTGTGGGGTCCTGGAGCAATGAGACATTAATGCCGCTTTTCCACTACAAACGCGGCTGAGCCGTGCCGTGCTGAGTCGGGCTGAGCGGGGCTGTTGGAGTTGCATTTCGACTACAACCGCGCTGAACCGTGCTGGCTGGAAGTAGGTGGACACATTGGGTGGAGTTAGCGAAAGTGGGTGGACGTCAGGCGATGTCGTTAAGCAGCGCAAACAGTGACATCAGTGATCTTTTAAGCGGTAGTCTCACGACCCGGAGAGTAAACAATAAACATGGAGGACATGGAGTCGTTAGTGTGGCTGGTCTTGGTGCTGTGGCTTGTTGTCACCGACAACGTGGACAGATACTGGCAAGAGCGTATAGATGAGGCGAGGCGCATAAGGCTTCAGAAATTCTCGTAATTCGTAATTATTCTCCTTCCGGGTTTGCGGTGTTTACAGATCCCAGCGCGCTCGCGGGGCGTGTGTGGGCATGTGAGGACACTCCTCCTCACCAATCAGTGCACAGGGGAGTGTCTGCTCACGCCCCCAACCTCACTCGGCACGGCTTGGCTCGCTTCAGCCCCACTCCAAAACGGTGCGAGTTTTAGGGGCTAAGCAGGGCTGAAACGAGCTGAGTCGTGCTGGTTTTTGGTAGTCGAAACGCGAGCCGTGTCGGGCTGAAGTGAGCTGAAGCGAGCTGAAGTGAGCTGAAAAAGGGTAGTGGAAAAGGGCCATAAGTCTCCATCTATTCACACTTGAACTACTTGACCCCAACATCACTGTTAGCTCTACTGGTGCATGATCAGACAGAGCTATAACTCCAATACTACAATCAGCCACCATCTCAGTCAATTTACCGGAAACTAAAAAGTAATCAATCCTTGAGTATGATTTATGCACGTGTGAAAAAAAGCGTACTCTTTTTTTTTTTTTCTCTGAGATTGACCACCCTCCAAATGTCAATTAGCTCATGGTCTTTCATCATTAACTGTATAGCTAATCTATCTCTTGGCACTGCTTTATGGTATGTTGTACGGTCTAAAAGAGCATCTTGAACCTGGTTGAAGTCCCCTGCCATCACTGTCTGACCTTCCCAAGCTCACCCACCACCTTGTTAACTATGTGAAAAAATCACTATCTTTATTTGGAGCATACAGATTACATGTATTAAATTTTACCCCATCAATGGCAATGTGTATACAAATCAGTCTTCCCTCATCATCTTTTTTCTGGTTAAGCATTACTAAATTTAATCTCTTATGTACCAATATTGCCACTCTGTTCTTCTTACTACTGTATGAGTTGTGAAAAACCTGCCCTACCCAGGCTCGCTTAAGTTTGTCTGCTTCTTTACCCTCCATATGAGTCTTCTGTATTAAAGCAATATCAGTTTGATGAGACTTCAGATAACTTAACCATTTGTTCCTTTTAATAGGGTTCTGGGAACCATTGATATTCCATGTAATGACCTTTATGAATTTAGCCATTAGGCAATACCAAGTAGGCTATCATTCAGCTGTACGTGTAACAAGAGAAGAGGTAAACACTCATTTACCCAATCTGTCAGCTGTGCTGTGCATACTACATTAAACCTAATCCTAAACAAAACATAATATTCATGAACAATGAAAAAGAACCCCTTAAACCCTCCTCCCAAGCCCTCAAAATGTCTTTCTTCAGGGGAATATCCCAACCCACACATGGTCCGTGGGGCGCAACAGCCAAAAACCTCTGATCCCGCCACACTCTCCATGAAACTAAACTACGTCACTCCAGTGTTGCAAATTTGCGAGTGCAAAGCCTATACAACCTGCTGATATGTAAGTCCATATTTTCTAGATTGTTTTTTTCCAAATAAACATTAAGAGCAGAGAAATAAATGAAGACAAAATAGTAGCCTAATAGGCCTCAAAATACTCACATTGGATTGCTATCTATAGCCAGAGGCTACTGTCCTGTCTGCACATCTTGTGCGCTCACTTTTCAAAAAATAGATACAATCCAAGTCCGCGTTAGAATCAAAATCTTCCTTAGTTAGTAGGTCCATGTACCATGTAGCAAATCCAGCTCCAGAAAAACAAAATGAATAAATAAATAAGAAGAGAAACTAATCAGAAGGTAAAACATATCAAAAGCATTCAGTCCCGAGACCATTCCAACTTTAACTGGGGTCAGCCTTGGCTGATCCCGTTCCAGACAGCAGCTCCATTGCTCTTTGAGGATCCACAAAGCTCACCTTTTCCCCCTTCCATGTAAAACAAAGGACAGCAGGGTATGCCAAAGTGAAACGGACATTCAGCTTGTGCAATTTCTTCCTGACTTCGGTAAACTGCTTTCTTTTATCGACAACCTCCTTGGTCATATCAGGGAGCGCAGACATTTTGGAGTTGTTCCAATGAATCCCTTCACCAATGTGAACCTTAGCCCTCGTCGCTGCCAAGACACTTTCTTTTACCAAAAAACTCTGGAAGCGGACGATAACTGGATGAGGAGTCATATTTCCTGATGGCATTTCTTACAAAGCTCTGTGTATCATTTGCAAATCAGAGTCGGCTACATCCACTCCCAAGGCTTCAGAAAAAAAGTCCCTCATGTGCTCACGAAGTTTGATCTGGCTTTCTTTTTTTTTCTTTTAAACAAAAGATTCGCACATTGAGGCGCCTCTCCGTATTAGCCATGTCAATTGCTCCCCTATTGCTTCAGGACAAACTGAACAAGATGCAAGTGGACCCCTTCCTGGTCACCTGGATCTCCAGCTACCTCACTGACAGGCCGCAGTACGTCAGGCTGAAGGACATCACGTCTGACACTGTGATTAGTAGCACTGGAGCACCCCAGGGCACGGTGATGGCCCCTCTTCTCTTCACTCTGTACACCGCGGACTTCTGCTACAACTCGGAGCTGTGTCACATTCAGAAGTTTGCCGATGACACAGCCATTGTTGGGTGTATCAGTGACGACAGAGAGGAGGAGTATAGGAGCCTGGTGAGGGACTTTGCTGTGTGGTGCAACAGGAACCATCTGCAGCTCAACACCTCAAAGACCAAGGAGCTGGTCATTGACTTTGGGAGGTCCAGACCAAGGTCACAACCAGTTCTGATCAAGGGAGTCGAGGTGGAGGCTGTGGATTCCTACAAGTACCTCGGGCTGTGGCTGGACAGCAAGCTGGACTGGACTTGCAACACCAAACACTTATACAGGAAGGGACAGAGCAGGCTATACTTCCTTAGGAGGCTGCGGTCCTTTAACATCTGCAGGAAACTCCTGTGGATGTTCTGTCAGTCTGTGGTCGCCAGTGTCCTGTTTTACACTGTGGTGTGCTGGGGGGGGCAGCACATCCAAGAAGGACACATCCAGGCTGGACAAACTGATCAGGCAGGTCGGCTCTGTGGTCGGCATGAAGCTGAACTCTCTGGTGACAGTGGCAGAGAAGAGGTCTATGGACAAACTATTGAACATCATGGACGATGCCAGTCACCCTCTGCACACCATCATCAGCAACCAGAGGAGCCTGTTCAGTGACAGAATGCTCCTTCCCAAGTGCAGGATGAACAGACTCAAAAACTCCTTTGTCCCTCATGCCATCAGACTATACAACTCCTCTCGGGGGGGGGAAGAGGGGTAACAGGAGGACAGAGGATGGGAAGAAGCAGTAGCCTAGCCTAACAATAAGCAATACAGGACAATGTGCAATATAATGTGCAATATAAAGTGCAATATCTCTCCTGCGGCCCCCCTCCCCTTTTTTCCTTCTTCCCCCCTCTCTTCCCCCTTCCTCTCTTCCCCATATCTTATTCTTTTTATATTTGTATATGTAAATACTTAATTTATTTTAATTTATCTAGAAGTTTTCCTCTATTTCTTTTCTCTGTTTATCTGTAATGATGCTGCTAGAATCTTAATTTCCCTGAGGGAACCCTCCCAAAGGGATCAACAAAGTTTTATCTAATCTAATCTAATCTAATCTAATCTAATCTAATCTAATCTAATCTAATCTAATCTAATCTAATCTAATCTAATCTAATCTAATCTAATTACCTTCTCATGGAGCTCCGAATGCTCTTGAGCACTTGTTTGAACTAATTTCTTCAAGCGTTCGTTCTCATCTTCCAATTCAGATATCTGACCCTCGGCCTCATTCAGTCATTGAAAGATAGATACAACATACGTCTTCATTTTACCTTGAGTAGTTTTGACACTGGTCACATCTGCCTGCCAGTTTGACAAAGTTCCACTAAATCGGGACATCTCCTCCATCGCCCTCTGAAGAGCTGCCTGCAGTTCAGCAAACCCTGGCGGTGCCATAGCAGTTTCGGTTTGCGGCTCCTTCTTGGATGTTACACTTGCTACGTTAGCATAGCTAACACCTTGCTTAGCAGTCCTTGGTTTCAAACTTGAATGCGCCGTTGACATGCTTATAGTTCAGCAAACTACCACCTACTCACTTGTAACAATATTCCTGCACCTACAGATAACAAACAATATTAAGGAGTCATTGGACACATAATTATCGATTAATTTCGGGAAGTTGTGAAGAGCAACTTTCTCACGCGTCCATCCTGTATCACGGTCCCACGTGACTCTCTATCATAGCATAACTAAAAGGGGAGAGCCAGAAGGTAACACAGGCATGAGAGTGCCCCGGGACATAAAGCAGCAGCCACTACACCATCAACAAACTCGAGTGAGCAAGCGAGTGGGGGACTGACAGCATCCATACATCCCAGTTTACCAAAACACTCTATGTCTGAGGACCCTCCAGATCTACTCCTTTCTCTCATAAACATTATTAACAAAAGACTTGACTAAACAGACATGTTTTCAGCCTAGACTTAAATGCTGAAACTGTGTCTGAGTCCCAAACACTACTTGGAAGACTGTTTCATAACTGTGGGGCTTTGTAAGAAAAGGCTCTGCCCCCTGATGTATCCTTCACTATACGAGGTACCAGCAGATAGCCTGCAACTTTTGATCTAAGTAGGTGTGGTGGGTCATAAAGGACCAGAAGTTCACTCAGGTACTGTGGCCTGAGACCATTCAGTGCTTTAAAGGTCAATAGTAGTATTTTATAAACAATGCAAAATTTGATTGGGTGTCAATGCAGTGTGGATAAGACAGGGGTGATGCGGTCATATTTTCTAGTTCTAGTAAGGACTCTTGCTGAGCTAACTGGAGCTTATTTATGCACTTATTGGAATATCCAGACAGTAAGGCATTACAATAATCCAACCTGGAGGTAACAAAAGCATGAACTAGTTTTTATGTGTCGTGTAGTGACATTATATTTCTTCTCTTAGCAATATTTCTGAGGTGAAAGAAAGCTATCAGGGTAATGTTATCGATGTAAGTTTCAAATGAAAGTCTGGGGTCAATAATCACCCCTAGGTCTTTTACTGCTGCACATGAAGAAACAGAAAGGCCATCCAGAGTTACTATGTAATCAGAAAACTTACTTCTAGCTGCATGTGGTCCTAGTACAAGTACTTCAGTCTTCAGTACTGATGTCTGGTGTTCAATTCTATACTAATGTTCAAGAAGAAAAAATGAATCTGCACTGTTAATGCCAAGGACTACTACAGTGTAAGAAATAATCCCACATTATTTTTTTAAAAGCAAATTAAAAATAAGTGCTGGATAAAACCCCGTCTATGTTCTGTAAATAAAGATACAAATTTCACTGTCTGGTGGTCAAGAGTTTATGAAATACGTTGCAATTGGGTTGATGCATTACAATATTCTGTTAAATATGGAGCTCTGTTCTGCACACTTTGCATGCGGAAAGCTCCGCTATAACCTCTGTGTGTGTGTGTGTGTGTGTGTGTGTACGCGCGCGCATTTCAGAGAGAAATACTCTCTACATTGTGATGGAGTACTGTGATGGTGGGGATCTCATGAAGAAAATCACTTTGCAAAGAGGACAGCCATTCACAGAGGAACAGGTATATGTCCTACACACACACTTACATACTTAAGATACTTTTTTCAGCAACACACCTACAAAACACAATTAGCAAAATAATTAATTTTCTGCTCAAAACCACATTTGTTCATTAAATATCAACTCTACATTTCAAAGTGCTGTCTATCAAAGAGGATATAATTTCTATCCAAGAGGAACATATAGTCAATCACAGCACAATTACTTTTAAAATACTAACACCTGATAGTATTACATCTCATGTTTTAGTTCTACCTGCAGACAATAGACAATGTGAAATCAACTGTTTTTTATAATTCAGTTTCCTTTTACTGTAAACCACTCTACATTTTTTTTTGGCTGCTGCTTGCATATCGACACTGTGGTGCAATGGTTAGCACTGTTGTCTCACAGTGAGAAGGTTCTGGGTTCAAACCTCATGGTCGATGGGGCCTTTCTGTGTGGAGTTTGTATCTTCTCCCCATGTGGGTATGTGGGTTTCCTCTGGGTGCTCCAGTTTCCTACCACAGTTTGAAGACATGCAGATTAGGTAAAATACCCAGCTACTGGGGTTGCACAAGCCAGTACATACTTGGTGCCCAAGCCCAGATAGGCTGGGGACAGTTGTGTCAGGAAGGACATCCTGTGTAAAACCTATGCCAAATCAAGTATGTGGAACAGAGCTGCTGTGGTGACCCCTAATGGGAGCAGCTGGAATAATAATAATAATAAGACTACCTAAACGTGAACAAGTCTTGATCTTTACTTTATGGAATCTTCCAGCTGCTCCTGTTAGAAGTCACCACAGTGGATCTGTTCCACATATTTGATTTGCCATAGGTTTTATACCAGATGCCCTTCCTGAAGCAACCCTTCCCAATTTATCTAGGCTTGGGACCAGCACTCTTTTAGAAAAAATAGTAAGTGACAGAACTGCTGCACTACCAGCCTTTAGAGATATGAACTTGCAGCCAGTGATCAACAAATAATCAAATATACATGGCCTTTGGTTCCAAATGTGTAAAAATAAAATACAAAAATACAGTTAAAAAGGCAGAGAAGGGAAAAAACACAAAAATACACGTCCATCCATAGCCGCTTATCCTGTGCAGGGTTTCAGCCTATCCCAGCTGACTATGGGCAAGAGGCGGGGTACACCCTAGACAAGTCGCCAGGTCATCGCAGGGCTGACACGTAGATACAAACAACCATTCACACCTACAGTCAATTTAGAGCCACCAATTAGCCTAACCTGTATGTCTTTGGACTGTGGGGGAAACCGGAGCACCCAGAGGAAACCCACGCAGACATGGGGAGAACATGCAAACTCCACACAGAAAGGCCCCTGTCGACCACTGGGCTCAAACCCAGAACCTTCTTGCTGGGAGGTGACAGTGCTAACCACTGCACCACGGTGCCACCCCAAAAATGCACAGTCCTGTTCTAATCTGTATGATCTTCATCATTTGGCCACATGTTCTTGTTCACATCATATCATACAGTATGTTGTCTCTCACTGTGCCCCTTGGATATAAATGCTTGGCATGCTTTATCCCCCCTGACAGTCTTCAGCTGAGATGCCAGAATCCACTGCATCCAGGAGGGACATTTGGTCATGTGACCGATTATCATACACTTTCCACCTCCAGGCAGAAAAGGGGGCAGGGGAAGAAAGGGAAATCATTCTTGTATGAGGTGCAAACCAGTTTGTGATTGCATGTGAATGGTGGAATGCTGTATTGTCCCATTCAATCACAAATGTCCTTGTGTTTCCTCTTCCCTGTTCCCTTTCTGCCTGAGGTTATCTAAATACAAAAGAAGTGCCTCAGTGTTGTAGAGATCAAGCTGGCTCATTTGTAGGATCAAACCAGCACTCAAGATTACAGCACACATTGTGATATTTGCTCCTCTCTGACATGGGACAACAGTGGTCATTTTCCCAATGACATTTCTTCCCCATGATATGTTTTTGCCAGGTTAAACCATACCTCATCAAACCCTGACTCAATTTCATGTGGGGATTGATCAGACTCCAACTCCATGACTCAGAAAGAAGTCAAACACAGCATGTGTAAATGCTTTTCAGCATGTCTTACTGTATGTACTATGACCCATGTTTACATGTAGAGTAGCATAGTGTAAAACTCACTATGGAACATGACATATAGTGGTGCTTGGAAGTTTGTGAACCCTTTAGAATTTTCTATATTTCTGCATAAATATGACCTAAAACATCATCAGATTTTCACACAAGTCCTAAAAGTAGATAAAGAAAACCCAGTTAAACAAATGAGACAAAAATATTATACTTGGTCATTTATTTATTGAGGAAAATGATCCAATATTACATATCTGTGAGTGGCAAAAGTATGTGAACCTTTGCTTTCAGTATCTGTTGTGACTCCCTTGTACAGCAATAACTGCAACTAAATCTTTCCGGTAACTGTTGATCAGTTCTGCACACCAGTTTGGAGGAATTTTAGCCCATTCCTTTGTACAGAACAGCTTCAACTCTGGGATGTTGGTAGGTTTCCTCACATGAACTGCTTGCTTCAGGTCTTTCCACAACATTTCAATTGGATTAAGGTCAGGACTTTGACTTGGCCATTCCAAAACATTAACTTTATTCTTCTTTAACCATTGTTTGGTAGAACGACTTGTGTGCTTAGGGTCGTTGTCTTGCTGCATGACCCACCTTCTCTTGAGATTCAGTTCATGGACAAATGTCCTGACATTTTCCTTTAGAATTTGCTGGTATAATTCAGAATTCATTGTTCCATCAATGATGGCAAGTCGTCCTGGCCCAGATGCAGCAAAAAAACATGATACTATCACCACCATGTATCACAGATGGGATAAGGTTCTTATGCTGCAATGCAGTGTTTTCCTTTCTCCAAACACAACGCTTCTCATTTAAACCAAAAAGTTCTATTTTGGTCTCATCCATCCACAAAACATTTTTCCAATAGCCTTCTGGCTTGTCCACGTGATCTTTAGCAAACTGCAGAGGAGCAGCAATGTTCTTTTTGGAGATCAGTGGCTTTCTCCTTGCAACCCTGCCATGCACACCATTTGTTGTTCAGTGTTCTTCCGATGGTGGACTCATGAACATTAACATTAGCCAATGTGAGAGAGGCCTTTAGGCTACATCCACACGACAACGGCAACGAGATTTTATTAAAAAAATATCGCGTCCACATGGGCAACGGATCAGTAAAATATCATGTACATATGGCAACGCAACGCTTGCTGAAAACGATGCAATACACATGCCACACCTCTAGGGGTGCTGTAAGACGGTCCCATCTGAGACACCAGAACAATAGAAGTAGACGCATGCGCATAAACCCCTTCTTCTACCCGGTGTGAACACTGTCAGGAACAAACACACAACAAGAAGAAGATGGCTGCGACTACGCGAGGAAATCGTGCCTTTTGTGTGTACAAATTAGTTTTATTAGTGTGCATAGTTTTATATAACTTAATTTTCTTATTGTGTGTGAACATTTTGAAAAGCATTTTTATATAATTTATATAACATTTTATATTGTGTGTGAACATTTTGAAAAGCAGTCTTATCCAATAAAAAAAAGAAATTCAAGAAATGGTACAGTTACTTGTTTATTTAAAAGAAAAGCTGTATACAAAAGTGAATGCAATGCAGTGGTTCATACAAAACAGCGAGAGTGCTGCTTGTTCTAGTCATGTGGTTGTGACGTCATCGTAAACAAATCCGTTCTACTCATCCAGATGACTTCGCAACGGCGCCTTTGCCAGATTTTTCCACTCTGGAACCTGTTCTCAAAAAATATCGTTGTGGGGCACCCAAAACGCCGGTGCCATATGGACGCCAGGCCGAAACGATAAACAATTTTATCAGAGTCACCTGAATCCGTTGCCGTGTGGACAGGGCCTTAGTTGCTAAGAAGTTACCCTGGGGCCCTTTGTGACCTTGCCGACTATTACACGCCTTGCTCTTGGAGTGATCTTTGTTGGTCAACTACTCCTGGGGAGGGTAACAATGGTCTTGAATTTCCTCCATTTGTACACAATCTGTCTGATTGTGGATTGATGGAGTCCAAACTCTAGAGATGGTTTTGTAACCTTTTCCAGCCTGATGAGCATCAACAACGCTTTTTCTGAGGTCCTCAGAAATCTCTTTTATTCGTGCCATGATACACTTCCACAAACGTGTTGTGAAGATCAGACTTTGATAGAGCCCTGTTCTTTAAATAAAACAGGGTGCCCACTCCCACCTGATTGTCATCCCATTGATTGAAAACATCAGACTCTAATTTCACCTTCAAATTAACTGATAATCCTAGAGGTTCACATACTTTTGCCACTCACAGATATGTAATATTGGATCATTTTCCGCAATAAATAAATGACCAAGTATAGTATTTTTGTCTCATTTATTTAACTGGGTTCTCTTTATCTACTTTTAGGACTTGTATGAAAATCTGCTGATGTTTTAGGTCATATTTATGCAGAAATATAGAAAATTCTAAAGGGTTCACAAACTTTCAAGCGCCACTGTAGTGAAGCTTGAGGTATTTTACACAACTTAAATCAGCTATTTTTCAATGTTTCAGTGATCTGCTCATTCAAACATGTTGTTTCAGTATAGCTTTTAAGCTAATGTTGTTACAAAAATAGAGGCTTTACTCTATATTTAAGGGTTTTTTTACATTAATTTTTCATTTCTGGCATGCTGTGTGCCAACATTTGTAAATAAGGCAAGAAGAATCCATAATTTTGGCATTTTAGAAACATGTTAATTGACTGCATCTTCTGTTATGGTCCAAATTGTGATTACAGATTGGATAAAAGGATGTTAGCAATCTTCCAGAACTGTAATAATTATTTGTAATTAGCATGAATGAATTATTTTTAAATAATTAGACCTGTCTCCTCTGTACAGATAATAGACTGGTTTGTTCAGATCTGTTTGGGTCTGAAGCACATTCATGATAGAAAGGTTCTGCACAGAGACATCAAAGCTCAGGTACACACTTCTTACACTTCTCATTTAAAATGAGCAAAATATCACAATAATAAGGATCACAGTATATTTTATGATACATGGGATATGGTCTTCAAATAGGCAGCAAAACCATAGAGTGACATTTAAAACACATGGGGTTATGTAGTATTAGGACAGTAATCAGTGATGGGGTGTTATGATGGAGCCTGACACAAAGCAGAGTTACTGTTACCACCATGATGTTGATCATTTTCCTGTTACAGGATGTCCTGACGTGATTTATTTCATACAAAATAACTGTTGCAGTAATATAGAAATGATTGTTTATTAATATTTAGATTTTTTTTTCTTGTATCACTTTTATGAAACCTGCTAGAACATCTTCCTCACTCAAGGAGGGACAAAAATCAAACTCGGAGACTTTGGCATCGCAAGAATGTTAAACAAGTCAGTGGGTGTAGTATGTTGCTCTGTGTGTGTGTGTGTAATGGGTATTAGAGGCATGTTTTAATCTCATAATTGAAGCATGATGAATAAATGATAGGACTATAAACAGTGCTGCATTAATACTAATACTACTAGTAATAATAATAATAACAATAATAACAATAATAAACAATGCTGATAAATGTTATTCATTATGTTAGTATTGCACTATTAACCACTGTAACGAATCCTGATGTAGGTGGAGCACAGAAGCACGACAGGCGGGAGTTGGTGTTCACACAGATTCTTTATTTCACTTATTTTCTATAGCTTTTCAGCTTTTTCTCACTCACACAGTCACACACGCCACACACATGTGTTCTGGTTGGGAGAGACTCTTCTCTGCTCTCCCCCTCCTTTTATGCTCCATCCCTGCAACAAAACACACACACACACACACACACACACACACACACACACACACATTAATTGACACCAGGTGTAATGACTTAGCCACTTACCTTCCCTGACCCCGCCCTCCATTCACAAACTGCTGCTTGGCCACACCCCCACTGCCACAACCACATTGAAATGAATCCTATTTGAATTATGATTAAAGTTGTGGGCTTCCGTCTGTCAGGGTGCAGGCACATATGGATGTATGTGCAGGGGAGAGCGGGGAAAGCAAACTGGAAACAAAGCTAAAACATAAGACAAGAATCAAGGTCGTGGAACAGGTGAGGGTCAATCGATCGGTAGATGGGACAATGCGGACAGAGCTAGAAAATAATGAGAAAGATAGGAGAGCGAGGGTCGAGAACATAATAAAGCAGGCTGTAGAATAAAGGCTCGGTATGACAGGAATGAACACTGAATGATACTTCACATTGAGTGAGAGTGGGAGAGGTGTTTATATAGCAGGGGCTGATGAACCAGGAAACAAGTGACAGGTGTATTTAATAAACAGGTGATAGAGGGTGCTGTGGTTTGTGGGTGTTGTAGTTCTGAGCGGCTATGTTTGTAGTTTGGTTCAGACTGGCGCTCTCGACAGCATTACTGACAAACCACACACCCCCGAGGAGCTCCCTCCAGGAGATATACTCTTCCTAGGATGCCCTCTCCCTCTGGGTGCAGGCTTGTTGGGGTGTTGGCTGTGGAACTCCTGAGTCAGGAGAGGGTCCAGAATGTCCCTTGCTCCTACCCAGCTTTGCTCTTCAGGTCCATAGCCCTCCCAATCTACCAGGTACTCAAGCTGACCTCTTCTGTGCCTAGAGTCTAGGATTCTCTTTACCTGGTAGATGGGATCCACTTCTGGACAAGGTGACCAGTGGTCTGGGGTGAGCGTGTTTATGGACAGAGGACCTTAGATAGCAGGTTTTAGGCAGGAGACAGGATATATGGGTGACAAGTGACTGTGCGGTGGGAGCTCAAGCCTGTAGGAGACTTCATTGATGCGTCGGAGCACCTTGTAAGGTCCGATGTAGCGTGCCTGTAGCTTCCTACAAGTATTGGGTGCCTTGAGGTCCTTAGTTGATACCCATACCTGGTCACCTGGAGAAAACTCAGGGTTGCCACTCCTGTGCTTGTCAGCGTATTCCTTATACTTGGCAATTGACAGACTCGATGCATTGATGAACCTCCTCCCAAACTGATTGGCTGTGCAAGAACCACTCCTCCACTGCCTGTACCCGTGCCAGTGAGTCATCCCATGGGAACGGGGGGGTTGGTAGTCGAGCATGCACTGAAAGGATGTTAGTTGTGTAGCAGAGTGCTTCAGAGAGTTCTGTATATACTTGGCCCATGGGATGAAACAGGCCCAGTCCCCCTGGTTCTGCATGCAGAAGATTCTGAGGAAACATCCTGTCTCCTGGTTAGCCCTCTCTACCTGGGCGTTGGACTGGGGTGATATCCGGACGTGAAGCTCACCGAGACACCTAACTGCTCCATGAAACTGGCCCATAGACGTGAGATGAACTGAGGGCCACAGTCGCTGACAATGTCTTCTGGGATGCCAAAGTATCTGAATACATACTTGAATAACAGTTTGACGGTCTGGAAAGCTGTGGGAATGCCGGGTAATGGGACAAGTTTCAGTGCCTTAGAGAACCTGTTGATGATGACCAGGATGGTAGTTGATGATGACCCAATGTCATAGTTCCCCTCTGCTGAGGTGAGTTTCTTTGAGAAGAATGCGATTGGGTGGAGCTTGGGCTTCTCGCCGAAGCGCTGTGAGAGGACCCCTCCTACACCTGTCTTGGAGGTGTCC
This sequence comes from Neoarius graeffei, assembly GCF_027579695.1. Classification (NCBI taxonomy): domain Eukaryota; kingdom Metazoa; phylum Chordata; class Actinopteri; order Siluriformes; family Ariidae; genus Neoarius; species Neoarius graeffei. The sequence goes on from NC_083581.1 coordinate 10,221,260, forward strand.
ACCTCGACTGTGAAAGGTTGGGTAGGGTCAGGGTGTTGGAGGATCGGGGCTGTGGTGAAGGCGGTTTTGAGCTTGTTGAAGACCTTTTCGGCTGCAGGGGTCCAGTGGTGGTGCTTTGGTCCCTGCTTTAACAGGGAGATCAAGGGTGCCACATGAGTACTAAAATTTCTAATGAAATGGCAATAGAAATTTGCAAAACCTAGGAAGCATTAGAGCTCCTTGACTGAAGTGGGTACCAGCCAGGAAGTCACCACAGAGACCTTGGAGGGGTCCATACTGACCCCCTCTGCACTGATGATGTACCCCAGAAAGGAGATCTGATGCATGTGGAACTCGCACTTCTCAGCTTTGACATAAAGGTGGTTTTCTAACAGGTGGTTGAGCGCTGATTGGACATATTGGAGAGGGCTCTCTTCATCTGGGGAGTAGATCAGGATGTCATTGATGTACGCCACCACATATCTCCCTAACATGTCCCAAAGTACATCATTTATGCTTAGAAAACTTAGAAAACACCTTGGGGCTACAAAGCTGTTCTAAAGCTGAGGTCACCAAAGGAAGAAGATATGGGTACTTCACTGAGATCTGATTGAGTCCTCGAAAGTCTATACATGGGCGGTGGCCGCCCCCTCTCTTCTCCGTGAAGATGCAGGTGATGTAGATGGGCATATGTACCCCTGCTTGAGGGCCTCTTGTATGTACTCCTCCATCACTGCTTGTTCCGTCTGGGACAGAGGGTAGATGCGACTGTGTGGTGGATAAGTCCCCAGTAGGAGGTGAGTGGCACAGTCGTAGGGGTGGTGTGGTGGTAGGCCACACATTTTGCCCTTACTGAAGACCTCCCTTAGGTCCAGGTAACACTCTGGGACCCCTTCTAGGGAGTCAGGATGGGGACTCTCTACAGAGGTGGAGGAGAGACTTAACTGAGGATGCTGAAGACAGTTCTGGAAACAGGTAGGGGACCATTGGAGAATCTCCTTATTCTGCCAGGAGATGAGTGGGTTGTGAAGCTGCAGCCAAGGATAATCCAAAATGATGTCATGATGTACAGTAGTGGTAACTAGGAGTGAGATTAGCTCTGAATGGAGGGCTCCCACCTGAATGTGCACAGGAGTGGTCCGGGTGGTGATGAGGCCATCCCCTATCAGGCCTCCGTCAATTGTCCAGATGCTGATTGGGCTCTGCAGAGAGTTTGTCTGCAAACTGAACTTCTGGACGACTGAGCTGTTGATGAAGTTCCCCTCCACCCCTGAGTCAACAAATGCAGAAAGTATGTGGGTTGAGGAAGGCAATTTCAGCAGTACAGTCTTTCAGTAACCTTGAAAGATTGAGCTCTAAATGATCTCACTGGACTCACTGGGTCAGCCTTGGTCTCTGCAGAGCTGGTGCACAGTGGGTGGACTGGACACTGAATAATCTGATGGTTGGCACAACCACAGTAGAAACACAAGCTCTCTCTCCTTCTCTGATCTCGTTCGGAGCGTTTCAGATGAGTTTGTGAGACCTCCATGGGTGTGGAAGCATTGGTGGTAGAAGTAGGTGCAGCTTCCTTCTTGAGTGATGGGGGACTGGATAGTAGATGGTCCAGCCGAATTGTGAGATCAATCAGGGCGGCTAAGGTGAGATGTTCATCACGGCACTCCAGCTCACCCAATACAGCAGGGCAGAGCCCCTGGCAAAAAACAGCTTTTAGAGCCAGCTCGTTCCATCTGCTGGCTGTTGCAAGAATTCGGAAATCTAGGGTATAGTCAGCAACTCTCCTAAAGCCCTGTGTGACGGTCAATAGGCTCTCGCTGACCTCAATTCCCTCAGGTTCATGATCAAACACATGCTTGAATAGTGCAAGGAAATGATCATATGAGGTTGTGTGCTCACCTCCACTCCTCCACACCATGCTGGCCCACTGCATTGCCTTGCCGGTCAAGAACGAAAGAAACCTTGCGATCTTATGTTTATCAGAGATGTGTTGGATCATAGAGAAATACATGGAGTACTGAAGCAAAAATCCCTTACAGCTGCGCGCATCCGCGGCATATTTCTGCGGGCATGGAAGCAAACGCGCGGAACTTGGGGGGATTTTGGGGTGCGTTGGGAGGGCCTGTGACATCACGGCAGCTAGCTGAACCATCTTGTTGAGATGGTTGGTGTTGAGATCAGGGAGCATCTGCTGATGTTCCCCCAAGAGGCGCCCCTGAGTGCTCAGAGCAGTTTGCCTTGCCTTCTCTTCTGTATCCATTGTGTCAAAGTATTTCTGTCAGGGTGCAGGCACTTACGGATGTACAGTTGTGGTCAGAAGTTTACATACAGTGACATGAATGTCATCTTGGATATGAATGTCATGGCAATATTTGCGCTTTCAGTAATTTCTTTGAACTGTTCTTTTTCTGTGGCAGAATGATTGTACAGCATACATCTATAATTAAAAAAACACTAGAATTTGGTGCACAAGTTTTAATTTTCTTTGGGTTTTCTGAAATCAACACAGTGTCAAAATTATACATACAGGGTCAAAAATGTACATATGCTCACTTAGATTATTCATTCAGAGGTGCTGAAACTTCCAAAATGTCTCTTATCTTGCCAAGGCCAAGGTCTCTTAACTTCCCGTTAGTGATCATGATTGACTACAGCTGGTAGCTTCTCTGTGCCTTCATAAAAAGGGTTTGTTTACAGCACTCGTTGGATTGACCAACACACAGTAAAATGGGAAAGTCCAAGGCGCTCAGTGCAGATCTGAGAAAAAGGATTGCAGATATACACAACTCCGGAATGTCTCTTGGAGCCATTTCTAAACAACTGCAAATTCCAAGATCAGTTCAAACAGTTGTATCCAAGTTATTGTGAGATGTAGTCCCTTTGCCAAGCCACTTTGCTTCAAGAAAACCCAAAGTGTCAGCCTCAGCTGAAAGGAAGTTGGTTTGGATGGTCAGGAACAACCTGGGAACCACCATGGCATAGCCCTGCCATGAACTGGAAGCTGATGGATCACTGTCTACAGTTCAGATCACCATGGACTAAGAGGCTGCTATCCAAGAAATAACCCCCTGCTCTAAAATTGACATCTTCAAGCTTAACTAAAGTTTGAAGCTGACCACACGGACAAAGAAAAAGCTTTCTGGAGGATAGCTGTGTGGTCAGGTGAGACAAAGATTGAGTTGTTTGGCCAAAATGACCACCATGTACAGAAGGACACTGTACCAGCTGGTGGTGGTGGTAGGATCATCATGCTCTGGGGTTGTTTTGCTGCCAGTAGAACTGGTTCATTACACAAAGTGGATGGAATAATGAAGAAGGAGGACTACTTCAGGATTCTTCACCATAAACCATCAGAAACTTGAACATGACTTGGGACTTGGGAGTTACAACAGGAACCCAAACACACATCAGAGCTGGTTGTGGAGGATAAAGCCGGCTAATGTTAAGCTTAAAACAAATCCTGACTTCAGTCCTGTTGAAAATATATGGACCGTGCTTATAAGTCAAGTCCATGTCAAGAAAAAAAAAAACAAAAAAAACAAATTTAATTGAACTCTACCAATTCTACCATGAAGATTTGTGAAATATCCAACCAGAATTCTGCCAGAAGCTTGTTCATGGTAAACAAAAATGTTTGGTCAAAGTGAATCTTGCAAAGAGACATTTTACCCAAATATTAGGTGTGCTGTATGCATATTTTTGACCCTGTATGTATAATTTTGACCCTGTGTTGATTTCAGAAAACCCAAAGAAAATTTAAACTTGTGTACCAAATTCTAGTGGGTTTTATTTATTTATTTTTTTAAATAAAAATTAAAGATGTATGCTGTAGGTGGCATGGTGGTGTAGTGGTTAACACTGTCGCCTCACAGCAAGAAAGTCCTGGGTTTGAGCCCAGCGGCCGGTGAGGGCCTTTCTGTGTGGAGTTTGCATGTTCTCTCCATGTCTGTGTGGGTTTCCTCCGGGTGCTCTGGTTTCCCCCACAGTCCAAAGACATGCAGGTTAGGTTAATGGCCTCGGTGCATGCATCACTTCCTCGTTTGGTGTAAGGATGGTATGATATTTCCGGACGGTATGCGGAAGTGCTGATGTTATGGCTGAGTAGATGAAGTTCACAAGGTGCCTCTTGGAGTTACTGAAGTATACTGTTAACGATGTGTGTCGTATCATCAGAGTATCAAGTACAACACCGCAAAGTAAACTTGAAAAGGGTGCCAAGTCGTACGTTTTGATCTACCTCTGCAATTTTGAAGGTAAGTCCCTGACATTAACGTTAATTCTAGCTAGCCTGAGATGGCAGCCTAGTGATGTGACTGTTGTCTTTTGGTCACGAACCAAACCGTCCTGGTTCAGTTTAACCATGTTACTAGAAATGCCTATTTTTTAATGTGTTTGTATTTCTGATGGAAGTGTCAGGCACTAATGCACTGTCTCCTGCCACTGTCCCGTGCCACTCATACTGTCTCACTGTCCTGTGCTTCTCATCTACTGTATTGCACTACTTGATTACTGCCACTGGGCTGTACTGCACACCACTTGCATTGTCAGACAGATGACATGAGCTGCCTCAGCCTTTTCTAGCTTGCCTGGTTGAAATTACTGTCCCTTGCCAGTCATCACTCAGATCATCTCTGATAACCAAAACAAGCTTTACATAATTGTCAGCAATACTCAGCATTGAGTTGCAAATATGTAGTCCATTGATCTTAACTGTCATCTCTATAATACAACTCTGGGACATTTAAGAACTATGGTTAGTACCTGGACCACACACAAATACCACCCAGATAGTATTGTTATTTTTACTGCTTTTAATGTTATAGGCCTACTGCTCTATGGTTCTAACTCATACACAGTGGATATTTTTGTTTATCTGGTATAGAATCGTATGTCCTCATCAGAGGCAGAAAACTGCTCCAAACCGAACTTGCTGCTGACGGTTAACTCCTTGATTTGTTTTCGGAGCCTTGATATCTCCTTGATATCTCTTCAGGTGAGAATTGGACCTAGTTGATGCTGTGCAGAATGGCACACAGCAGTAGTGGTTAGACCTGCTGTTTGCACGTTGTTAAAAGGATAATTTTGTCCATTTACATGTCATGTTTAGTACACGTAGAGATGGGTCTGAAATACGGGAGAAACCTGGAAAAAAACGGGAGTGTTGGCAGCTATGGACAGCACAGTGTGCGCTTTCAATGGCTACTGGATGTTTACAACCATCCTGACTTTTAGCAGAAATTACGTCACGTTCCGGCGTGCACATAGGGTATAGGCGGCTCTAAATTGACAGTAGGTGTGAATGTGAATGGTTGTTTATCTCTGTGTCAGCCCTGTGATAACCTGGCGACTTGTCCAGGGTGTACCCTGTCTCTTGCACATAGCTGGGATAGGCTCCAGCTTGCCTGCGACCCTGTAGAACAGGATAAGTAGCTACAGATAATGGATGGATGCATGCTGTACATTCTGCAACAGAAAAAGAACAGTTCAAAGGAATTACTGAAAGCCCAAATATTGCCATGACATTCATATCCAAGATGACATTTATGTCACTGTATGTAAACTTCTGACCACACTATATGTGTAGGGGAGAGCGGGGAAAGCAAACTGGAGACAAAGCCAAAATGCTAGACAAGAATCAAGGTTGTGGGACAGGTGAGGGTTGATTGATCGGTAGACGGGGCAATGCGGACAGGGCTAGAGAATAAAAAGAAAGATATGAGAGCGAGGGTCGAGAACACAATAAAGCAGCCAGTAGAATAAAGGCTTGGTATGACAGGAATGAGCACTGAATGATACTTTGCATCGAGTGGGAGAGGTGTTTATATAGCAGGGGCTGATGAACCAGGAAACGAGTAACAGGTGTATTTAATAAATAGGTGATAGAGGGCGCCATGGTTCATGGGTGTTGTAGTTCTGAGCGGCCATGTTTGTAGTTGAGTTCAGACTGGTGCTCTCGACAGCTGACACCGTCATTAATTTCATATAATGGACTGTCATACTGGTGATCGTTCCTGAAGTCCGACTAAGGAACAGGCAACACATTCTGGTCATCACACAAACATTAAGAATGTTCAACATTACAATAAGGTTTTCGATGTCCCTCAGCCACAGTCTTATTGTAACACATTCCCATTATTTAGGACTATGAGGAAATATAGGGGTGTACTTTGGAGACACCTTATTGGCTACTTACAAATTCACTGTAATGGATTTATTATTAATTAATTTTCCTATTTTTCCTGCTTGACTCTGAGTACCATGTATTTCATTTGCGAAGCCCCCAGTGAGCTTCTACATTGTTCTGAACTTTTCTGACTAAATATTGTACATATGTAATTATTTCTATAAGTATTTATGGTGCCTCATGTCTTTTGTTGGTACAGCACAACAGAGCTGGCAAGAACATGCGTCGGTACACCACACTATATTTCTCCTGAGATCTGTGAGAACAGGCCTTATAACAACAAAACGTATGTACTGTGGCACATTGCATTGTGTGTGTGTGTGTGTGTGTGTGTGTGTGTGTGTCCATATCAGAGTAGATCTAAAATTATCCTTAAAAGAAATGTGCCTGATCCTTTATTTATTCCTTTACAGAACACTGTGCAATAAATAAGGAATAAAACACTCAGGGGCACATTGTTATAGGAAACTACGCAATGATGGATGAGTATGAAGTAGTTTGAATGTCCCAAAGTGTTTTATTCCTCTTTCACCACAGGAATTTTTCAACCATTATAATTGTTTATTTATTAAAGAGCAGCACATCTTGCTTTTTTATCTGTTTATGGTTATGTTTATTGTTGTAGTTATTGTTATATTGATATTGTCATGTCAACACCGGAATTGGCGCCGAAGTCGAACTCCCAGAGTACAGCATGGCCTACAAACACGGCTGCCATACACTATGCTTTACCATCATCAGATACTCTCACGTTCATGTTCACTCAACTTCATGCACACCTGGACTCAATCAGGAACCACACCTATCTCAGCACACTCCACACACGCACACACTGTGAAGCATATGCTCAGTGTTTCTTGCCTGTTGTTAGCCAGCCTTATAGTTCATTGACTGTTATTCTGATTTTGATCTAATTTTTGGTTTCCCTGTCTTGTCCTTGTCTGCCCTACTCTGTTGTTTGCTGATCACTTGACTCTTGCCTGCATCCTGACTTTGAATGTTGATTACGGCTTTGTCTTGTTTGCCAAGATCAATAAAGCTCTGTATACCTGCCCATGCATCTGTACCTGCCTGTCTGACAGTTATATTATTATACTGTTACATGTGTAATATTTACATTACAGTTGTTCTTGTGCTTGCCATTTTTTGGTCTTTTGATGTTAATAAGAAAATAATGATAAATTTAGATAAAAATATAATTAATTAGAAGGAGCACATTAATATAAACATTTTATATGAATCATATACTGCAAGAGCTGCTGTTATAGAAAATTAATCAACACCTTCTGACCAATCAGATTCAGTGTAGGACTTGATAAACAAACTGTAAAAGATTAAACATACACTGTTTGTGTCTGTACTGTTTCACTTACGAAGATGCCACGTGGCACTTAGGAAGGAAGTTGGCAAAGATGAAACCACAGACATTTGCAGCAGTTAAGATGAAAGACTAACTCTCTCTCTCTCTCTCTCTCTCTCCTCTGTATTTATATCTGTGTCTTTGCTCTGCAGAGATATCTGGTCTCTCGGCTGTGTCCTGTATGAGCTCTGTACACTCAGACATCCAGTGAGTACTATAGGACAAACCACTATTCACACCCAGAGTACAATAATTCAGAGTAATAAAAAAGAAATAACGTGAGCAATTCAAAACAGACTTTTAAAAAATTTTTATTTTTATCATTATTGGATCAGTGTGTTTACATTTACACATCTGTGATTCTGTGTCCATGTGCATTAACAGTTTGAAGGCAGCAGTTTGAGGCAGTTGATTGTGAGGATCTGTAGGGGGCACTACACTCCAATATCACAGAGTTACAGTGCTGAACTCAGGCTGCTGCTCTCACAGCTGTTTAAGGTCAGTCCACGAGACCGGCCCTCGGTCAACTCGCTGCTGAAACGGCCACTTCTGCACAAACACATCAGCAAGCACTTGGACCCACAGGTAACACACGCTAATAAACAGTGCTGTTGTGTTATATGAAGGGTTAATGTTCAATTACTGATGTTTTGGTGACCTATGGCCTGTTTCGGGATTCCTGTGGATTCTGCAAAAGTCTTAAAAGTTATTAAATTCACTGATCTAAAATTAAGGCCTTAATTGGTACACTGCAACCCCACTATAACGAACTCTTTTAATAAAACTTCACATATAATGAGCTAAGTTCATGTCTCCACCTTTAGTGATAATGAGTTGGAGTCTTCATTAAAAACATCACTGAGCCATGCATTCCTCTTCCCCCCCAGCGACAAACAACAAGACTGTCAGTGACGGTGTAGCTCACTCCAGCCCCGTCTAGTTCAGAAGGAATGATCTAAAGTGGGCCACCTTGTAAATGTTCCAAGCTATATACACTATCTCATCTCATCTCATTATCTCTAGCCGCTTTATCATGTACTACAGGGTCGCAGGCAAGCTGGAGCCTATCCCAGCTGACTACGGGTGAAAGGCGGGGTACACCCTGGACAAGTTGCCAGGTTATATACACTATATATAAGCTATATATAGAAGCTATATACACCTTAGCAATACACTGCAAAAAATGATATCTTAGCAAGTGAAAATATCTTGAAAATAGTTGAAACGATCTAGAATTTCCTATTAGAAGAATACAAGACACCAATTCTGAGATTATTAAACCTAGTTCTAGATTGCAACCAACTTATTCTAAGATGTCTTATCAAGTAAAAATATCTGTCCATGTAGCAAGATAATTTCACTTGTATTAAGTAATTTTCTCCTCAAATTTAGTTTTCAATTTTTTGCAGTGTACCTACCTACAGTGGCATGCAAAAGTTTGGGCACCTTTACTGAAAATAACTGTTACTGTGAATAGTTAAGTGAACAGAAGATGAACTGATCACCAAAAAGCATAAAGGTAAAGACGACACATTTCTTTTCAGCGTTTTCTGTAAGATTTGTGTATTATTTTTGTTTTGTACAACTGGAGAGTGAAAAAAGAAAAGGAACACCATGCGAAAGTTTGGGCACCCCAATACATTTGAGTCCCCAGGTAACTTTTACCAAGGTTCCAGACCTTAATAGCTTATTGAGCTGTGGCTTGTTCAAATTCTTCCTTAGGAAAGGTCAGATGATGCAGATTTCAAAGCTATATAAATTCTCTGACTCCTCAAACTTGTCCCTAAAATCAACAGCCATGGGCTCCTCTAAGCAACTCCCTTGCATTCTGAATAATAAAATAATTGATGCTCACAAAGCAGGAGAAGGCTACAAGAATGTTGCAAAGTGTTTTCATGTAGCTGTTTCGTCAGATTGTAATGTTATTAAGAAATGGCAGTTAACAGAAACAGTGGAGATCAAGGTGAGGTCTGGAAGATGAAGAAAACTTTCTGAAAGAACTGCTCGTTGGATTACTAGAAAGGCAAATAAAATCCCCTGTTTGACTGCAAAAGACCTTCAGAAAGATTTAGCAGACCCTGGAGTGGTGGTGCACCGTTCTACTATGCAGTGACACCTGAACAAATATGACCTTCATGGGAGAGTCGTCAGAAGAAAACCTTTCCTGCGTCCTAGCCACAAAATTCAGTGTCTGAAGTTTGCAAATGAACATCTAAATAAGCCTGATGCATTTTGGAAACAAGTCCTGTGGACTGATGAAATCAAAATAGAACTTTTTGGCCACAATGTGCAAAGGTATGTTTGGAGAAAAAAGGGTGCCAAATTCCAGGAAAAGAACACCTCTCCAACTCTGAAGCATGGATGTGGATTGATCATGCTTTGGGATTGTGTTGCAGCCAGTGGCACAGGGCACATTTCATTGGTCGAGGGAAACATGGATTCGAATAAATATCAGCAAATTCTGGAAGCAAACACCACACCATCTGTAAAAAAGTTGAAGTTAAAAAGAGGATGGGTCCTACAATAAGATGATGATCCAAAACACACCTCAAAATCTACAATGGAATACCCCAAGAGGCACAAGCTGAAGGTTTTGCCATGGCCCTCACAGTCCCCTGACCTAAACATCATTGAAAATCTGTGGATAGATCTCAAAAGAGCAGTGCATACAAGACAGCCCAAGAAACTTGTAGAACTGGAAGCCTTTTGCAAGGACAAGTGTGCGAAATCCCCCAGGTAAGAACTGAAAGATTATTAGCTGGCTACAAAAAGTGTTTACAACCTGTGATACTTGCCAAAGGGGGTGTTACTAGGTACTAACCATGCAGGGTACCCAAACGTTTGCTTCAGGACCTTTTCCTTTTTTGTCATTTTGAAAATGTAAAAGATGAAAATAAAAAATTGTTTTTGCTTAAAATATAAAGGGAGTGAGTCATCTTTAACTTTATGCCTTTTGGAGATCATTTAATCTTCAACTTGCTTAACTGTTCATAGTAACAGCAATTTTGACCAGGGGTGCTCAAACTTCTGCATACCACTGTATTTGCCAGAAGGAATCCAAAACAGCGAGGAATTGACCAAGAAGAAGCAATTTTTGTTGAACTGCTCAGTAAGGCTTAATTAGTCCATAACTTTATTAATAATTGTAATTAAGCAAATCTGGGTAGAAGTTATATGCACCCTAGGTACCCCTGCCTTCATGCCGGAAAGGATCAAAATCGGTGAAGAATTGAGGGAGAAGAAGCAATTTGTTTGGAAACTGCTTGTTAGGGCTTAATGACTCCATATCTTCATTATTAATTGCAATTATGCAAATTTGGGTAGAAGTTGTATGCACCCCAGGCAGACCCACCTTCCTGCCAAAAAGAATAAAAATTGGTGAAGAATTGAGAGAGAAAATACGATTTTCATGAAACGTGGATGACGCCGGACGGATGCTCGACAACAGAGGACGGACAATACATGATGGCATAAGCTCATTGCCTGTTGGCTGGATAAGCTAATAAGTAATCAAGTCTGCAGTCAAGTTAACAATATGTTTTAACACCATAAAACAAAGGCTTAACAAGCCTCACTTATGTGTCCATCACTAACAATTATTGAGAACGGTGATCATTGACTTCAAAAAAATCCCTAAAAAGATTTTATTTTATAAGCTAAAAGCATTTTTACTCAAGTCTTTACACTGTCAGCATTATTGTCAAGGCTACTTGTGAATGTAAGATACTCTCCATCTGTCAGAAAATGCAGGCCATAGATTCTTTCTGAGTGGCATTAAAAAGTCTTAGGAAGTCTTAAATCTAACCTCCCTTGTGTTAATTTAAAGCTGCAATTTTAATAAATAAAGTTGTTTGTATTCATTAAAATAGGTATAAATAACCTCAAAGACATGTAGGGCATGATAAAAAGCCTTAGCATAAGTGTATTAAGTTGCTGATAAATCCCATTTAGAAAACTGATTTCCAGTCTTCAAAGTTTGTGTTTGGATCCACTTTCTGTCAGTCATTTTATAGATACTCCACTCTATGGGCCACTGTAGATCCTGGGAATGGAGCTATATGAACATGGATGGCAATCATGTAAAGAGTAGCTAAATGGTGAAAACACAGAAATTGTCCACCATTAAAAACATGTCCCAACTCAAGAGAATGGCAAGACTTCACTAATATAAACTGAAGAGCAGGTGTTTCTATATTGCAACCCAGGACAGCTCATTATTGACCTCTGCTGGCAGGGAGAGACAATGTCCCAATGTCAGGGTGTGTGTGTGTGTGTGTGTGTGTGTGTGGTTGGGTTTCTGTCTCTGGTTGTGTTACAGTTCATGGAGGAGGAATTTAGTCACACAGTTCTGCACAGAGTCAAACCTGTAGCACGGCATGTGAACAAACACAGTGCAGGTATAAAACACTGTCCTATACACACACAGCACACATCCTCTACCCCAGTGGTGTCTAACCTACTCAATCCTTGTTCTAAATTAAAATCGGCTTCTGGACTGGAATTAATTTAAATCTAAAAATGAGCGAGTCTGTTACTCCATTAGGAGGGAAAATAGAGCAATGATCTCCGAGCCATAAACTTGGTTACTAACAAAGTTTGCTAATGATTGATACAGTAATTGTTTCTGGGCAAGTTTTTTTTTTTTTAAATTGCTTCTAAAGTGTAACCCTACAAAAGGTGTAAAAGCAGCTATATGTGGATATATAAAATATACTAGTGCATCTCAAACAATTAGAATATTGTGAAAAAGTTCAATATTTTCCATCAGTTATTTAAGAAAGTGAAAATATAATATATTCTAGACTCATTACACATGAGCTAAAATATTTCAAACATTTTTCTTTTTTAATTTTGATCATTATGACTTACAGCGCAAAAAAAAAATCTCAAAATATTAGAGCATTTCATTTCGAGTTTGAGTAAAGCAGTATAAATACTGCGTATCTCTTGGTCTAGTTCAGTACATGCACCCACAATCATGGAGAAGACTGCTGACTTGACAGTTGTCCAGAAGATGATCATCGACACCCTCCACAAGGAGGGTAAGCCAAAGAAGGTAATTGCTGAAAAGGCTGGCTGAAAAAGGTGCACAAGCAACAGGGATGACCGCAGCCTTGAGATGATTGTCAAGAAACATTGATTCAAGAAATTGGGAGAGCTTCACAAGGAGTAGACTGAGGCTGGTATCAGTGTATCAAGAGCCACCACGCACAGACGTCTCCAGGAAAGGGCCTATAGCTGTCGCATTCCTAATATCAAGCCAGTCCTGAACCAGAGAAAACATCAGAAGTGTCTTACCTGGGCTAAGGAGATAAAGAACTGGACTGTTGCTCAGTGGTCCAAAGTCCTCTTTTCAGATGAAAATAAATGTTGCATTTCATTTGGAAATCAAAGTCCTAGAGTCTGGAGGAAGAGTAGAGAGGCCCAGAATCCAGGGTGTTTGAAGTCCAGTGTGAGGTTTCTGCAGACTATGATGATTTGGGGTGCCGTGTCAACTGCTGGTGTTGGTCCACTGTGTTTTATCAAGTCCAAAGTCAACACAGCCATCTACCAGGAAATTTTAGAGCACTTCATGCTTCCATCTCTTGACAAGCTTTATGGACATGCTGATTTCCTTTTCCAGCAGGACTTAGCACCTGCTCACAGTGCCAACACTGTGAATGGTGTTTTCAGGGTGATGGGAAGTGTTGGGTTTGTGCCAAATGTTGGCGTTTCCTATGATGGCCAAAAAGTTCAATTCTGATCTCATCTGGACAGAGCATCTTCTTCCATGTGTTTGGGGAGTCTGTCACACACTGTTGGGCAAACTCCAAATGGTTTTCTTATTTTTTCTTTAAGCAGTGGCTTTTTTCTGGCTACTGTTCCTCTTTCTTGGAGTGTACACCTTACAGCGGTCCTATGGACAGATATTCCCATCTCCATTGTGGATCTTTACAGCTCTTTCGGTGCTATCTTTGGTGGCTTTGTTGCATCTCTGACTAATGCCCTCCTTGCCTAATCTGTGAATTTTGGTGGGTGGCCTTCTCTTGTAAGGTTTATAGTGGTGCCATTTTCTTTCCATTTTGCTGTTGGTGCTCTGTGGGATATTCATAGTTTGGGATATTTTTTTTATGACGCAACTCTGATCTATACTTCTCCACAACTTTGTCTCTGACCTGTTTGGAGTGCTTCTTGGTTTTTATGTTTCTTGCTTAGTAGTGTAGCAGAGTCAGGGTCCTTCCAGGACAGGTTGATTTATACAGACATCATGTGACAGGTCATGTGACACTTTGATTGCACACAGGTGGATTTTAATCAACTAATTAAGTGACTTATGAAGTGAATTGATTGGACCAGCTCTTATTTAGGGGTTTCATATGAAAGGCTGACTGGAAAAGGTGCACAAGCAACAGGGATGACCACAGTCTTGAGAGGATTATCAAGAAAAGTCAATTCAAGAACTTGGAAGAGCTTCACAAGGAGTGGACTGAGGCTGGTGTAAGTGCATCAAGAGCCACTATGCACAGACATCTTCAAGAAAGGGGCTACAACTGTCACATTCCTAATATCAAGCCACTCCTAAACCAGAGGCAATGTCAGAAGTGTCTTACCTGGGCTAAAGAGAAAAAGCACTGGACTGTTGCTCAGTGGTCCAAAATCCTCTTTTCAGATGAAAGTAAATTTTGCATTTCATTTGGAAATCAAGGTCCTAGAGTCTGGAGGAAGAGTGGAGAGGCACAGTTTTTGAAGTCCAGTGTGACGTTTCCACAGTCTGTGATGATTTGGGGTGCCATGCCATCTTCTGGTGTTGGTCCACTGTGTTTTATCAAGCCCAAAGTCAACTCAGCTATCTACCAGAAGATTTTAGAGCACTTCATACTTCCATCTGCTGACAGGCTTTATGGGGATGTCAGTTTCCTTTTCCAGCAGGATGTAGCACCTGCCCACAACACCAAAACTGTTACCAAATGGTTTACTGACCATGATATTACTGAGCTTGATTGGCCAGCCAACTCCTCTGACCTGAACCAGCCCTGAATCAGAGAATCTATGGGCTATTGTCAAGAGAAAAATAAAAAACACCCGACCCAAAAATACAGATGAGCTGAAGGCCACTATCAAAGCAACCTGGGCTTCCATAACACCTCTGCAGTGCCATATGCTGATTGCCTCCATGCCACGCCCCATTGATGCAGTAATTCATGGTAAAGGAGCCCCAACCAAGTACTGAGTGTATAAATGAACATACTTTTCAGAAGTTGGACATTTCTGTACTGTAAATACTTTTTTGATTGATCGTAGGAAAACTCTAATAATTTTGAGAGACTGGATTTCTGATTCTTATGGGTTACAAGCCATAATCATCAAAATTAAAACAAAAAAAGGCTTGAAATATTTCACTTTATATTTAATGAATAGGGCGGCACGGTGGTGTAGTGGTTAGCGCTGTCGCCTCACAGCAAGAAGGTCCTGGGTTCGAGCCCCGGGGCCGGCGAGGGCCTTTCTGTGTGGAGTTTGCATGTTCTCCGCGTGGGTTTCCTCCGGGTGCTCTGTTTTCCCCCACAGTCCAAAGACATGCAGGTTAGGTTAACTGGTGACTCTAAATTGACCGTAGGTGTGAGTGTGAATGGTTGTCTGTGTCTATGTGTCAGCCCTGTGATGACCTGGCGACTTGTCCAGGGTGTACCCCGCCTTTCGCCCGTAGTCAGCTGGGATAGGCTCCAGCTTGCCTGCGACCCTGTAGAAGGATAAAGCGGCTAGAGATGATGAGATTTAATGAATATAGAAGATATAAAAGTTTACCTTTTTAAATTAAATTACAAAAAAAGAGAACTTTTACACAATATTCTTATTGCTTGAGCTGCACTAGTATGGACCTAATCTGTTAAATGGATATTTGGTCCAACCTACTATACTTGGAAGTGTACTGTGGCCCAATAACTAAAATTAGTTTGACACCTCTATTCTACACTTCAAAACCAGTATTTTTGTTATAATCCAGGTTTATTTGTACTATTTCATGTCAGCACTCAGTTCCCCATGAGTACAGTGGTGCTTGAAAGTTTGTGAACCCTTTAGAATTTTCTATATTTCTGCATAAATATGACCTAAAACATCATCAGTTTTTCACACAAGTCCTAAAAGTAGATAAAGAGAACCCAGTTAAACAAATGAGACAAAAATATGATACTTGGTCATTTATTTATTGAGGAAAATGATCCAATATTACATGTCTGTGAGTGGCAAAAGTATGTGAACCGCTAGGATTATCAGTTAATTTGAAGATGAAATTAGAGTCAGGTGTTTTCAATCAATGGGATGACAATCAGGTGTGAATGGGCACCCTGTTTTATTTACAGAACATGGATCTATCAAAGTCTGATCTTCACAACATATGTTTGTGGAACAACAATGGTGTGCATGGCAGGGTTGCAAGGAGAAAGCCACTGCTCTACAAAAAGAACATTGCTGCTCGTCTGCAGTTTGCTAAAGATCATGTGGACAAGCCAGAAGGCTATTGGAAAAATGTTTTGTGGACGGATGAGACCAAAATAGAACTTTTTGGTTTAAATGAGAAGTGTTATGTTTGGAGAAAGGAAAACACTGCATTTCAGCATAAGAACCTTATCCCGTCTGTGAAACATGGTGGTGGTAGTATCATGGTTTGGGCCTGTTTTGCTGCATCTGGGCCAGGACGGCTTGCCATCATTGATGGAACAATGAATTCTGAATTATACCAGCGAATTCTAAAGGAAAATGTCAGGACATTTGTCCATGAACTGAATCTCAAGAGAAGGTGGGTCATGCATCAAGACAACAACCCTAAGCGCACAAGTCATTCTACCAAAGAATGGTTAAAGAAGAATAAAGTTAATGTTTTGGAATGGCCAAGTCAAAGTCCTGACCTTAATCCAATCAAAATGTTGTGGAAGGACCTGAAGCGAGCAGTTCATATGAGGAAACCCACCAACATCCCAGAGTTGAAGCTGTTGTGTATGGAGGAATGGGCTAAAATTCCTCCAAGCTGGTGTGCAAGACTGATGAACAGTTACCGAAAACGTTTAGTTGCAGTTATTGCTGTACAAGGGAGTCACACCAGATTCCGGTACTTAAAGCAAAGGTTCACATACTTATGCCACTCACAGATATGTAATATTGGATCATTGTCCTCAATAAATTGTACCGGCTTTCCTGTCAAAAGGATGACTTTAATGAAGTAAAATGTAAAGTGGAATAACTGTTATGAACACAAAGTTGATTTTCCAATAATTATATATCCTGGAATGTTTTATGTACCTTATATGGATTATAATTTTTAATTTAGCACAGAACATCCCTCCAACCTTTTTTGTTCATAGTTATATATAGTGTGGCTAAGTTAGTTCCTGTTCTTCCTGCCATTATAACAACTATAAACAGGCATTCCCTCACCATATCTCTCTCTCTGTCTGTCTGTCTGTCTGTCTCTCTCTCTCTCTGTCGGTGTCAAAAAGAAGTATCCAAAGTTACACCAAAGCCTGGTCCAGCAGTAAACCCTGAACATCCACTGAGCAAGTTACCTCCGAGACCAGAGCGCAGATGTACAGTAGTCAAGCCTTGGGGCACACGGAGTAAAGTATGGTTCTTCTTCTTCCTCCATGTTTTCACTTTGTGGTTAAAATCCAGTCTAATATCAGGGAATTGTGTGTGGATATGAGCAGTGTGTCAATTTTAACTTCACACTGTCCAGGATGTAGGCATTAAAAAATCCAAATAGTGTTCTGTATTATTCACAAAACCCCTCAAACTGAGTCAGGTTTTTTTTTTTTTGGTCATACATATTTAACTTATGTGTTTGAACACTTTGGCCAGGTCCCAGTTGACTTTAATGAGAGATTACTCTAGGGAGCAGGTAGACATCTTGTCTGGTGACCATATGCAGTATTTTCTGAACAATTTGTACAAACTAGACCAGTCTCTTGCATTTAGTATAATACTTTAGCAACATTGTTTATTATAGTGGTCATGTTCATATCCGAGTTTGGTCCAAATCTAACTTTTTGGGAATGGTGGAATCTCAGTGATGGACTTCTACTAGGGATGCCTCGATACCGAAAATTGTATTGGGTATTCATCCAATACTCCAATGCTTATTTACTCATACTCAGAAAAATGTTCTGATACCAACATACGATACCATGTGATACTATGCAACATAAGGTTAGTTCATGTTTTGGCAATAATGAGCACATGTCAGAAAATGACAGTGAGCTCGACGAATTCCATGATTAATGACATCATGGAAAAAGCTATCTCATACATCTCATTTGAACCATTTGTTTTCCTCCATCTAGTGTAGAAACACAATATCAGGCTTATTGACATGAAACAAAAGCAGATCCATCACAGTTTGTTTAATTTTATCTTCACATGTCTGTTTTCACACAGATATAATCTTTTTTGTCAATTATTTATGCCAGGTAGTTTTGTATTATTATCTCATCTCATCATCTCTAGCTGCTTTATCCTGTTCTACAGGGTCGCAGGCAAGCTGGAGCCTATACCAGATGACTACGGGCAAAAGGCGGGGTACACCCTGGACAAGTCTCCAGGTCATCACAGGGCTAGTTTTGTATTATTTAACAGTTCAATTGGGCATCTAATTATATATTTAATAGGGGCATTTTTGACACTGTCCAAATGAAATTCTACATTTTAATGTACTCTTTGCATTATTTGTAGTGATGAGGCATTCTGTTTCATCTGCACACATCATGCCTTTTCTTGCCATTATGAAACTTGAATAACAAATAACGAGCCAAGTAGAAGCAATCGCGTTATTGCTACCTGAATAAGAGTAGGAAGTAGGGATGAAACATAACACAAATATATTATTCAGTTTTTGGCCAGGCTCCCACCTGAACTGATAATCACATAATCAGTTTTTCTTTGGCTAATCAGACACAAGGTACACCACCCCTCTTGCCAGAGCAGTTGGGGGTTAGGTGCCTTGCTGAAGGGCACTTCAGCCAGTTCTGTTGGTCCAGGGAATCAAACCAGCAACCTTTTGGTTCCAATGCTGTTTCTCTAACCATTAGGCCATGTCTTTCCAACATTCAGACTGAACTGATAATGTGTTCTAAAAGGGTACAAATACAGCCATGCATATACAAAGACGTAAGTAGGAGCTGGACTATTAGGGTATTTTTCCAGTTTCACAGGGAATGTGGTTAGAACTTGAGGTGTGCATTGGGTCTGAGATCGTTTAGAGCACAATTTTTACTTTTGAAGAGTATGACGCACACGGTATTAAGACCTTGTTCTTTAAAGTGTTAGTCTGATGAAAATGACATTGTAAAATCTGAGCAGGAGGGTGGAGCACAGAAGCACGGCAGGCCAGAACTGAGTTTTTATAAGTCTTTATTTTCTCACTTTTCAACGTTCAACATTCACTCTCCCAGCTACACACACACGCACACCAGTGTTCGGGTTGGGGGAGAGCTCCCTTTCTCTGCTCTCCCTCTCCTCTTATAGGGCGTGGTCACTGGGGAAGACACACAAACACAGGTTAATTTCCATCAAGTGCAGTGATTCTACCACTTACCTTCCCTGACTCCGCCCTCCATTCACAGACCGACGCTTGACCACGCCCCCGCTGCCACAGACATAATCCCTGAAAATTATACCTTCTAAAACTAGACATGTTAAATAGTTTACTTTCTAAATTGTATTTTAATATGAGACCGGGATCATGTTCTATATAGCTGGTAAAGTTTGGCTCTTTGAGTCTGCCATTACACAAATGCATTCCTGGTAAGTTATTGTTGATTCAAAGGAAGTAATGGCATATGTGCAATGCTTAAAAGTTCACAGCATTTCTGACTTTGTCTGCTTTGCAAAGTGTAGCACATTTTTTTTTTTAATTTCAAAACAAAATTAAAACCAAAGCATGCCTCCTAAGAGGTGTGTTGTTCAAGGCTGTTCAAGTGTAGCTGATAAAAAAAAAAGAGGAATTTTGATCCATTAGCCCAAAGTCGGCAGGACACTTATGGAATGAATGGGTTTGATTTGTATGGACAGGACATTTTGGTGTCTGCGCCACACATTTTGAAAAAGATAAATTTGTGAGGCAGATTCACACAGAAGAATTTGAGCGACATCTGGTACACGAAGCAGTGCCTACGATCTGGAATCAAAAGTCAGAAGCGCCATCCCAAAGAGCTCACCGGACAGTAAGTGTCAAGCTTGTGTTAGGCACTTTCAGTGCTGGAGCCAGCAGAAGCGGGTGACGCGTTGCGCCATATGCAATGTGTGCAGCGAGCGCACAGCAGCTAGGAATTTGTTTGGGTTAACCTCTAAAACTAAGTTGCTCATAAATCTACAACCTTTTCTGGTTCTAACAGTACCAATTAGGACCATGTAGACCATTTCTATTTTGTGCTACATTAGGTAGGTGGGGGGGTCAGCATGCAGTTAGCGTTATTGATTTTTACTAAAATCACGTATCTCTGCAACCTTAAAAGATTTTTACAATGACACTCTCTCATTCAAGTACTTTTGCAACTGTCACTCCAGACTTTACTAGACAGCCATTGTCATCAAGTACACCTCTAATTTAGTCAGTGCGTTTACATGCACATACCTGTAGAGAGAATCGAATTTCTGCCGTTGCTCGACTGAAATCGAAGTTCAAAATGCCATGTTGACTGTCAGTGCGTTTACATGCACATCCAAATCGAGCTGCTGTTGGTAATCGAGCAAAGGGTCCCAGCAGGGGTGCCAGAGAAATCCAATCCTACATGCACACAAGGAAATCGAGCTATTGTGAGGTACATTGTGCACCCGAGCCACAGGTGGCGCTACATGCCCCATCGTGTTGGTACACTTCCGGTTGTCGTCATGAAGAAGAGCTATTCAAGAGTATAAACAAAGTTATCAGTTCCGTGTTCACAAGTTCCATGCTCAAGCTGTTAGGCTTGCTCTAACAGACTGTATGGCTACAAACTGTCCTGCGCAGACCACTGTTTTGTAAGACAACTTATTTTGCACAATTGTATATTTTTCTAAAGTCCATTTTTTGCTTAAAAAAAAAAATTTTTTTTTTTGCTTACAATTTAACTTATGTCTTAATAAACACAAAAAGTTCAATTGTTTTGTTTTTATTGACATTCTTCAGATGTTGGACATATATATATATATATATATATATATATATATATATATATATATATATATACACACACACACAAATACAATGACTTGTTTATGTACACAATTCACAGCTATGCAACAGCTGTACAGATGTATTTGATGATACAGTAAGTGAGCTAAATTTTAACAGTGCAAACAATGCCACAAAAAGAAAAGATTCATAATTCGTTGTCATGCCGACCAAGGCTGTTGTATTTCCCGCTTGTGGTCTCGTCACTCGTCACTTCCGGAAGGGGCAGTGCTGAATTAAGTAGCTCGAATACGTAGCTCAATAGGGTATACATGCACTAAGTAGCTCGGCAGAAATTGCATAATCTAGGTCGTGTAGCTCGATTCCGAGAAATCAAGTTCGGTTCAATTTCAGCCGAATTAAGGTGTATACATGGCATTTTGAACTTCGATTTCAGTCGAGCAACGGCAGAAATTCGATTCTCTCTATGTGCATGTAAACGCACTGTGTGATAACTGCCCAACTCTGAAATCAGACAAGAAAGTTCTGCGGTCCAAAATTAAAAGGCTTGAATGTAAAGTAAAAGAAAAGGAAACACAAATCTAAGTCAATCTAAGCAACTGGGTGAATACATTTAAAACTATGGCTGATTCTCCAATAACTGTTTTAGCAGGCACATATACAAGTTTTATTTCTTTATTTGTGCTATTTTTTATTTCGTTTATTTAATCTGACTTCAAATCCATTGCATTCCTAAGAATGGTGTGCCTAAGGGCCTGGTCCCACAACACCGATAACTATACTGATAACTATAAGTACAACTATAATGATAGTGTAGCAGCAGGGGCGTGGCCAAGTGTCAGTTTGTGAATGGAGGGCAGGGTAGGGGGAAGGTGAGTGGCAAAGTGAAGTCAGTATACCTGTTGTCGATTAATTTTGTGTTTGTGTGTTTTGCAGTGAAGACGGAAGGTAGAAAAGGAGAGAGAGAGTGATGAGAGGGGAGCTCTCCCAGTGAGAACACGTGTGTGTGTGTGTGTGTGTGTGTGTGTGTGTGCGCCAAGTAAAGCTGAAAAGCAAAATTAAAAAAATAAAGTTGTGTGTGAACATCATCTCCCGTCTGCCATGCTTCAGTATTCCACCCACGTCAGGGAAATACTACAGTGGTGCCGAAACCCTGCATACTGAAGAGAACCACCAATTGAGTCCTCCCCATTTAAGGACTTGATCCATGCCCTCGCTACCGTCCAACAGAACCAGCATCAAGCGCTGATCACCCTTCGGAAGGAGCAGGAACAATAGTTTGAAACCTTGACACTGGCTCAGCAGGAAGACTGCCAGGTGTTGCGGCACCTGCTTGTGTCGGCGGGGTCCTCGACTGCCACCACAATAGAACCCCCCCACGTCATCCTTACCAAGATGGGGCTGCATGACAATCCGGAAGACTTAATCACGCTTTTTGAGCAAGCGGCCGAAGTGTGGGGGTGGCCGGTTGAGCAGCGCGCGGCGCACCTACTACCACTACTGACTGTGGAGGCGCAGCTTGCCACGTGGCAGCTCCCCGCCGACAGCTGACTCATCTATGAGAACCTGAAGTGAGCCATCCTGCAGCATGTCAGCCACTCTCCAGAACAACACTGCCAGCGCTTCCGGACGCTCACTTTGGAGGAGGTTGGCCAGCCGTTTGCGTTCGGCCAACAGCTCCGGGATGCCTGCCGACGGTGGCTGAGGGTGGATGACCATGACGCCGAGGGGATCATTGACCTGGTGACAGTGGAGCAGTTCATCGAATGGCTTCCAGAAGGAACAGCGGAGTGGGTCCAGTGTCACTGCCCAGCATTGCTGGATCAAGCCATCGAGCTGGCGAAGGACCATCTGGTGGCTGTTCCGGTGGCAGGTGGACACATCACCTCTTCTTGTCCCCGTCCCGTTCCCCCACCGCAGAGGTGGGAGCCAGCTCCCCCCAGCCGGCCTGCTGCATCTGCGGTGTCCTCCCGTCTGTCCCTTCTGTGTCTGCCCTCCCCAGGTGAGTGACATCCATAACGCCGGTGCAGAGGTGAAGCCTGGGCTGGTGTGCTGGCGTTGCGTGGAACCTGGGCATCTCCAGGGTTAGTGTTCCGCGATGGAGGTGGGAGCTGTGGTCCGGATCCCCGACACACCAGAGACTGCCCCCGATTGGGCCAGAGCGTATCGTATACTGGTGAGTGTTCAAGGGGATACATATGACATGTTGCTGGATTCTGGCTGTAATCAGACCTCAATCCACCACAACCTGGTGCAAAGTGAGGCATTGGGGAGAGCACAAGTGGTGAAAGTTCTGTGTGTGCACGGGGATGTTCAAAATTATCCACTAGTGTTCCTCCAAATTCTATTTCGGGGAGAAAAACATAGAATAAAGATGGCAGTTAACCCGCATCTTATCCACCCGCTGATCCTGGGGACTGATTGGTTAGGGTTCAGGGAATTAATGGAGCATATAGTAGGGGGTGGGTCCTATGATAATACGTCACTGGTGGATCCTGGTGTGGCATTGACTGGGGAAATTGTCACAGAGCTGTCTATGTCAGCACAGCGTCAGTGCGATGTGAGGAGTGAGGAGCAGCTTACCCCTCCTCCCTCTCTCGGGGATTCCCTTGAGGATTTCCCATTAGAGCAGTCGCGAGATGAGACTCTGCATCATGCGTTTGATCAAGTGGGAGTAATCGTTGGTCAAACTCTCCAACCAGATGTGACACCCTCCTTCCCGTACTTTGCTATTATTAAGGATAGGCTGTATCAAGTGACGCAGGACACTCAAACTGGTGAACAGATAACCCAGTTGTTAATCCCAAACAGCCGTAGGGAACTCGTATTCCATGCAGCTGACTTTAATCCAATGGCTGGACACTTAGGACAAGATAAGACACTAGCCCGAATAATGGTCCGGTTCTGTTGGCCAGGGATTCATAGGGATGTTCGTTGGTGGTGTGTGGCATGCCGTGAATGCCAACTAGTAAATCCCGCAGCCACTCCAAAGGCATCTTTGCGCCCTCTCCCTCTAATTGAGACCCCCTTCAAGACAACTGGTATGGATCTCGTCGGGCCATTAGATCGGTCAGCACAAGGATATCGCTTTATTTTAGTTCTGGTGGACTATGCAACATGATACCCGGAAGTGGTGCCTCTCCGCAAAATATTTTGGCACGTAGTATTGCGGAGGCGCTCTTCTGCGTTATCTCCAGAGTCGGGATTCCGACTCAAAATAATTCGTTTTTTCTTTTGTTTCAGACATGTAAAAAATTTTACATTTTACAATTTTACATGTCTGAAACAAAAGAAAAAACTAATTATTTTGATTTAAGAAGAAGATATAATGAACGTAATATATTTATTAAACGGGATTCCGACTGTTACCAGCAACAAGTCCAGAAGCCAGGGTATGGGGTTGTGTCAGTGCCCTTGGCAAAAGTAACTTACACTTCTATGATGGAGCATTAATGCAGAAATTACACAGATTTTTGGAGCAACATATGCTGCCTTCAAGATGGCATCTTTTCCAGGGAGATTTCAACAAGATATAAAACCACATTCTGCACACATTACAAAGGTGTGGCTGTGGAAGAAGAGGGTGCCTGTCTCCTCTGTCCACAATAGAGAATGTGTGGAGAATTTAGAAATGAAAAATATGACAACGACAACCCCGTAATGTTGCACACCTTAAGACCTGTTTGCAGGAAGAATGGGACAAAATAACATGTGAATAACAGGCACCTCACCCCCAGCTGCTCTGGGTATGTGTGTGTGTTCACTGCTTCATATGGGTTGAATGCAGAGAGGAAAGTATATATGTGACAAATAAAGTTGTTCTTCTTCTTTACTACCTAGACAAGGCCATCCCACAAAATGAGACAGAGAATTAAAGATCTGCTGATATAATAATGACTTTTATATCTGGCCTGAAAGAGACAAATGTCTGGCCCGCACCGACCCACTGGCACTAACACACCTGTCATAACATGAGAAATAAAGTGCGCACTGCTTTACATTATTTTGACCTTACCCCGCACCGTACACTTGACCTTTGACCTACACTGGCATAGAGCGCATGTAGATATAAAAGACATAAATCAAGGCCTACTGCGTGCACACCACCTAAGCCGCCTGCCATCTAAGTGAAATATTGTAAGTAAGGCACATTTATAATAACGTTAATGGTCCTAAACAAAGAACGACATGGCCTGCACAAAAAAGCACAAAGTGGACCAGGAAAACCGTCAGTTCAAGTCTGACCGGAATGACCAATTTTGTTTAATTTTACCAGACTATGCCAATGCTAAACCAACATGCGTGATGTGCATGCAGGCCGTAGCTGTCTGCAAAGCAGAAAATCTAAAATGGCACTTTAACACTATGCATTCTGCCAGTTTCAATGCCAACTACCCTGCAAAATCAGATCAGTGCAAACAAAAAAATAGCAAACATGATAGCGTCATACAAGCACTCCATTTCTATTATGTGAAAATCAACATCGGCATGAGAGAGCACACCAGCTGCATCAGGCATGTTTCATGGAAGCAAGCTAAAGCTAAGAAACCATTCGCCGATGCTGAGTTGATTAAAAAATGTGCAATTGATATGGTTGAAGAAGTTTTAAGTCATAATGAGAAAAACAAGAAAATGGTTGTGGAACTACTAAAGCAGGTGCCATTGTTGGCTAACATGGTGACAAGAAGGGTAGAAGTTTTAGTGGAGGAGTGTTTTTCCAGTCTACTTACCGATTTGAAGAAAGCAGAAACCATATCACTAGCCATAGACTTGTCCTGTGACTGAACTGATATGGAACAATTATCTGTGTTTGGAAGATTTTTTTGATGAGCATGTTTTCTGGGTAGAGCTCCTTTTGTTTCCTTCTTCTGTCTGGGCACATAACTGGGAAAATCATCTTTAAAGAGTTGACACAGTTCTTCGAAAAGAATGGCAAAATCATGTCCGTTGTCACTGACAGGGCTCTGTCGATGATGGGACCACACAAGAGCTTGGTAAGCAAGCTTGCCACCATTAACCCAGCACTCTTGACATTTCACTGCATTATTCACAAATCAGTGTTGTGTGCTAAACTGTGTGGAGAAATGAAAAAGGCAATGGATACTGTGATGAGACTGGTTAATTTTTTTCAGGAGAGCTCAAGTCTACAACATCACCTATTCAGAACATTGCTGGAGGAAATGTCAGTGGAGCACAAGGATCTTTTGCTACATAATGATGTTTGCTGGATGAGTAAAGGCCATGTGTTGGAAAGGGTGTGCAACCTGCATGATGAGCTTGTATAATTTCTATTCAGCCTGCAGAGCCAAAAAGCCCATGAATTTCAGAGGTTTTTAAGTGACAACAAAGTGATGGCACATGTTCTCTTTTTGTGTGACATCATGTCTCATCTGAATCAGCTTAATCTGCAATTATAAGCCAGGAACCACACTATCTCAGACATGTAAGAAGTGTTTCAGTCAAAGTTGAAACTTCTGGAGAGAGACATTCAAGTGAGAAAGTTTCACTTTCCACATCTGCAAGAGCACTGTGAGAAGAAAAAAAATGCGGGAGGATCACGTAATGAAGGATTTAATGACCAGGCTGGCAAAAAAATTCAAAGAAAGATTTGAAAGCTCCCATAAACTCTCAGGCGACATCCTCCTCTTCCTGAGACAGCTGTTCTCCATTTCGGCTGACCACCAGTGGACTGCAGAGGCCAAAAGGCTGGTGCCTTCTATAGATGTGGCATCTCTTCAGATGGAGGTCTTGGAGATGGGAATATCTGACCTGCTCCAAGCACAACACAAGGACGTTGGAGTGAGTGACTTTTGGATCAGTGTGGTTACCCAGGCTTGATTCCGAAACATGAGCGCTATTGCAGTGCACCTACTCACAATGTTCCCCTCCACACACATTTGTGAGTCATCATTTTCTTCAATGAACTCTATCAAGAACCAGGACAGAAACAAACTCTCCAGTGCACATCTTGGCCAGTGCCTCAGGATTGCCACAACAGAATACAGAAGGATTGCCTCATTCCATCGCTCGCACTTCTCTCACTGACTGGTGAGTGAACAACATCCATTTATTTATTTATTTTTCAAAATAATAATAATAATAATAATGAGTTGTGTTTTTGTGATATACCTTTTATTTTAAAAGTGAGAAACTGACAGTCTCTCTCTCTCTCTCTGTGTCTGTCTCACACAGTCTCACTTGAGGTGAATGGTTTTAGAGATGCTGCTGAAAGCTGTTTTTGTGGAAAGCTGTTTGGACATATTGGAGATGGGTACATTAAAATGCTTTTGACTTGAGTCAGATACAAAATGTGTTTAAATGCCAGGGTGTTTATTGTTCAGTGTTGGTGGCTGTGGAAATGTATAAAAGGACATTTAAATAATTAAATGGTTGTCTTTGGACTTATTTTGTTTTCAAGAATGCTTTTTTTCTTATATTCTTGTCTGACCCTTTGAGAAGCCCAGGCCTAAATTATTACTTTTACAAACTACTACTACTACTAATAATAATAATAACAGGAGCAGCAACAACATCATCTGCACATAAAGCAACTTTTACTGTCACAATGGAAAAAAATCCCAAACATTTTGGCCCTTGGCTTGGCACACTTCACATACTTTTGTCCTTGGGGAAAACTAATTGGGGGACCCTGGTCTAAACCTTGAGTTTTGTACCTTAGACCACTTGGCCACCTGGAAACTTTAGAGTAGCTATTTTTTTTAATTTTTCACTTAATTTCAAACACAATAATCATATGGGCGGCACGGTGGTGTAGTGGTTAGCGCTGTCGCCTCACAGCAAGAAGGTCCTGGGTTCGAGCCCCGGGGCCGGCGAGGGCCTTTCTGTGTGGAGTTTGCATGTTCTCCCCGTGTCCGCGTGGGTTTCCTCCGGGTGCTCCGGTTTCCCCCACAGTCCAAAGACATGCAGGTTAGGTTAACTGGCGACTCTAAATTGACCGTAGGTGTGAATGTGAGTGTGAATGGTTGTCTGTGTCTATGTGTCAGCCCTGTGATGACCTGGCGACTTGTCCAGGGTGTACCCCGCCTTTCGCCCGTAGTCAGCTGGGATAGGCTCCAGCTTGCCTGCGACCCTGTAGAAGGATAAAGCGGCTAGAGATAATGAGATGAGATGAATAATCATATGCTCTGACATGAAACAGTCAAAAAAAGTCACAATTTGGATTTAAATAAGCAAATGCTTAAGAGCCTATGATTGTGTGTGTGTGTGTATATATATATATATATATATATATTTGTGTGTGTGTGTGTGTGTGTATGTGTGTGTTAGTAAAAAAATCCACAGTATTTTTTAAAAAGCAAATTAAAAAATAAGTGCTGGATAAAAACCCATCAATCTTATGTAAATAAAATACAAATTTCATTGTCCTGTGGTCAAGTGTTTATGAGATACATTGCCTTGCACTTATGATCAGAATGCCTGTGGAGGTACATGTTCGTCATTTGTACATACGGACATCATACGGTCGCAAAAGCCATCAAAAATCAGGTCGATGCATTACCATATTCTCTTAAGTATGGCGCTTCGCTCCGCATGCTTTGCATGCAAGGAGCTCCACTAAAACTGCTGTGATTAGTATGTTTCAGCTAGCAACAATTCTTATACAATTAACCATAACTGATGCAGTGAGTATGCATAAGTAGGGCATCAAGATGATCAGGCAGGTCTGGAGAGCAGGAATATCTCAGGCATGACATGTAGCTCGACAGAGAGAGAGAAAGAAGTGCTCTTGAGAACAGAGAGTTGGTCGACTCCTCATACATCAACAACTTCTTTCAAATGTATTGATTTACTTAAAGGTTCACACTATCAGTCCCAATCTAATTTTTTTGCAAATCTGATCTTCCTGCTTGCCTGTCCATATTATATATTGCAAGTGATCAGATTTGATCTGTGTCTATGTGGCAGTCCTCATTTTTCAGTCTTATTCACACTGGTTGCTATAGTAATGACATTTCCCCTGGCAGTTGTAATGACTTTGTATACAAAAGTAGAAGTTGACATGAACAAACCAAAATGGAGAGGAATAAAATGGACTTGCTTATTTACTGCTTGGCAATGTGGAGTTCATGTGATTTTTGTCTGTTCAGACTTGCGACAGTACATATCATCAGATTCCAATTGGATATGGATATAAATCACATTTTGACAGGCTTAAACCACACTCACAACCTGCCGTATGTGCTACTACGGGCAGTCTATGGTAAAAATTTGGCAAAACTGTGCTTGAGACCTGCGCAACACTTGCATGTGTTCAGCGCCGTGGAAGGTCGCAGACTGGCCGTGGAGACTTTTGGTCCTGCACATGCAAATTCTACGGGTCTTGTGAAAAATCAAGAACGCATACATTACGTACGGGACCCATACTTCTTTTGTATGCCTGAACCAAGCCAGCAGCATGGCTAATAGGGGCTTTTTGCAATGACAGTAAGACGCATGAGTGACACACAGTCATTGTACGAGTGATGTGCCTCAGAAATACTACACAAGTATTCCACACTTGCTATTTGTGCAGCCCCCAAGACAGAAGTATATCTCACTTTCTACCCCATGTGTGGCGTGCACGTAGCACACGCGACCCGCACGCGACACGAGGGGCAAGACTCTGGATATATATATATATTGGGAAAGGAACCGATTATGTAGTGTGTAGCATTGTAGAAGGGAAGAAGACCACCTCATTTGCTGTTTTTATTTGCGTATATGTTAATTTACCATGCAAACGTCAAATAATAAAACATAAGTATAAGGGAATAACACATTTTATTACATTGTAAAAAATCCCAACTAAAAAGCCCAACAGTTTGAGCACTGAAACACACTTTCAAATTTTTCCCACAAAATATCCAATGTTCTTCAGTCAAAAGACAGATGCAGAATGCTGCAGACATGCTTTTATACGCACTCCTGGCTTGCGTTACGTGCAAGTCTTGAGTGATTGTCACGTGCTAATCACGTGCGTCACACATGCTTCACAAGTGTGGCCCGGACTCCTAGCGCAAGAAACTGGTAAAATGCAAGTCACACGCACTGAATACATGCGTCAGACATATGCTTTCCATGGGCTAACAGCCAGTGGCGGAACAACTGCACACAAGGCCCCGGGGCAACGGTTGGACTTACGAAGGGGCAGTTTGGGCTGGTTTTGGCAGGCTTTCTTAATGCAGCCAGGATCATTCTAAGGCAGTGGAAAAGTACAATTATGCCCTGTCACAAGGACTGGATTGAACTCATGACAAGTACAGCCTCTTATGAATTAATGCTAGCCAAAGTAAGAGACTCGGTGTCAAAATTCAGTGATATGTGGGGAAGCTTCCTAACATATATAGAAGGTGGGGATCAGTGATAAAGGTAATGATTCAAGGCATATCAGGATGTGTGTCAGGGGCAGGGGGGACTCAGTGGCAGAACAACTGCACACAAGGCCCCGGGGCAAAACACCAATCAGCCCCCCCCACATGGCGAAATTGCAAACAAACAAATTAGAAGGCTTGCGGCATATAGGCCTACTCAGGCAACAAAAAGCAGTTTTTAAGAACGTAGCCTTTGGACCTCCTAGCCATGGCGAAATTGCAAACAAACAGAAGGCCTGCGGCATATAATCAGGCTATATTAGAACAGAACTTGCTCAAAGTCATCTCATCTCATTATCTCTAGCCGCTTTATCCTGTTCTACAGGGTCGCAGGCAAGCTGGAGCTTATCCCAGCTGACTATGGGCGAAAGGCAGGGTACACCCTGGACAAGTCGCCAGGTCATCACAGAGCTGACACATAGACACAGACAACCATTCACACTCACACCTACAGTCAATTTAGAGTCACCAGTTAACCTAACCTGCATGTCTTTGGACTGTGGGGGAAACCGGAGCACCCGGAGGAAACCCACGCGGACAACATGCAAACTCCGCACAGAAAGGCCCTTGCCGGCCACGGGGCTCGAATCCGGACCTTCTTGCTGTGAGGCGACAGCGCTAACCACTACACCACCGTGCCGCCAACTTGCTCAAAGTTTTTTTTATTATTATTATTTTATTTATCATTTTTTATAGGCCTACATAGCCTGTATTTTCCATTCATTTTTTATTATGTTCCAAATAGACACTAAACAACAACAAAAAAAAATCCAGCAATCATGAATGATACACCCTCATTGTGTAAGCACATCTTCAACTACAAAGCCGACACGGAAACCTGCGTTCGTCATTAAAAAGGCATTCGACGCGCCTTGCGCTCCGCAAAGTCGTTGACTATTTGAGGGATGTTAAGCGCTCTTGCTCGCTCATTCTCAATTGATAAAATGGCCAATCCACAGAGTCTCTCTTGACCCATTGTGCTCCTGAGATAATTTTTTATCAATTTTAATTTGGAGAAAGAGCGCTCTGCTGTCGCAACTGAGACGGAGAGAGTGAGAAAAAGCAAGAAGGCCATGCACACCTCACTAAATGTAGAAGTTACTGCTGGATGATCTACTACCAGCAACCTGGCCAGGCTAAGCACAGATGTGTGTCTCGCTATCTGCTCCTTGAAACAAGCCCTAAATGACATTAGTTGACCAGGAAAGCTGGAGTCAATATCCCGACTATAGTGATCACACAGTCGACGGGCCACTTCGTACAGCTCCTCGTCCTTGGTATGCTGGAGCGTATTTGGATGAATAGCCTCAAACAAATGAGCAGTCTAATTTAAACTGACAAACCTTTGTGACAGCTGCTGAATGATTACATCAAGGCATGCATAGAATGCATTCACCCAAAAATAATGTTCTGCATCGGAAAGCCGACTGTCTTCGCTAAGGTGATCAAAGTGGCGCTTCACTTTTTTCAACCTGATGGCTACGAATTGTGTTTGACTGCCCCATTTCACAGCCAATGCCAGAGTGGAAGCCTTTGCCTCATCAAACTGCTCCCTGTACTCCTGTAGAGTTTGTACAGCATTCTGTAATAATGCAGACGTTTTGAGGAGATCAATGGTCTTCTCCGACAGTAACTTTGAGATGGCATTAGTGCACTCCAAAATCTTTGTATGAAGGCTGATTAAAAATATGAACTGAAATTTAGTAATGGCCTGTTAGGGTTTTGCTGGGATGATAATCCAGCAACCCCCCACTAGGCCACCAGGGGGATGACGCAAATGTAGAGGCGTGAGGCAGAAGTAGAAAAGTATCAAAAAGTTTATTTACAATATATACAGTCCAAAAAGAAATAATCCAAAACACTCAGAAGGTGAAGGGAAAAATAAAAAAAATATCCAAAAGTTCAAAGTCAAAACAAAAGCCAAAAAACCAGAAAAGAAAAGGCAAAAATACCAACGCTCAGAAGATCCAAAAAACAGTAAATGCTAAGTCCAAAAAGTCCAAAAAGCAAAGCAAAGTGCAAAACCAAAAAGACAAAGGCAAGGAACACGGTACAGAGGTAACTGGAGCTAAACATAACAGCACAAAGACTCCGTGGCAAGAGGACTGAACTCAGGGGTATAAATACACAAACTAATTAAGGACAGGGCAGGGCAGGAAACAGGCAATAAGACAAACACAGAACACAGTGGCGACCTCTAGAGGCCAAAACAAACATGACCAAACAAAGGAAATAACAGCGGCCTCTAGAGGCCAAAACAGTCCCAGTCCTAACATGGCCTTTTTAAGTGCATCTGCCTCATCTCGTTCATTCGTTTTCTCGCTTGTAAGTGAGAGCTTGTCGAGAGCTTTAATGACATCTCCATATCTGTACTTTAATGCAACAAGCGCATTGTAGTGGGAGGACCAGCGGGTTGGGCAGAGGCATTTCAAGGTTATGTCCCTGCTCTCTGGGCTCAGTTAGTCACCAATGCCCATCTCTTAACACTGTTGGCAAAAAAGTTTTACAGTTGTTCAACCACATCATAAAACTGTCTAATCTCTGGGATAGTTTTGACAGAATCGTTCAGTACCAAATTCAGACAATGAGCCGCACAGTGCACATACAAAGCAAGGGGCTCCCGCTCCGCTATTCTCGCTTGAACACCAGAATAAATTCCGCTCATGTTCACTGCGCCGTCATAACCCTGTCCACGGCATCTGGAGAGATCTAAGCCATTCCCTTCAATGCAGCTAATAATTCGGCCCTCCAGTTCAGAAGCGGATGCGCTCACAGTTATCTTGAATCCAAGACTATCCTGATATCTGTAGCAACACCCATTTCGTCTCAATCAATTAAAACATACCTGAAGACCTGGCTCAGATGATCGCGCTTTGCTACGTCTTGAGTGGTGTCCATAATGATGGAATAAAATGGAGATGCATTTATTTCATGGACTATGTTGCTCTTTTTTTTGTCATTAAAATTTTTATTTTGTTTTTTATAATTCAATTACAAAAAAGAACAAACACACATTTAAGAACAAAAACACACACATCGGCAGCAACACAGAACATGACAACTCTCCTCAATAACCTATTCACAGACATATTAATGCACATACAGTGGGGCAAAAAAGTATTTAGTCAGTCACCAATTGTGCAAGTTCTCCCACTTAAAAAGATGAGAGAGGCCTGTAATTTTCATCATAGGTATACCTCAACTATGAGAGACAAAATGAGAAAAAAAAATCCAGAAAAATCACAGTCTGATTTTTAAAGAATTTATTTGCAAATTATGGTGGAAAATAAGTATTTGGTCAATAACAAAAGTTCATCTCAATACTTTGTTATATACCCTTTGTTGGCAATGACAGAGGTCAAACGTTTTCTGTAAGTCTTCACGAGGTTTTCACACACTGTTGCTGGTATTTTGGCCCATTCCTCCATGCAGATCTCCTCCAGAGCAGTGATGTTTTGGGGCTGTCGCTGGGCAACATGGACTTTCAACTCCCTCCAAAGATTTTCTATGGGGTTGAGATCTGGAGACTGGCTAGGCCACTCCAGGACCTTGAAATGCTTCTTACGAAGCCACTCCTTCGTTGCCTGGGCAGTGTGTTTGGGATCATTGTCATGCTGAAAGACCCAGCCACGTTTCATCTTCAATGCCCTTGCTGATGGAAGGAGGTTTTCACTCAAAATCTCACGATACATGGCCCCATTCATTCTTTCCTTTACACGGATCAGTCATCCTGGTCCCTTTGCAGAAAAACAGCCCCAAAGCATGATGTTTCCACCCCCATGCTTCACAGTAGGTATGGTGTTCTTTGGATGCAACTCAGCATTCTTTCTCCTCCAAACACGACAAGTTGAGTTTTTACCAAAAAGTTCTATTTTGGTTTCATCTAACCATATGACATTCTCCCAATCCTCTTCTGGATCATCCAAATGCTCTCTAGCAAACTTCAGACGGGCCTGGACATGTACTGGCTTAAGCAGGGGGACACGTCTGGCACTGCAGGATTTGAGTCCCTGGCGGCGTAGTGTGTTACTGATGGTAGCCTTTGTTACTTTGGTCCCAGCTCTCTGCAGGTCATTCACTAGGTCCCCCCGTGTGGTTCTGGGATTTTTGCTCACCGTTCTTGTGATCATCTTGACCCCACGAGGTGAGATCTTGCGTGGAGCCCCAGATCGAGGGAGATTATCAGTGGTCTTGTATGTCTTCCATTTTCTAATAATTGCTCCCACAGTTGATTTCTTCACACCAAGCTGCTTACCTATTGCAGATTCAGTCTTCCCAGCCTGGTGCAGGTCTACAATTTTGTTTCTGGTGTCCTTTGACAGCTCTTTGGTCTTGGCCATAGCGGAGTTTGGAGTGTGACTGTTTGAAGTTGTGGACAGGTGTCTTTTATACTGATAACGAGTTCAAACAGGTCCCATTAATACAGGTAACGAGTGGAGGACAGAGGAGCCTCTTAAAGAAGTAGTTACAGGTTTGTGAGAGCCAGAAATCTTGTTTGTTTGTAGGTGACCAAATACTTATTTTACAGAGAATTTACCAATTAATTCATTAAAAATCCTACAATGTGATTTCCTGGATTCTTTCCCCCCATTCTGTCTCTCATAGTTGAAGTGTACCTATGATGAAAATTCTTAAATGGAAGAATAATTATTCCAATAATTCTAGCTGCTACCAGAAAACCTGTCATCATTAGTCTACCTTCAGCTTTTGAAAGACCCTCTGGCATAAATGACTTATCTCCTAACAGGCAAAATTGTGCAGACTCTGGTGGTAAAGGTTGACTAAGCCAGTCCTCAAATTTTTCAAAACTGCCTTCCAAAAGGGCATTATCAAGGGGCAGTTCCATAGTGCATGAAGAAGTGTGCCCACCTCTTTATTACACTTCCAACATTTATTATCCTTCATTAAACCCATTCAAAATAGCTTACTTGGTGTAAAATAATACCTATGCACAATTTTGTAGTGAATAAATTTATTTCTAGCATCCCTTGTAGCCCTTCCCACATTTGAAATAATATTTTCCCACGTAACCTCATCAGTGTCCGTATCAAGATCTTTCTGCCACATAATCCTTAAGTTTTCACACAGTTTTGTTTGGATTTTTGACATTTTGTTATAAAATACAGAGGCAGAGTGTGCATGTGAGATACTGTAGGTGGAGCGTTAAAAAACTCCTGCACCACATTGTCTTCTTTATTCTCTCTTTTCAAACCAAGAACAGACCCCACAGAACTTCTCAACTGTAGATACCTCCAAAAATCCCCTTTGTCAGTTAAGTTATACTTTTGTTTAAGATCCTCAAAAGACATAAATGTCTGATCTCTATACAGATCTTGAACAATACGTATGCCCTTCCCCATCCAAGTTGGCCATAAGAATACCTTTTTACCTATGCAAATGAAAGGGTTATTCCATATAGAAGAGTAGCTTTGCTTATATTGTGAAATCCCCAACATTTTATGCACCCTTGCCCATGCCCATCGTGAATGATTCAGAATTAAATTAGCCTCTCCTGCCTGAGTTTTCTGTGACATAAATTCTACCA
This sequence comes from Neoarius graeffei, assembly GCF_027579695.1. Lineage (NCBI taxonomy): Eukaryota > Metazoa > Chordata > Actinopteri > Siluriformes > Ariidae > Neoarius > Neoarius graeffei. Next base: position 10,256,837 of record NC_083581.1, read on the forward strand.
CACCAGATAGGCACACAAGCCCTTCTTCAATTTTGACCCACCCAGGCTTGGAATCACCTATACCCCAATGCCTTGCCAACTTATTCATCTCAAAGGCAATATTATATAATTCCACGTTTGGAAGGGCCAATCCACCAATATCCCGTGAGACAAATATTTTTTGAAGCTTAATTCTGGGCTTTTTCCCATTCCACAAAAACTCAGTGATTAATTTGTTATATTGCTTGAAAATGGCATTAGAAATCTGTACTGGTATCATCATAGAGATGTAATTAAATTGTGTGGACACTATCATTTTAATTACATTAATTTTCCTCCATAATGTGAGGTTAATCATCCTCCACTTTTCCAAATTCAACTTAATCATCTTAAGTAGAGGGGACATATTCATGTCAATTATACTTGCCAAATCTGGGCACAGTCTAACACCTAAATATTTCATTCCAGTTTGGACCCACTTAAACTTGAATGTTGTCATTATGATTTGACTGCATCCTTTAGATATATCGGCATACACTCAGACTTTTCCCAATTTATTTTGTAGCCTGATAATGCTGAGAAAGACTCTATTGTGGACAAAACATTAGGAACTGACAACAAAGGGTCCTCCAGAAGTAACAAAATATTATCTGCATAAAGAAACATTTTATGCTCTTCTCCGCCATGCATAATCCCTACTACTCTCACTCCTTATTGCAGTAGTCAAAGGTTCCAAAAATAGTGTGAAGAGCAGGGGACTGAGGGGATCTCCTTGCTTTGTTCCCCGTGATAAATTGAAGAAAGATGATATTATTCCATTTGTTATCACTGCAGCTCTTGGATCTGAATAAATAATATTTACCCATTTGATAAAGCCCTCTCCACACCCAAATTTTCTAAGAGTGTAATGTAGAAAGCCCCATTCCACCCTATCGAATGCCTTCTGGGCATCTAACGATATAGTGGCTATTGCATTGCTATTGTTATGATTAAGTTGCATCAGGTGCAATAGGCGTCTAACATTATCAGAGGATGCTCTCCCTTTAATAAAGCCTACCTGATCAAAATGTATTAAATGTGGCAAAAGATTCTCTAATCTGGTTGCCAGTACTTTTGTCAAGATTTTACAATCCACATTAATAAGACTGACTGGTCTATAACTAGCTGGATCAGCAGGGTCTTTATCTTTTTTAACAATTAAGGAGATTAAAGCTTCATTAAATGTATTTGGTAATTTGCCCACTAAAAAAGACTCTTCATAGGCCTCTGTCAGAATAGGCGCAAGAATGCCACTAAATCTCTTATAATACTCAGAAGGAAAACCATCCAAACCAGGTGATTTTCCAGCCCTCATTGATTTAATTGCATTTTTAACTTCCTCCACTGATATAGGACAGTCTAGTAATTCCTTTTCATCATCCAATATTTGTGGTAGATTAATCCTAGAGAAAAAGGCATCATATTTCTTTAATTCAGGGTTAATCTCCGATGTATATAACTGGCTATAGAAACTCGCAAAAACTTTATTGATATCACTTGTATTAGTCATCAATTCCCCTTTCTTGTTTTTAACCGCTGATATAGCATAACTTGCTTCTTTTTGCCGCAGCTGTCTAGCTAACAACTTGCCAGCTTTTTCTCCACTTTCATAGTAAGTAGTTTTAAGCTTGAATAGAGCATATTCTACCTTTCTATTGTAAATATCATTTATTTGAAATTTGAGGTCACAGATTTCCTTTAGCAGTACATCATTATATTTCTCAGCCAGTTTCTTCTCTAAATCTTTAAGTTGAGTTTCTAAGTCCTGAAGTCTTCTTATTTGCTCTCTTTTCTTCGCACTACACTGAGCTATAATCTTTCCCCTAATATAAGCTTTAGAAGCTTCCCACACTGTACCTATTCTATCTGTTGAGCCTATATTTTCCAAGAAAAAAAAATACTAATATCCTTTTCAAGCTGGCTACAGAACACTGGGTCCTGAAACACAGAAACATTCAATCTCCACCTACCTCCTCTATTGCTCTCTAATCCAATCAATACTCCCAAATGTACTGCTGCATGGTCAGTCAGTGCTATTGGACCTATTGAGCAATCTGTGACATTATTCACAAGTTCTTTGCTAATTAAAAAATAATCTATCCTGGACTGTGATTTATGTTTATGGGAATAAAATGTATATTCTTTATCCCTGGGATTAACAAGCCTCCATATATCTGTCAGACCCATATCCTCCATCAGCAGACCAATAGCCATTCTGTCTTTTGGAACAATATTAGAGAAGGTAGTTTTGTCCAAAACCCCATCCAAAACCTGGTTGAAATCCCCACCTACTATCATAGGCCCCCCCACCATCATTACCCATTAATTTATTAATTTTATGAAAGAAACCTGGATTTTCTTCATTTGGAGCATATATATTGCATAGAGTAACCTGTACCCCATTGATTTTAGCTTGTAAGTATATAACCCTCTCCTCATCATCCTTTTGCTGTTTTATAACAATAAAATTTAGATTTCAGTGTTTCCCCTAGAAAATGTTTGAAGGTACGGTGGCAAGACCTGCGCTCAGACGTCCCACCCCAGTATGAGGATACGGGAGTATTCTGAGAAATTTTTTGACAAAACACACTCTAAAATGGTGACCCTTTGTAAGGGAATAAATGAATAAACCTAGTCTTGAAAGAACAAGCATAACCTGCAGAGCAAGGCAGTTTAGAAAACAGTCAGGGAGACTAAATTCCCCCCACACCTAACCCCAGAGCGACCCCTTACCCCCACCCCCTGAACATAAATCTCACAACACATGATTACTACAAGTACACATTTATTGGAAATCACACATAAACATGTCAGTGGCAAAGTTTGCAGGCTGGCTCAGAGCACTTAATTTTTCTGTTTTTTTTTTTAAAATAGCTCTAAGGCTTGCTCATAGGGGAACTTGCTGACTGGAGGTCCATTGATGCTGCGGCGCATGCATGCAGCCAGATGGTCCCCCTGCAGTCTGTTTCTGATGTCTGTTTTCACCTGGCATCAAACAGAACAGACTATATGAGTGAAATGAGGAATATTTATTGTGTGCCCATATTGTTTTTATATAGCAAAGTGTTATACTTACCCTGTTCATTGTGGAGAAATCTCTCACAATTCACGCTTGACACTGGCACGGTCAGGGCTATTGCTGCCAGCTTGCTTAAGGATGGGTACAGTTGGCACCACTCATCATGCTGACATGCCAGTGTTTTCAAAATGTTAAGCTAATCCATTTTCTGAATTAGATCCACAAAGAGACAGACGGATGCAGAGTGAGAGAGTGAGTCATTACTCAATCCTTAAATTGTAAGAAGAATTTTGTCAAGTAGGGCAATTTGACATCTTTCTTCTCCTCAACCTACCTTAAAAGCTCCAAGGTTTGTATCCAAGGACGGCTCGCAAACCGCAAGATCTATAGTAAAACTAAAATATCTAAAAATAATTGATTACAAAGATGTGTTTTTATTATGAAAATAAATCGAAGAGGGTCTGAAATATTGATCTTAAGAGTATTTAGGCTTATCTGTAAATGGGATGATGGCGTCGTCAGTTCACCTATATAGCCTATTAAAACACTGACGCCGGCCGCTATGGGATGCAATACGGCCGACACCGGCCGCCATGGAATCTAATGGGATAAATTATAGCAATAATTATGATTACTTTAATATAAAGATGTTAATTATTATTCGATTATTCATCGTTAATTCTCCCGACAATCGGCGAAGAAAACGTAATCGAATGCCCATCCCTAGCTCGAATTACTTTTATTTTGCACGAATGAATCTTACCTGCCCAATTTCTTCATCTGTCGCCTTTCTTTTTTTGGCGAAATACTTCAACAAGCTCATCTGCAATTGAAAGATATCGCGTTGACGTTATCAGTCGACTTAATTAAGCTCAAATAAAAACTAGCGCTCTGGCGATAGGCTGTAATGAAATCGAAAAAACTGCCCTTACATTTCTCACGAACTATATATGGAAAATGCCAAACGATAATCTATCTAGAAGATCTATGTAGTTGTTTACATGTGGATATTCATCCCCTCAGTTTGTGAACGGACTAATCTACCACAGAAGACCGGGAGGCCAAACAAGACATCTCAGTAGTAGTCAGTACTCAGTATGTAACATAACGTGGCTTAACATAGTTTTACATAACGTAATTATGTGACATAACGAAACATAATGTCAAGTAACACTGGAAATATAAGGTAACATAACATCTGCTGTCTACTTTTCAAGAATTGTTGCCAACACTTACCTTTCCCAATTTGACAGCTGAAGTGACAGCCGCGTAGCAGTTAGTTTACCTCAGGTTGGCTTGGCTACGCTGCTCCAGGCGGAACGTTGTCCAATCAGAGCCCACGCCGACCCGTGGAAACCAATCAAGTAACTGCTAGCTCATCCAGTGGAACTGCGCTTCGCCCCAAATGCAAAGACTGGGCAAGCAACGGATAATGTAGTCGAATACATATAGCTCCTAGGGGTATTCCTGAAGGTGCGGCAGCAAAAATCAAGGTGCGGCAGCCCGCCGCAGCCAATTGTACATAGCGGAAACACAGGATTTTTATGTATCAAAATGGCAACTCCATGTTTTTTACTACTATATGAGCTATGGAATATTTGGCCCACCCAATCTCTCTTCAATTTAACCGCCTCTGACTCAATCATATGTGTTTCCTGAATAAAGGCTATGTGAGCTTGCTGTGACTTCAGGTATGATAAACACCTCTTTCTTTTTATAGGGCTATGTAACCCGTTCACATTCCAAGATACTATCCTAACACAGTTATTCATTAGTATTCTTATTTAACAAATAAACTTGCCACAATAGGCTTTGTTGAGGTGCATGCAAGCTGCATGTGCCATAAGAAGTAATACAAACCAAAAAATGGGGAAAAAAAGGGGGAGCGCTGCCCAGCTGCCGATCCACACAAACAAACAAACATTCTTTCAAAAACCCTTCAAAACAGGGAACATAAAATATAAACCCCAGACCACCCTTTCCTTTCCCTTTCTCTATCTTGAGATACCCCCCACAAAACAGGCCCATGAGGCACACTAAGATGGTCATCATTAATCCCCTCCCCTCCCATCACCCTCCAAAACCATCATTTATAACATTGTTAACACTCTAAATATATCCCTTGGTGGCAGTCTTCTTGGATGTGGAGAAGGCGTATGATATGCTGTGGGTTGATGGCCTTTTAATTAAAATGCACTTACTTGGGATTGGCGGGAACATGTTTAACTGGGTGTTAGATTTTTTGAATAACAGAAGCATTCAGGTTAAGATAGGGAATGATGTATCAAGAAAATGCTTGGTTGAAAATGGAACTCCTCAAGGAAGTGTGATAAGCCCACTTTTGTTCAATATTATGATTAATGATGTCTTTAATAATGTTCAGCCAGGAATTGGAAAGTCGCTGTTTGCAGATGATGGTAGTCTGTGGAAGAGGGGAAAAAATGTAAAGTATGCTCTGAAGAAGGTCCAGGAATCTCTCAGTACAATGGAGGACTGGGGTAGGAAATGGGGGTTTAGATTTTCAGTGGAAAAGACTAAAGTGGTGTTTTTTACAAAAAAGAAAATTGATGAGTGTTTGCGATTGCATTTGTATGGAAGTCCCCTAGAAAGGCAGAAAAGTTTTAAATTCCTTGGTGTTGTCTTTGATGAAAGGCTGACATGGAGGGAACATATATCAAAAGTCATAGATAAAAGTAAAAAGGTCCTCAACTTAATGAGATGTCTTTCTGGATTGGAATGGGGGGCTGATGTAGCCTCTCTGAAGCAAATTTATAGTTACTTAATCAGGGCAAGGATTGAGTATGGATGCATAGTCTATGGGTCTGCAGCCAAATCAGTGTTAGCTGGATTGGATGTTATCCAAGCTAAGGCTTTGAGGATTTGTACAGGAGCGGTGCGATCATCCCCAGTCTGTTCCTTGCAAGTGGAGACAGGTGAAATGCCATTTGAGTTGAGAAGGAAGCAGCTTCAAGCAAACTATTGGGTGAATTTGATGGGTCAGAGACCTGACCACCCAGTAAAAAGTGTAATTCAGCCAAGCTGGGAGAGAGAGGGGGCAAGATTATTAAGCTTTGGGTGGACTGGGGAAGCTGTAGCACAGGAGTTGAAGGTCCTTGATAAGTCTTTTAGTTTAGGAGTAGTGTGGCCTTCTATACCTTTGTGGCAATTGGAGGCTCCAGAGACTGATCTAGGATTGCTTAGAATCAAGTGTGATAATCCTGAAGTGGATTTAGTACATGAGTTTCATTGTCATGTGGGTGAAAGATATAGGGATCATATTTTAGTATTCACTGATGGATCAAGACCAAGACACAGGTGTTACAGGTGCAGCTTTCATTGTTCAAAGGTTTAATATTCATGCTTGTAAGCGAACCTCAGACTTTTTAAGTGTTTTTACAGTAGAATTATATGCCATCCTGATGGCTGTGCAGTGGGCCAAACAACTCCAGAATAAGAAAGTGCTGATTTGTAGTGATAGTGTGTCAGCTATCAGTAGTCTTGGTAAGGGGTTGTCAAAGAGCCGGCAAGATTTGATCTATGAAGTCCTGATGGAAATTAGGGATGCCAAGAGGAGGGGCGTGGAGGTGTCATTTTTATGGGTCCCGGCACATGTGGGCATTTCATTAAATGAAAAGGCTGATAAGTTGGCCAAGAAGGCAGCCAAAAAAGACACAATTGATGTCCACATGCACCTATCTAAGTCAGAGGGTAAAAGCATTGTATGGCAAGAGATAATTTTGAGTTGGCAGTCACGTTGGGAGCAAGAACAGAAGGGCAGACACCTTTTTTCACTTGCTAGTAGAGTAACAGACTCAGTTCAGGTTTACAAAAGAGGAGGAGGCAAATGGAAGGAGAATGTTATTATTTCTAGATTGAGAATTGGACACACATTTCTGAACAGTACCTTATTTATTTTGGGAAAACATCAGACTGGATTATGCACCAATTGTTCCTGCCAGGAAATAGAGACTGTACGTCATGTGTTACTCTCTTGTGGGAAATACGATTGCCAAAGGCAAGAACTGGTCAGACAGCTGATGGAGATTGGTCTGGAAGAGGTTTCTCTGAAAAGTGTGTTGGACATGGGGTCAAGTGGGAAGGGAAGAATATCTTTTTTCCAGTTTTTAATGGACACTGGCCTATATGGTAGAATTTAGTGCGCTGCGTTTTTAGTTCAGTAGGTGGCAGCAATGCAACTTTTTAGGATGCCGGCTGCCTTAAAACCCCAAAGAAGAAGCAGAAGAAGAAATATATCCCTTTGATGTTGACCTTGTCACCGGTAATTTGCCTACTGAGAACACGTTTTCAGACCAATATAATGATATACGATAGAAATAGGCATCTCAATTGTCCAGTATCGGGTACTACTCACACTCGACAGTCTTTTATGCCTTTAAATGCCCAGCGGCGAGAGCACAAAAAGTATAGAACACTATCCTTACGGTGTTGTCGGAATTTCAAAGTTATTCATCTGCTGACTCACGAACATGAGACCCCTCCTCTGCACTCTGTTATTCCGTCTGGCTGTCGAGAAAGTCCATCGCCTTTTTGTCGTCCGTGAACTTCATTCTTTTCCCTCGCCAAGTAAAGCGCAGCTCCGCTGGAAAGCCCAGTGTAAACCGCACGTCCATTGTGTGTAGCCGACTTTTAACATCCTTAAACTTTCTCCTCTTTACCACCGTTTCCTTTGTCATGTCAGGGAAAAAAGACAACTTGCAGCCTTTCCAGGTTACGCCCTCCTTATTTTTATATTTCTGTTTTGCAGCCATCAACACTCTCTCCCTCTCCAAGTAACTCAAAAAGTGAATGATTATTGGTCTTGGTGGGAGATCTTCGGCGTCCTCGGGCAACGTATTCGGGGCTCGATGCACTCGTTGCAGCTGGGATCTGTCCAATTCAATCCCCAGAGCCTCGGAGATAATAGTTCTCACGCATTCGGACGGCCTGTTACCTTCCAGCTTTTCTTTCAAACCAATAAGTCGTAGATTTTGGCGTCTGTCTCGATTGGCTGCATCTTCCACAGCATAACGCAATTCCTCGCACTTTTTAGAGTTCTTACTTGCTTCTTGGCGTAACTGAACATTCTCATCCTCAAGTTGAGAGATACGGCTCTCTGCTTCGTTCAGTCGCTGCATAACACTGTCCATATCTGTATGAAGCCCGACGTTGGTTTCTTTTATATCCGATATTTCAGCTTGAAGGGTCGTCAGAAGTTTCCCAACTCTTCCCATTTCTTTCATAGCTTTCTCCAGTGACTGCTGCATGGAAGCTAACACACTTTCACCATCTCCCTTACTAGTTCCAGACATTGCTGTTAGCTTACTAGCCGCCGGTGTAGTAGGATTTTGTTTGGCTGTTCTCGTCGTCATTATACACTAAATCCCGAATTTAAACAGTCTATAACTGGTCAGAGTTACTTTATCAGTAACTGTACAACGATGAAGCGCACTAAAATAGCGAATTTAAGGGTAACTTTGGTGGTTTGGTGGGTCTATGGGAGAGCTCCTACTATGCGACCATCTTGCTCAGTGATCCCACGTGACTCCAGACTATGTTGCTCTTGACTCTCTGTGATAATATATAAATGATCTCATCCTGAATAGCATGGCTCAGATATTTAACTGATCCCTCGGGCTGGCTGATCATTTCTTTCAGGACAGGGCCGTAGCAGGCCAACAGTTCAATGATGGACAAAAAGTTTCCTGCATTCCCCTGCCCAATGGACTCTCGTTGTCCCCTAAATGCCATGTTACATGACGCTAAGGTCAGTGTGACATTCACAATGCGCTCTAACACTTGCCTCCAAAAGTTAGCCTCATTATGAATATCCCTCTCCATATCAGCATCTATTGTACCATGGAGTTTCCACTGCTCATAGACTACACATGCACCGAGATGGATCTGGGTAGATTCATGCACTGCGATTTTGGAGGAGATATGTTTCCAATCTCTAACTCCGTTTACCCAGGCATTATTGTAGGAAGGGGCTTGACGATTGGCAAAAAGCCAGTGAGGCTCGCAATATGCACAGTCAAGCTTGGGGGAGTAGCATAACCAGCTTCGTGAAAGTTTAATACCAGCTTTAGTGATAGATGTGTAGTAATGGGTTGAAAAACTGGGATTGCCAGTGACGGGAAAGGGACCATTTGGCTTACATGGGCCAGTTTGAAGGATATACCTCTTCACATTAGCATCTGCAATGTTTTCAGGGAAATTACCACGGTCTGTTGGAAAATTAGCTGGGTTTGATGATTCCATGCTGGGAATCATGCTGCTCACTTCAGCTAACTCTCCACGTTCCCTACCCTCCTGATTCTGGTTGCTCATCTCAGCTAACCCCTCTCCACGTTCCCCACCCTCCTCTATATGACTTTGGCCGGAGCTACTGCTAAGCACCACCACACTACTGCTGCTAGTGCTAACACAGGGCAATGCATGTTCATTACTAGCAAATTCAGGGACAGGAGAAGGCAAAGTAAAAAATGAATCCAACTTTGGAAGTTTAGAGTTTGCCTCCTCTTTATTTTTCTTTTCCTTCCTCTTTTGTGCCCTACTTTTACTTTTAAACATGCTGAATTCGTTTCTAGTAGACAACCAACAACCACATCCAGGCATGCACCTTCCTAGTCTTGTTGTATGTTGTCAGACGGATGAGGATGTTAGGCAGCCTTTAGATCCTACCCATCATGCATTGCAGTTTTTTTTGCAAATTCCTCAAATGAAAAACAATTAAATACAAAAGGAACAGCTTAGTTTAGCTTGAAAACATTACAATTTATTATATTTTAAGTTTGTTTAGGGATTTCACAGGTTTTTTTTTATTTTTTAACCATGATAAGAATGTGTAGCAAAAATGAGAGATATATAGGTCAACTAGTCTGTAATCATGTGAAAACTTATAGGTTTCAAGGAATTTTTAATGAAATTGCATAAGGCACATTTATTGGGAGGGCCTGAATGTCAAAGGGTGGGGCCCTGTACGGCTAGGGGGAGGGCCCAAGGCCCAGGGACAATGGCCCTGCCCACCCCCCCTTTAGCTCCGCCCCTGCTAACAGCACAGTTTTTACCATGCCTCGAAGAAGTCAGGCATGCGACCTGTACTTGATAAGTACTTTGCCCGTACTCCTCCCCCAAACTTTCCCCTGGGTTCACTGCGACCTTGTGACATGGCTGCAAGCTACCAAACCCTGCGACCATACTCACATGCACTTATGGTGGGTTGTGAGTATGGCATTAGACTACTTAGCAATTCTGATACTGCAGAGGAATGTAATAGTGCTGGGATTTGAACTCGCAACCTTCCAATCATATGATACAAATATGAATATCAGGAGCACTAAACAGATCCAGATATTCTGTAGATAGTGGCAGTCAAGAGGTAGATACATCACAATTTACAATACTCTGACCTCTAGAGAAAATGATTTAACCCCAGTTTACTCTGCCAGTTCTTTAATGACCATAATGTCAGCTTTTTAGTGCATTTTCACAGTTGGTTGAAAAACCCAAGGCCGATATTGGGCTTGTTTGGAGGAGGGGTTATAGCACTGACAGTGTAAAGAGGGGCTTAGTCAGAGTAGGAAAAAAAAAAGAAAAAAGTTATATGACATTAAATCCCAAATTTAGTCTATTTCCACTTTGCACTATTACAAAAATGCGGAATGTTCAAGGGTTGTGAAACACTATAAACACTTCAACTTTTAGCTAAACCAGTTTCCTCAAACTCAGTAATCTCAGTAAAACATAATAAACTAACAAATTACTGGCCTAGCCTTGACATTCCCACAATATGAGTGTACATACCCTTCAAACTGAATGTGAAGACCTGCAATTTAATCTTACATTTGAACTCTCACTGTCCAGTAATATACAAACCACTGGGTATGTATGATTTCAAAACACAGTGGAAAATGTGTGTGTGTGTGTGTGATATGAACAGAATATGTTTTATGTAAAACTCATAAAGTAACATGAAATTCAAAACCCTATTTTGTCTCATTCCAAGAAACTGACAGGCCAAGCAGCAGTGGTTGAAGTGAGAAAGGCAGGAGCAGGAACGCCCACTCAATTTGAGACCAAGCCAAATGTACATCTGCAGCACGACAGGCAGCAGCGTGACCATTGGGTCCAACTGCAGCACCAACCACTTCATCAACCTCCTCTTCCACCTCTTCTTGCAGCTCAAAAACCCATAGAGCTGGAGAGGCTGGCCAACAGACCAAATGCTTTGGAGCCATACCAACTGTGTGTGAGAGAGTGTGTGTGTGTGTGTGTGAGTGAGTGAGAGAGAGAGCTAAAAATTAGGCATTTTATTATTTTATTGAACAGCAGATGCATTTGGATGGAGATGGGAGTATTAGAGACAAAGTCTGTCTCTAGGTTAAGGTAGAAGATGAATGATAATGGATGGACAGATGGATGGAGAGATAGCAGTTGGTTTTCTTTTTCTTGATGTCTCCTTTTCCTAGTGTGGCAGCAGCAAGGGTGGAATATCTGCAGAGAAGACAAGAAGCCAACCAGTACAAACTCAGAGCGGAAAAACAGCTGGTGAGGTGCACACACACACTCTCACTCTCTCTCCTTAAACACCTTCCTTAGCCTTATTTTGTATGCAGGGTCTGAGGCCAAGTACAGCAGATGCTGAACGGTACAGATGCCTTGATGAGAGAGCCATTCCACCTCAGCAAGCAGCACAAGACAAAATACAGGGACAGCAGGTCTCAAGGAATACCATTTGATTGTCATTTGTAATTAGAGAGTAGTGAATAAAAAACAGGGTTGGTTCATGCAAACATGAGTATATTTATATGCAGGGTGCGATTTGTCAAAAAACCAGAAGGGGGGATGTTTTTTTTTTAATCATGAAACGTCACAAAATTAAGGTAACAATAGGCTAACAGCTCAATAACATCCGATGATATCAAATGAATAACACTAAATGAAAACGAACACTAAACCAGAGATAGTAAATTCATCATCCTATCTCTCTGACTAAGTACACGAACACTAACACAACAAAGTTCGCATTGCTTGTCGCGTTGCTGTGATGTTTCTCCCCCTCCGGATTAAATGAACAGTGACTCAAAAATCACTGAAATACATGAATACTAAATGAACAGTTTGCTCTGATGGCGCAGTTCATGTGGCCTTTTCTGCTTTCCCGTCGATGCGCTATCCGCTGCGTTTCGCCCTTCTTTAATCCACATTTCTGCGAATTTCTCAGCAGGGAAGGAACGCACGTCTGGCCCATTGACAGCGAGGAAAAGAAGGCTGTTCAGTGTGGATACATTCATTCTGTTGCGCTCATCAGTAAGGATGTGATTCATGGCGCTAAATCCACGTTCACACTCTGATTATCTACAATGTATCTATTTGCTGGGGATGTTCGTAGGGTTGCCAACTTTCTCATATCCAAATGAGGGACACTTTGTTCCGGGTGCGGACAAGTATCGGTACAGGCCCTGTACACGCACCCCCGCGCCCCAAAATAGTTACAGTACCGAATCGCCTTTAGGTGAGTGTTTCAAATGTAGGCCACTACAAATTCATTTCTAAAATAGAGCTTTTAAAAATTAATAGACCAATTAATGGATATTTTTAAGTAACTTAATGCAAAATAACAAACAATTCTAATATTATTGTCTCATTTTTCTCTTTTAAACTTTGGCCAAATAATTCAATCAGGCCATATTTATGAAGGCAATGTCATAAACTGAAAAATGATTTGCTGTAGCTGTAAAACCCTGATATTTGCTTAATTGTCCATTTGAAAACCCTAAGAACCTTCTGCAATGCTTCATAGAAGAAGAAGAGAGAAAGACATCACAAAGGCAGGAGTGAGGCAGAAAAGCTCCCCTACTATAGGCTGAGGTCTATCCTGTTTCGGAAGGTTTTTTTAAGCTATCTGCTATCCTTATCGAACAGTTAGGCTGTATCCACTGGCTGCACCATCTGCTCTAGTTTAATTTGATGCCTATTTTGTCAGTATAGCTTAAAAATTCAGGATATGGCAACAGTGAATGGTTTTAAATCGCAGATGACCGCGACTCGCGGTAATAGCGCTTCTCACGGCAATTACGCGATTTACACCACAGCATTGGAGTGAGGGGCAGGATCTGTCCCTGACGGGACAAATTAAAATTACCCAAAAAACGGGATGTCCCGCCCAATACGGGACGGTTGGCAACGCTAGACGTTCGTGAACATCAAAGCTGCCACTTCGGGTCATTTTGAAAGTGAGTGCAATGTAGACCATAGAAAACTGTGTCAGAACATGCCTGTCATGTCAACTTTTTTTTTGGTTTGTTTGTTTTATTGACGGGGTTGTCCCCGAGGATTTTTTTTCAGCAGAGATAAAAACCAGAGGGGGGGATGATCCCCACCATCCCCCCCAGCAAATCGCACCCAGTTTATATGTATATAATGGCACTTAACATTAAAAGTGATCTTTTAATTTGTTTCATTGGTGTGAATATGGATATCCTCATGTCTGCATGAGCCAACCCTGTTTTTTATTCATATATTTTCTCTCTCTCTCTCTCTCTCTCTCTGTCTAGGAATATCTCAGGCAGTTGCAGCAAATCAGGCAACGTTATCAGGATGAGATCAGGGAGATGAGGCAGAGAGCCAATGCTGAGGTGACACATACTTAGACACATTACAGAGCATGAAGGCCACAAGAAAGGGTTGGAAGCCCATGCCAATAGAAAACATACTAGAAAGTAGTGCTATCTTCTACCTAAGAAAAAAAAGATACATTTTAAATATTTATATTTTAATTAAATACTAAATATTAAAGGGGGAGTCACTGATTCTGAAGAAGGATTATTGATATTCAAACTCAACAGCTAAACAAAGCCACACCTCCCTTCAGTGCTCCTTCAGAAGCCCCCCCCCCATTAATTGCTGTGCATTGTCAAGGCAATGACAACAACTACCCTCATACCCTCACTGACCAAAAGAGAAATGTTTCTTTCTCACAGCTGAAACAAAACAATGATTATAATCTAAAACATCAAATGAATGACATGCAAGCACACAAACACATTATCCAAACCACAAGGAATTAAAAACTAGTGAGAGTTAGACCCCGTCCACACGTAGCCGGGTATCTGCTAAATCGAAGATATTTTTCTACGTTTTGGCCTGTCATCCACATGAAAACACATCAAAAACGAATATTTAAAAAAACTCCGGGCAAAGTGAAGATTTTTGAAAACTCCGTGTATGCCTTTTCGTGTAGACAGAGATAACCGGAGGTTTGCGTTTTAGAATGTCACAATCTGCGCCAAAAAAATGACAACAAATCTGCCCTGACGTCAAACGTGCGACCTTTGTTTACTGCAGAAGCCAGATTAAGCATGGACTTAAGCTAGCCGCACACTACGGCGATCCACGCGGTACCGAACCGACCCATTTCAGAGCCGACTCCCGACAGGGCACGCACATATCCCCCGACTGTTGACGAGTGCAGTCGCGATTGAAGCGACACGTGACAACTTAATAGCTTTGTGATTGGCTATTGGATATAGTTACTGTTAAATCCAACACTTGAAGATGCTACAGGCTGAATTACAAATGACACAACATGGAATATGTAGCGCACTATCTAGGCTGCATGAGCTATTATTCCCAACCTTAAATAGTGCACTTATATAGGGGAGTTAAAGCGATTTGGAATTCAGCCACACAACTTGAGCAGAGTGGCTTTCCAGCCCACTGTGTCTATGGATAAAGCTTCAGTCTATGGAATTACAGTATATACCTGCATTAGGTGCTACCAACACGTATTTCTCGCGCTAGAAATTGTGTTTAATGATGTCACGTGTTATATGCGAAAGATATGATTGGCTATTGCTAGCGACTCTCGCCGATCAGTCTGGCTCCCGATTAGTTTTTCGAATCGGCTGTGAGATGAGTCGGTACCATCGAAAACTAGTCTTTACGCCTGACTCGCGACTTCAGTTGGCTCGGTATGCTGAAAATCGGCGTAATGTGCGGCTAGCTAAAGAGTAATGGATCGGAGTAGTGCCTTGAAAGCGTTAATTATTGTGCAGGTGCTATTTACATGTTTAATTTTAGAAGCCCAACTACTGCTCCAAAAGCACAGGCGATGTGATTAGGGGGTAGGATTTGGGGAAATAACCATCTACAGGTTTGGAATGCTTATGAATGTGATTGAAAACGCAGATGTTCGGTTATGTGTGGAAGGGATTTTTTTCGAAGACGAGGTGGTGTGGATAAAACATTTTTATAAACGGAGGGGGGGAAAATGTTCGGTTTTAAAAATACCCGGCTACGTGTGTACAAGACGTTAGTTATTGAAAGTCACACCTGGAGGATGCTCTGGACTCTTACAGTAATGCTTTTATGGCTGAGGACTACAGTTGACTTGCTAACTTTAGGACTGCAGTTGTCATGAACAGTTTTGCACTCAAGTTTCCATCAATGAAGAGTTATAACATCAACGAAACTGTCTTCATGTTAAAACTGTTAATGTTATAGTCATGCTGTCTGTTGTTGCCCAAATGAGGATGGATTCCCTTTTGAGTCTGGTTCCTCTCGAGGTTTCTTCCTCATGTCGTCTGAGGGAGTTTTTCCTTGCCACCGTCGCCACAGGCTTGCTCATTGGGGATAGATTAGGGACAAAATTAGCTCATGTTTTAAGTCGTTCAAATTCTGTAAAGCTGCTTTGCGACAATGTTTATTGTTAAAAGCGCTATACAAATAAACTTGACTTATTTACATTGTTTTTACACTCTCAGAAATAGGGCTACAGTAGGAGTCCGTTTCTGTCCCCCAAGGTACAAGCTACACTAATGTACCCCCCTAAGGCTCATTATTGGACCTCAAGGGAACTAGGTGTACCTTTTTAGCGCCAAAAAGGTCCATACATGTTACTAAGCAGTATATAAAGTGTACAAATGAGTACCTTCGAGGGTACTGCTCCAGTGACAAGCCGTTGTACCGCTAAAGGTACTTTGCTGTACTTTATTTTCTGAGAGTGTACAAAACTGCAGTGACTGAAGACACAACTGTAGGTTTGTAGGTAAGTGAGCAAGGAAAATAATATTACGTAGTATAGCATTTCAAATTATGCATTTATATACAGCTGGTATCGTACACATGAAATGAAACAACATTCCTCCAGAACCATAGTGTAACATAAAACAACACACAACTACAGTGGTGCTTGAAAGTTTGTGAACCCTTTAGAATTTTCTATATTTCTGCATAAATATGACCTAAAACATCATCAGATTTTCACACAAGTCCTAAAAGTAGGTAAAGAGAACCCAGTTAAACAAATGAGACAAAAATATTGTACAACCCCGATTCCAAAAAAGTTGGGACAAAGTACAAATTGTAAATAAAAATGGAATGCAATGATGTGGAAGTTTCAAAATTCCATATTTTATTCAAAATAGAACATAGATGACATATCAAATGTTTAAACTGAAAAAATGTATCATTTAAAGAGAAAAATTAGGTCATTTTAAATTTCATGACAACACCACATCTCAAAAAAGTTAGGACAAGGCCATGTTTACCACTGTGAGACATCCCCTTTTCTCTTTACAACAGTCTGTAAACGTCTGGGGACTGAGGACACAAGTTGCTCAAGTTTAGGGATAGGAATGTTAACCCATTCTTGTCTAATGTAAGATTCTAGTTGCTCAGCTGTCTTGGGTCTTTTTTGTCATATCTTCCGTTTTATGATGCACCAAATGTTTTCTATGGGTGAAAGATCTGGACTGCAGGCTGGCCAGTTCAGTACCTGGACCCTTCTTCTACGCAGCCATGATGCTGTAATTGATGCAGTATGTGGTTTGGCATTGTCATGTTGGAAAATGCAAGGTCTTCCCTGAAAGAGACGTTGTCTGGATGGGAGCATATGTTGCTCTAGAACCTGGATATACCTTTCAGCATTGATGGTGTCTTTCCAGATGTGCAAGCTGCCCATGCCACACGCACTAATGCAACCCCATACCATCAGAGATGCAGGCTTCTGAACTGAGCGCTGATAACAACTTGGGTCGTCCTTCTCCTCTTTAGTCCGAATGACACGGCGTCCCTGATTTCCATAAAGAACTTCAAATTTTGATTCGTCTGACCACAGAACAGTTTTCCACTTTGCCACAGTCCATTTTAAATGAGCCTTGGCCCAGAGAAGACGTCTGCGCTTCTGGATCATGTTTAGATACGGCTTCTTCTTTGAACTATAGTGTTTTAGCTGGCAACGGCGGCTGGCACGGTGAATTGTGTTCACAGATAATGTTCTCTGGAAATATTCCTGAGCCCATTTTGTGATTTCCAATACATAAGCATGCCTGTATGTGATGCAGTGCCGTCTAAGGGCCCGAAGCTCACGGGCACCCAGTATGGTTTTCCGGCCTTGACCCTTATGCACAGAGATTCTTCCAGATTCTCTGAATCTTTTGATGATATTATGCACTGTAGATGATATGTTCCAACTCTTTGCAATTTAACACTGTCGAACTCCTTTCTGATATTGCTCCACTATTTGTCGGCGCAGAATTAGGGGGATTGGTGATCCTCTTCCCAGCTTTACTTCTGAGAGCCACTGCCACTCCAAGATGCTCTTTTTATACCCAGTCATGTTAATGACCTATTGCCAATTGACCTAATGAGTTGCAATTTGGTCCTCCAGCTGTTCCTTTTTTGTACCTGTAACTTTTCCAGCCTCTTATTGCCCCTGTCCCAACTTTTTTGAGATGTGTTGCTGTCATGAAATTTCAAATGAGCCAATATTTGGCATGAAATTTCAAAATGTCTCACTTTCGACATTTGATATGTTGTCTATGTTCTATTGTGAATACAATATTTTTTGAGATTTGTAAATTATTGCATTCCGTTTTTATTTACAATTTGTACTTTGTCCCAACTTTTTTGGAATCGGGGTTGTACTTGGTCATTTATTTATTGAGGAAAATGATCCAATATTACATATCTGTGAGTGGCAAAAGTATGTGAACCTTTGCTTTCAGTATCTGGTGTGACCCCCTTATGCAGCAATAACTGCAACTAAGCATTTCTGGTAACTGTTGATCAGTCCTGCACACCGGCTTGGAGGAATTTTAGCCCATTCCTCCATACAGAACAGCTTCGACTCTGGGATGTTGGTGGGTTTCCTCACATGATCTGCTCGCTTCAGGTCCTTCCACAACATTTCAATTGGATTAAGGTCAGGACTTTGACTTGGCCATTCCAAAACATTACCGTTATTCTTTTTTAATCATTCTTTGGTAGAACGACTTGTGTGTCAGAGTTGTTGTCTTGCTGCATGACCCACCTTCTCTTGAGATTCAGTTCATGGACAGATGTCCTGACATTTTCCTTTAGAATTTGCTGGTATAATTCAGAATTCATTGTTCCATCAATGATGGTAAGCCATCCTAGCCCAGATGCACCAAAACAGGCCCAATCCATGATACTACCACAACCATGTTTCACAGATGGTCTAAGGTTCTTATGCTGCAATGCAATGTTTTCCTTTCTCCGAACATAACTGTGGCAGTGGGGGCGTGGTCAAGCGCCAGTCTGTGACTGGAGGGCGGAGTCAGGGAAGGTAAGTGGCAGAATCACTACACCTGATGTCAATTAACCTGTGTTTGTGTGTCTTCCCAGTGACTGTGCCCTATATAAAGAGAGAGAGAGAGCAGAGGAAGAGAGCTCTCTCCTGAACCAGACGACTTGTGTGTGTGTGTGCGTGCGCATGGAAGAGAGTGAATTTTGCATCTGAAAAGAACAAAATAAAAGAATTATTGAACTTTATTCTGGCCTGCCGTCTTTCTGTGCTCCTCCCCCTCCTACGAACTGCTACAGTGGTGCTGAAACCCGGGACCGAGAACAGGAAAAGAACAGCCCCATGGAGTCCTCCCTCTTTGCAGACCTGGTCCATGCCCTCGCCACGGCCCAGCAGAGCCAGCACCAGGCACTAGTCACCCTCCGGAAGGAGCAAGAGCACCGGTTCGAGGCCCTGGTGCTGGCGCAGCAGGATGATCGACAGGCGTTCCGGCACCTCCTCGTGTCGGCAGGGTCCACCATCTCCACCGCCGCGGGCCCTTCTTCCCTCACCCTAACTAAGATGGGCCCACATGACGACCCCGAGGCCTTCCTCACGCTCTTCAAGCAGGCAGCAGAGGCCTCGGGCTGGCCGGTGGAACAGCGCACGGCGCGCCTCCTCCCCCTGCTAACGGGCGAGGTGCAGCTGGCCGCGCTACAGCTCCCTGCCGACCGCCGGCTGGCCTACAAGGACCTTTGCTGGGCCGTCCTCCAGCGGGTGGGGCGCACCCCCGAACAGCAGCAACAGCGCTTCTGCGCTCTGCGTCTGGAGGAAGTTGGCCGGCCGTTCACGTTTGGCCAGCAGCTCCGCGATGCCTGCTGGCGGTAGTTGAGGGCCGACAACCGCGACGCTGAAGGAATCATTGATCAGATGGTGCTGGAGCAGTTCATCGCCCGCCTACCAGAGGGAACCACGGAGTGGGTCCAGTGCCACCACCCGGCGTTGCTGGATCAGGCCATCGAGTTGGCGGAGGACCATTTGGCGGCTGTTCCGACGGCAGGACAGCAGACATCCTCTTCTTTCCTCTCCTCTCTCTCTCTCCCCCTCTCTCCTCCTGTGTCTTGTCCTCGCCCTGTTCCCCCACCCCAGCCGGCCCATCACACCCGCGGTGCCCTCCTGTTTTTCCCTTCTGTGTCTGTCTCTTCCCCCCCAGGTGAGTGAGCCCCAGAGCGCTGGTGCAGAGAGGAAGCCCGGGCCGGTTTGCTGGTGCTGCGGGGGCCGGGCCACCTCCAACAGCAGTGCTCGGCCATGGAAGTGTGCACGATGGTTCGGATCCCCGATGCGCCAGGAGCCGCCCTTGATCGGGCCAGAGCGTATCGCATACCGGTGAGTATCCAAAGGGATACATATCAGGCGTTGGTGGACTCTGGCTGTAATCAGACCTCAATTCACCAAAGCCTGGTGCAAGACGAGGCATTGGGGGGAGCACAGGGGGTGAAGGTGTTGTGTGTGTGTGCACGGGGATGTTCACAGCTTCCCTTTAGTGTCGGTCCACATTTTTTTCCAAGGGGAAAAATTTAGAGTAAAGGTGGCGGTTAATCCTCACCTCACTCACTCGATAATTTTGGGGACTGATTGGCCAGGATTCGGGGAGTTAATGAGTCATTTAGTGAAGAGTGGGTCCTGCCGTAGTTCAGCAGGGGGAGGTCCCGGTGTCACATTGGCGGGAGCAGCTGTCACAGAGCCATCTACGTCATCTCTGCATCAGAGTGAGGAGCCGCAGGCTCCTCCTCCCTCTCTCGGGGCATCCCTTGCAGATTTTCCGTTAGAGCAATCGCGAGACGAGACTCTGCGACATGCGTTTGACCAAGTGAGAGTAATCGATGGTCAAACGCTCCAGCCAAACGCCACCCCGTCCTTCCCCTATTTTTCTATTATGTAGGATAGATTATACCGAGTGACGCAGGACACTCAGACTAAAGAGCAAGTCACACAGCTTTGATTCCAAAGAGCCGCCGGGAATTGGTATTCCAGGCGGCTCACTTTAATCCCATGGCTGGACACTTAGGGCAGGATAAAACACTAGCCCGACTAATGGCCCGGTTCTATTGGCCAGGGATTCGTGGCGATGTCCGTAGGTGGTGTACGGCGTGCCGCGAATGCCAGTTAATAAATCCAGCGGCCATTCCAAAAGCGCCTTTGCGCCCTCTCCCATTCATCGAAACCCCGTTCGAAAGAATTGGGATGGATCTCGTCGGGCCATTAGATCGGTCAACACGAGCATATCGCTTTATTTTAGTTCTGGTGGACTATGCAATGCGATACCCGGAAGCAGTGCCTCTTCGCAATATCTCAGCACGCAGTATTGTGGAAGCGCTCTTCCGCATCATCTCCCGAGTTGGAATCCTGAAAGAGATTCTGACTGACCAAGGCACCTCGTTTATGTCACGTACACTGAACGAACTGTATGGGTTATTAGGTATTAAGCCGATCCCCACCAGCGTGTATCATCCACAAATGGATGGTTTAGTTGAACGGTTCAATCACACCCTCAAGAATATAATTAAAAAATTCGTAAGTGAGGACGCACGTAATTGGAATAAATGGCTCGAACCCATGTTATTTGCAGTGTGAGAGGTCCCCCAAGCCTCCACGGGGTTCTCCTCGTTCGAATTGTTATATGGGTGTAAGCCGCGCGGCATTCTAGATGTGCTGCGAGAAAATTGGGAGGAGGGACCTTCACCAAGTAAAAACGAAATTCAATATGTTATTGACCTGCGCGCAAAACTCCACACACTCACACACCTAACCCAGGAGAATTTGCGGCAGGCCCAAGAACGGCAAACCCGCCTGTACGACCGGGGTACGCGCCTTAGGGGGTTCACACCGGGAGATAAAGTACTCGTACTGTTGCCCACATTGAGCTCCAAATTGATCGCCAAGTGGCAAGGACCCTTTGAGGTCACATGGCGAGTCGGGGACGTCGACTACGAGGTGAGGCGGACAGACAGGGGTGGGGCGCTACAGATTTACCACCTCAATCTACTCAAACTCTGGAAAGAGGAGGTCCCCGTGGCGTTGGTGTCAGTGGTTCCGGAGAAGGCGGAGCTGGGGCTGGAGGTTCAAAAGGGAGCATTGGCATCGCGTACCTCTCTGGTCCCCTGTGGAGACCACCTCTCCCCGACCCAACTCGCGGAGGTTGCCCAGTTGCAGACTGAGTTTTCGGACGTGTTCTCGCCCCTGCCCGGCCGCACCGACCTCATAGAGCACCACATTGAGATGCCCCCGGGGGTGGTAGTGCGTAGCCGCCCTTACAGGCTACCCGAACACAAGAAAAAAGTGGTGCGGGAAGAACTCGAGGCCATGCTCGAAATGGGCATCGTCGAGGAGTCCCACAGTGACTGGAGCAGCCCGGTGGTCTTGGTACCCAAGGCCGACGGGTCAGTCCGGTTCTGTGTAGACTATAGAAAAGTCAATGCGGTGTCTAAATTCGACACGTACCCACGGTCTCGTATTGATGAGTTGCTCGATCGACTAGGCACGGCTCGCTTTTACTCGACACTGGATTTGACAAAGGGTGATCCCCTTGACTCCATTGTCCCGAGAAAAAATGGCTTTTTCCACACCGTTCGGCTTACACCAGTTTGTCACACTTCCTTTTGGGCTGTTTGGGGCGCCCACTACGTTCCAGCGGCTGATGGATAGGGTCCTCCGCCCCCACGCCTCCTATGCGGCCATGTACCTCGACGACATCATTATTTATAGTAATGACTGGCCATGGCACCTACAACACCTGAGGGCCGTCCTCAGGTCGCTGAGGCGAGCGGGTCTCACAGCCAACCCGAAGAAGTGTGCGATTGGGTGGGTGGAAGTACGGTATCTGGGCTTCCACTTGGGCAACAGGCAGGTGCGTCCCCAAATTAACAAGACAGCAGCAATTGCGGCCTGCCCGAGGCCCAAGACCAAAAAGGGGGTGAGACAGTTCCTAGGGCTGGCTGGCTACTATCGTAGGTTTATACCTAATTATTCGGACGTCACCAGCCCACTGACTGATCTCATTAAAAAGGGGGTACCAGATCCGGTCCAGTGGACGGAGCCATGCCAGCGGGCTTTCTCTGAGGTGAAGGCTGCACTGTGCGGGGGGCCACTGTTACACTCCCCTGACTTTTCTCTCCCTTTTATGTTCCAGATGGATGCATCGGACAGAGGGCTGGGGGCCGTTTTGTCCCAGGAGGTGGAGGGGGATGACCGTCCAGTGCTGTACATCAGCAGAAAGCTGTCGGTACGCGAGGGGTGCTACAGCACCATCGAAAAGGAGTGCCTCGTGATCAAGTGGGCGGTCCTCGCCCTCCACTACTACCTGATGGGATGCCCTTTCACCCTCTGTTCAGACCACGCACCCCTCCAGTGGCTCCACCGCATGAAGGATGCCAACGCGCGGATCACCCGTTGGTATCTGGCACTCCAACCCTTTAACTTCAAGGTGATCCACAAGTCAGGGGCGCAGATGGTTGTGGTGGACTTTTTCTCCCGTCAAGGGAGGGGGGAGTCGGCTGCAGGCCGGACGGCTGCCTGGCCTGAGTTGGGCGGTGGGGGTATGTGGCAGCAGGGGCATGGTCAAGCGCCGGTCTGTGACGGGAGGGCGGAGTCAGGGAAGGTAAGTGGCAGAGTCACTACACCTGATGTCAATTAACCTGTGTTTGTGTGTCTTCCCATTGACCGCACCCTATATAAAGAGAGAGCGAGCAGAGGAAGAGAGCTCTCTCCTGAACCAGACGACTTGTGTGTGTGTGCGTGCGCATGGAAGAGAGTGAATTTTGCATCTGAAAAGAGCAAAATAAACGAATTATTGAACTTTATTCTGGCCTGCGGTCTTTCTGTGCTCCTCCCCCTCCTACGAACTGCTACAATAACACTTCTCATTTAAACCAAAAAGTTCTATTTTGGTCTCATCTGTCCACAAAACATTTTTCCAATAGCCTTCTAGCTTGTCCACATGATCTTTAGCAAACTGCAGAGGAGCAGCAATGTTCTTTTTGGAGAGCAGTGGCTTTCTCCTTGCAACCTTGCCATGCACACCATTGTTGTTCAGTGTTCTTCTGATGGTGGACTCATGCACATTAACATTGGCTAATGTGAGAGAGGCCTTCAGTTGCTTAGAAGATACCCTAGGGTCCT
Organism: Neoarius graeffei; assembly: GCF_027579695.1. NCBI lineage: Eukaryota > Metazoa > Chordata > Actinopteri > Siluriformes > Ariidae > Neoarius > Neoarius graeffei. The sequence continues at coordinate 10,280,578 of NC_083581.1, forward strand.
TTGTGACCTTGCTGACTATTACGTGCCTTGCTCTTGGAGTGATCTTTGTTGGTCGACCACTCCTGGGGAGGGTAACAATGGTCTTGATTTTCCTCCATTTGTACACAATCTGTCTGACTGTGGATTGGTGGAGTCCAAACTCTTTAGAGATGGTTTTGTAACCTTTTCCAGCCTGATGAGCATCAACAATGCTTTTTCTGAGGTCCTCAGAAATGTCCTTTGTTCATGCCATGATACACTTCCACAAACGTGTTGTGAAGATCAGACTTTAATAGATCCATCCATTATCTGTAACCGCTTATCCTGTGCAGGGTCGCAGGCAAGCTGGAGCCTATCCCAACTAACCATGAGCGAGAGGCGGGGTACACCCTGGACAAGTCGCCAGGTCATCGCAGGGCTGACACAGAGAGACAAACAGCCATTCACACTCACACCTATGGTCAATTTAGAGCCACCAATTAATCTAACCTGCATGTCTTTGGACTGTGGGGGAGACTGGAGCACTCGGAGGAAACCCATGCAGACACAGGGAGAACATGCAAACTCCACACAGAAAGGCCCTCGCCGGCTGCTGGGCTCGAACCCAGGACCTCCTTGCTGTGAGGTGACAGTGCTAGTCACTACACCACCATGCCACCCCCTTTGATAGATCCCTGTTCTTTAAATAAAACAGGATACACACACCTGATTGTCATTCCATTGATTGAAAACCTCGGACTCTAATTTCACCTTCAAATTAACTGCTAATCCTAGAGGTTCACATACTTTTCCCACTCACAGATATGTAATATTGGGTCATTTTACTCAATAAATAAATGACCAAATATAATATTTTTGTCTCATTTGTTTAACTGGGTTCTCTTTATCTACTTTTAGGACTTGTGTGAAAATCTGATGATGTTTTCGGTCATATTTATACAGAAATATAGAAAATTCAAAAGGATTCACAAACTTTCAAGCACCACTGTAATTGTGTGTTGTTTTATGTTGCACCATGGTCCTGGAGGAATGTTGTTTCATTTCATGTGTACTATACCAGCTGTATATAAATGCATAATTTGAAATGCTATACTAGGTAATATTATTTTCCTTGCTTACTTACCTACAAACCTACAGTTGCCTCTTCACTCACATGGGTGGCACAGTGGTGTAGTGGTTAGCACGGTTACCTCACAGCAAGAAGGTTCTGGGTTCAAACCCAGCGGCCGGCAAGGGCCTTTCTGTATGGAGTTTGCATGTTCTCCCCGTGTCTGTGTGGGTTTCCTCTGGGTGCTCCAGTTTCCCCCACAATCCAAAGACATGCAGGTTAGGTTAATATGAGACGGCCTTGTGCTGAGGTGCCCTTGAGTGAGGCACCTAACTCTCAACTGCTCCCCAGGCACTGTGAGCATGCCTGCCCACTGCTCTGGGTCTATATGTATGTGTGCTCATTGCTTGTGTGCATGTTTGTGTTCACTGCTTCAGATGGGTTAAATGCAGAGAGGAAATTTCACAAGTGTGTGATGAATAAAGTTTTGCTTTCTTTCTTTCTGTTTTAGGTCATATTTATGTAGAAATATAGACAATTCTAAAGGGTTCACAAACTTTCAAGCACCACTGTACATGAGACTACACAGGACTACATAAAGTACACATATGTAGACATTGCAATACTAAAATGACAATAGTAAAAGAGAAAAAAAAAACCCAGAGCCATCTCGCTATCTCTGGCTAAAGATTTTTTTTTTGCACTTCCTCACACATCCACCATTTACCATGCTCCCTCTCCTGGCCACTGGCCCTCTTTTCTTTCTTCATCTTTGAGGATTATTGCCTGTTGCCAAAGAACAAATTGGTGCTCCTAACTGCTCTGGAATGTGGATCACCTCCCTCTCGCTCCCAGCACCCCCTTTCCCCTATCTCCCCACCTCTCCTTTCCCCTGTCCTGTGCATGAGCATGAACACCCCGGCTCTGTTGCTGATTGGCTGGAGTAGTGTTGTGTGGCTCATACCAAGCAACTTTGTTTGTTTCCCATTTAAAGAGACAGCGTTGTGTGTGAACACACCTGATTTTTTTCAGCGCGCACACAGAACAAACAGCTGGCAGATTGTTACAAGATATTCACTGAATCTGACAGTGTATTGGATTATAATCAATGATGACACCTTTAAGTAGCAATCATAAGTTTCCGACTCAACCTGAACAAAGTTCCTGGTCTCTTTGTACATCTCTTCAAATTTAGCCAAATGAAGCAGGTGCAAAACTGATGGAGCATCCTACAGAAAAACACACATATCCACCCAATGAACATCAAAAGGTAAGCGTGCGCGCACACACACACACACACACTTTATGGAATGAAGCTTACTGTTGTCTATAGCCTACAGATATGGAAAAAGCTCTGAAGCAGATTTTTGAGCAGAACCAGAAAGAGAGGAGAGAGCTGCAGAAAAAATATACTGTCAAGGTAGCTACATTTTTCAACCTGTAGATGTACACATAGGAACCTTCACTGTTCATCAGCACTGAAAGTTCCCATTTTGTTACACAGAAAGGAGTCATGTTTGAAATCAAGCTGGAAGATGACAGAATACAGGGTGAAGGAGACAAAGAACCACAGGAAATGGATGAAAAGAATGAGGTAAAATACCACTGTCAATATAAAAAAAAAGAATGGGTCAAACAAAAACTCTGTAATGTAATGTATTCCAGTATTGTGTGTGTGTGTGTGTGTACACACACACACACACACACACACACACACACACGTGCGCGCATATACACATATACATATATATGTCAAATTAAAAAGTTTGGGAACCCCTTGGACCAATTCCCATATAAAACATGGTCATATCTTCATGCAAGTCACAATAATGAACAAAGACAGTCTCCTATAACTAAAGATACACATATTTTCAAAGAATGTTTGACCATATTGAATAAACCATTCAAACTGTGAAACTGAAGGTTGGAAAAAGTAAGTGAACCCTAAGCTAATGATTTTTTAAAAAGCTCATTGCAGTCAGAATTTAGCACACCTGGGTTCCATTTAATGAAATAAGTTCAAAGGTGTGGCCTAGAATTACTTTGATTGATAAAAACCCCTGAAATGTTTGCGTTTGAACTTTTGACAAGAAGTATATCCAGATAGGAATCATGCCTCGCACAAAAGAGCTATCTGAAGACCTAAGATCAAGAATTGTTAACTTACATAAGGCTGGAAAGGGTTACAAAGTAATCTCAAAGATTTTAGGTATTCATCAGTCTACTGTCAGGCAAGTTGTCTATAAATGGAGACGATTAGGTATTGTGGCTACTCTGCCTAAAAGTGGGCTCCCCACCAAGATAACCCCAAGAGCACAACGCAAAATCATTAATGAGGTAAAGAAGAACCTTAGAGTGACAGCGAAAGACTTGAAGATGTCATTAGAACTGGCTAACATCTCTGTTCATGATTCAACAATACGCAAAACATTGAACAAGTAAGGAGTCCATGGCAGGACACCAACAAGGAAGCCACTGCTGTCAAAAAAAGAACATTGCTGCATGCCTGAATTTTGCAAAAGAGCACTTGGACACTCCACAATGGTACTGGGAAAATGTTTTGTGGAGTGATGAAATCAAAAGTGAATTATTTGGGAGGAACAAGCAGAACTCCATTTGGTGCATATCAACATCAAAACATCATCCCTACAGTAAAGTATGGTGGAGGGAACATCATGATTTGGGCCCACTTTGCTGCGTCAGGGCCTGGACAGCTTGCCGTCACTGAGGGGAAAATGAATTCCCAAATTTATCAACAAATTCTCCAGGATAATGTGAGGGTGTCTGTCTGTCAACTGAAGCTCAGAAGAGGCTGGGTGATGCAACAGGACAATGACCCAAAACATCGCAGCAAATCCACAGCACAATGATTTTAGAAGAACAAAATCCACCTTTTGGAGTGGCCTAGTCAGAGCCCAGATCTTAATCCTGTTGAGATGCTGTGGAATGACTTGAAGACAGCCATACACAGAAGACAACCCAAGAATATGGAAGAGATAAGGCAGTTCTGCAGGGAAGAATGGGCTAAAATTCCCCCTACACGATGTGCAGGTCTGATCTGCAGTTACAGGAAGCACCTGGTTGAGGTCATTGCTGCCAAAGGAGGGTCAACCAGTTATTAAATCCAATGTTCACTTACTTTTTCCACCACTACTGTGAATGTTGAATGCATTTGTATAATAAAGTCATGAAAAAGTAGAATGTGTGTGTGTTATTGACTTAAGCTCATTGTGTATATCAGTACCTGTAACTTGGATGAAGATCAGGTCACTTTTTATTACCAATTCATGCAGAAAACCAGATAATTCCACTTTTTACTTTGACACACACACACACATATTAGTTTGGTAGGAACAAAACATCAGCTACTGATAGACAGTGCAGTAGCTCAAGACTGCAGAGCCAGACATACAGTGGCATGCAAAGGTTTGGGCACCCTTACTGAAAATGTCTGTTACTGTGAATAGTTAAGTGAGCAGAAGATGAACTGATCACCAAAAGGCATAAAGGTAAGGATGATACATTTGTTTTCAGTGTTTTCTACAAGATTTGTGTATTATTTTTGTTTTGTACAATTGGAGAGTGAAAAAAAGAAAAGGAACAAAAATTTACGACACCCTAATGCATTTGAGTTCTCATGTAACTTTTACCAAGGTTTCAGACCTTAATTAGCTTATTGAACTGTGGCTTGTTCAAATTGCAGATAATGCAGATTTCAAAGCTGTATAAATTCTCTGACTCCTCAAACTTGTCCCTAAAATCAACAGCCGTGGGCTCCTCTAAGCAACTCACTCACATTCTGAATAATCAAATAATTGATGCTCACAAAACAGGAGAAGGATAGAAGAACGTAGCAAAGTGTTTTCAGGTAGTTGTTTCATCAGATTGTAATGTTATTAAGAAATGGCAGTTAACAGAAACAGTGGAGATCAAGGTGAGGTCTGGAAGATGAAGAAAACTTTCTGAAAGAACTGCTTGTTGGATTGCTAGAAAGGCAAATAAAAACCCATTTGACTGCAAAAGACCTTCAGAAAGATTTAGCAGACCCTGGAGTGGTGGTGCACTGTTCTACTATGCAGCAACACCTGAACAAATATGACCTTCATGGGAGAGTCATCAGAAGAAAACCTTTCCTGCATCCTAGCCACAAAATTCAGTGTCTGAAGTTTGCAAATGAACATCTTAATAAGCCTGATGCATTTTGGAAACAAGTCCTGTGGACTGATGAAATCAAAATAGAACTTTTTGGCCACAGTGTGCAATGGTATGTTTGGAGAAAAAAGGGTGCCAAATTCCAGGAAAAGAATACCTTTCCAGCTCTGAAGCATGGGTGTGGATCGATCATGCTTTGGGATTGTGTTGCAGCCAGTGGCACAGGGCATATTTTATTGGTTGAGGGAAGCATGAATTCGAATAAATACCAGCAAATTCTGGAAGCAAACATCACACCATCTGTAAAAAAGTTGAAGTTAAAAAGAGGATGGGTCCTACAATCAGACGATGATCCAAAACACACCTCAAAATCTACAATGGAATACCTCAAGAGCCACAAGCTGAAGGTTTTGCCATGGCCCTCACAGTCCCCTGACCTAAACATCATTGAAAATCTGTGGATAGATCTCAAAAGAGCAGTGCATGCAAGACAGCCCAAGAAACTTGTAGAACTGGAAGGCTTTTGCAAGGACGAATGTGTGAAAATCCCCCAGGTAAGAACAGAAAGATTATTAGCTGGCTACAAAAAGTTTTTATAAGCTGTGATACTTACCAAAGGGGGTGTTACTAGATACTAACCATGCAGGGTGCTCAAACTTTTGCTTCGGGACCTTTTCCTTTTTTGTCATTTAGAAAATGTAAAAGATGAAAATAAAAAATTGTTTTTGCTTAAAATATAAAGGGAATGAGTCATCTTTAACTTTATGCCTTTTAGAGATCATTTCATCTTCAACTTGCTTAACTGTTCACAGTAACGGCAATTTTGACCAGGGGTGCCCAAACTTTTGCATACCACTGTACCAATCTGTGCACCACCTGGATTGACTACAAGAAAGCCTCTGACTCGATGCCCCACACATGGATCCTGGAATGCTTGAAACTGTACAACATCAACAAGACTCTCAGAACCTTCATCAAGAACTCAATGAGGCTGTGGAAGACAACCCTAGAGGCCAACTTCAAACCAATAACACAGGTCACTATCAAGTGCAGCATATACCAAGGAGATGCCCTGAACCTGCTGCTGGTCTGCATAGGTCTGAACCCCCTCAGCCTGCTCATCACAAAGAGTGGCAATGGATACAGACTGTGAAATGGAGCAATGATCAGCCACCTCCTCTACATGGCATTAAGCTGTATGCAGGTCTGAGCGAGACATTAACTCACTGATCATCGACTCACTCCACTAGGATCTACAGCATCGACACGGACTAGATAAGTGTGCCCGGATAATAACAAGGAGAGGGAAGACTGTCAGAATTGAACCAGATGGCATAATAGGAGATGTGAAAGACAAATACAAGTACCTTGGCATCCCACAGGCAAATGGCAACCATGAAGAGGCTGCTAGGAAAGCAGCAACAGCCAAATACCTACAAAGGTGGTTGAGAATGACCAAGCTAAAATCCAGTGGGACTTCTAAATACAGAAGGACAAACTGGTAATGGCTAACCAGCCAGACATGGTAGTGGTGGACAAACGGGAGAACAAGGCTGTGGTGATAGATGTAGCAATACCAAATGATAATAACATCAGGAAAAAGGAACTTGAGAAGTTTGAGAAGTATCAAGGGATGAAAGAAGAGCTAAAAAAGATGTGGAAGATGAAGACAACATTGGTGCCCATGGTGATAGGAGCCTTTGGTGCAGTGACCCCCAAACTGGGACAGTGGCTCCAACAGATCCCAGGAACATCTGAGATCTCTGTTCAGAAAAGTGCAGTCCGAGGAACAGCTAAGATACTGCACAAGACCCTCAAACTCCCAGGCCTCTGGTAGGACCCAAGCTTGAGGGGAAAAAAAGACCGCCTGAAGCAAGGGGCGAGTGGGGAATTTATTATTATTTTTTTTTATACACACACACACACACACACACACACACACACACACACGTGCATATCAAACAATTAGAATATCGTGAAAAGGTTAATTTTTTTCATAATTATTTCAAAAAGGTAAACTTTCATATATTATGTATTCATTACACCTAAAGTAAAATATTTATATCCTTTTTTTGTTTTTAATTTTGATGATTATGGCATACAGCTCATAAAAATTAGAAATCCAGAAACCTCAAATTATTAGAATATTTCCTAAAATCAATCAAAAAAGGATTTACAATATAGAAATGTCCAACTTCTGAAAATAAGGTTAATTTACACACTCAATACTTGGTTGGAGCACCTTTACCATGAATTACTGCATCAATGCAGTGTGGCATGGAGGCGATCAGCCTTTGGCATAGCTGAGGTGTTATTCAAGCCCAGGTTGCTTGCATAGTGGCCTTCAGCTCATCTGTATTTTTGGGTCAGGTGTTTCTCATCTTCCTCTTGACAATACCTCATAGATTCTCTGTGGGATTCTGGTCAGGCAAGTTGGCTGGTCAATCAAGCACAGCAATGTCATGGTCAGCAAACCATTTGGTAACAGTTTTGGCACTGTGGACAGGTGCTACATCCTGCTGGAAAAGGAAATTGACATCTCCATGAAGCCTGTCAGCAGATGGAAGCATGAAGTGCTCTAAAATCTTCTGGTAGATAGCTGAGTTGACTTTGGGCTTGATAAAACACAGTGAACCAACACCAGCAGATGACATGGCACCCCAAATCATCACAGACTGTGAAAACATCACACTGGACTTCAAAAACTGTGCCTCTTCACTCTTCCTCCAGACTCTAGGACCTGATTTCCAAATGAAATACAAAATTTACTTTCATCTGAAAGAGGACTATGGACCACTGAGCAACAGTCCAGTGCTTTTTCTCTTTAGCCCAGGTCCACTTCTGACATTGCCTCTGGTTTAGGAGTGGCTTGATATTAGGAATGTGACAGCTGTAGCCCCTTTCCTGAAGATGTCTGTGCATGGTGGCTCTTGATGCACTTACACCAGCCTCAGTCCACTCCTTGTGAAGCTCTTCCAAGTTCTTGAATCAACTTTTCTTGATAATCCTCTCAAGACTGTGGTCATCCCTGTTGCTTGTGCACCTTTTCCAGTCAGCCTTCTTCTTCTTCTTCTTTCGGTTAATGGCGGGTTACACCTTCAGGCGCATACTGCCACCTACAGTTCCCTACATTTAAATGCATTTAAATTCTCACGTATAGCCCTGCACTCTTAAGGAACCTGATCAGTTCCCCTGGCCTTATTCCATATCCCAGAATTGAAGTTAGACTAAAGTCTGAGCATCCAGCTCTTTGCAATTTATCTTTCCATTTCTCCCTGTGCCACTGGTACCTAGGGCATAAAAACAATACATGTTGCACCGTCTCCTCTTGATCTGGGCACCACATGCAATTTCTTGTCTCTGCCCTACCAACCCTGCACTGGGTGCTGTTCAGCAGTGTATGACCAATTCTAAGCCTGGCAATGACGACTTCATCCCTCCTGCATCCTCCTACTATGGCTTCTCTCCCAACCTCTCTGTGGATATTATACAGGTGCCTGCCTTTGGAACTTGTGTTCCACTGGGTCTGCCATTGCCTTGTCAGGGCCTTCCTAATAAAAACTTTTACCTCCCCCCTCCCAAGCTTAATATCGACCTGTGGATCTGGTCTCTCTAGGGCTTTTTTTTTTTGCAAGGCCATCTGCTTTTTCATTGCCCCATATCCCCACATGAGCTGGGATCCATAAGAAACATACAGAGGCACCTCTCTGCTCCAGCCTATACAGGCATAAATACACTTCATATAGTAAATCCAATCTACAGGATCTATGTGACTGTATGCTACCCAACACTGCTGCAGAGTCAGAGCATATTAACACCTTCATTTGCCCAGTCTCTTCAACCCACTCTAGTGCTTTAAAGGATATGGGACATGAAACATAAAAGCACGCTATATCAGTTTCTTTCCATTAAAATATGAATTAATTGCATCAACAAATACAAAATCATCTATTAAATTCAGCAAAATTGTTATATTCGTGATGATTATATGGCATTTCTGCTCGACTTCCGATATGCATTTTTTGCAACCGGAAGAGCCGCTGTCACGGGATCATACATAACAAAAACTTTCGGGCGCAGCACAAGCGGGTAGATGAATGGAGAAGTGGATGACAAGAAAATTGTTTTATAGTCTTTAAAGTACATTGGACATCATACATTGGAGATCATGGTGTATTGTGCTGCTTATGGTTGCAATAATTCCAATGGGAAATGCCCTGGAGTAAGTTTTTTTGCATTCCCCAAGGACCCGAAGCTGAGGAAAGTGTGGGCTCACCTGCGCATGCGCAGTAGGCTTGGTAGGACAAATCCAAGAGGTAGGATAACTTTACAGAACACCTGTTGAAAAAACTTTGCACCTACTGTTTCCCACAAACTGTGTTCGGACCATTTCACTGAGGATTCTTTCAACATTAATACTCAGGTACTGAGTGATATTAATTCATGAAACATGAAACAGGAAGTATAAGGATGAGAAAAAAAAAACAGTTTAAATCGGGAAGCTGCGCACATTTGCGCCAGGCTGCACAAATGTGCGCAGCTTCCCGATTTAAACTGTTTTTTTCCTCATCCTTATACTTCATGTTTCATGAATTAATATCGCTATTTTTTTTTTTTTAAATCGGATCTGCGCGATTCAGCCGTGAAAAAGGCGGCATCCGCCGAAAGGCGTGCTGTTTGCATCCCTGCACGGAGGCCAGGGGACAGGGCAGGAATATTTTTGTTGATATGAGTGATCCGGTGCGATTTCGCGACCCCCCCTGTTGAAGACCTCTGCGCTAAGCGACTGAAAGCCGAGGTAAGGATTAGTATTATAATTTTGGGTGTATCAATTATTGATTATCATAATTCTGACTCGTTTCGCCATTTTTAATGTTTTAATCTCGGACTCTGGAAGCATTGTATCTCAATCAATCTCGAAAAATATCAGCAAAAAAAAAAACTAGCTTGCAACGGACTTTAGCTAGATCTATGATGAACTTTCAATGTATGATACAAAAATAATACTTCTTTCAACAGATCATTAGCCTTTGAGCAGAATTGTTTTTAACTTACCAGGAAGTGTTATCGAGCCGACCACTTTCAGTTTCATGAGGGCTGAATGAACTCTCACTCTCAGAATCATCTGAACCGTCAGAGTAAAGACAAGATCTATGTTCATGTGAATTTCCAGCTATCGGTTCGAATTGATAGGGTCTAACTTCACATCTCTGTGAAACATCGGGAATATCACTGTCGATGGTGTCCATTTCGGTAACCTGTTTACATTAGATTCCCAAGCGCTGGCTCCTTGGAAAGTTTTTGTTGCGTCACGGGTCACGTGACCACCTAGCTCATTAATGAATCCTTGTTTTACGCTGATGTATAAAAAAACTTGAATAATGTGATGATTTTCACATTTTTGACGCCCTGCAGTGATTTAGATGGCATTTCTTATGTCCTTTATACATAATTATACCCAGCTAAAAATCCATGTCCCATATCCTTTAATGATGGCAATGATCTCAGTGGTGTACACAGACACCTCATCTGTCAGCCTCCAGGAGGCACTAACACCCATCCCCTTCACAACCATGGCAGCTGCAGTTTTCCCAGATGCAGGATCCTTCAATCCATCTGTATAAACCTGGACATGACTTGCATATGCACCCAAAATATGGTCTAATACAAAACCAGCCACATATTGCTTCTCTTGTTCTTCCTTTGCATACTCCAATATATTCATGTCCACTAAAGGTAGGGAGAATAACCAAGGTGGCACTGGTGATATAGCTATTGTCGGGCTAACCATTCCCTCTTTCAATCCCGCTTCCTGTACCCATTCCCTCACCCTCCACCCAAATCCCTTGCCCTTTCTGGCCTCATACTCCCAGCATGGCTCTATCACTTTTTTAGCAGGATTCCCTTGGTTGTGGCCTTCCAGGTTTGACCAGTAAGCTAAGGACAACTTCTTCCTCCTTAATGCTAAAGGCATCTCTCCCAGCTCCACATGTGTAGACTCCCTATTGGGGAAGACTTAAGCGCTCCACAACAAAGCCTCAGTGCTCGTGACTGTATTCTCTCCAGCTTCATGAGTTGAGAATCAGATGCAGATCCATAGATAAAGCTACCATAATCCATTGCTGAACGCAAGAGAGCATAATATAGTGTCATTAATGAGGATCGGCTTGCCCCCCATTCCATCTCTGCCAGACATCTCATCACATTTAATACTCTCTTGCACTTTGTCTCCAATTTATCAATATGAACTTTCCATGTGAGCCTTCTGTCAAACCAAAGCCCTAGATACCTGCCAACCTCCACCCTTTCCAATGGTTCCCCATACAGGTATAATTTAACATTATCAGCGACTGTCCTATTTGTAAAAAATTCACAATAGGTTTTTGCTACTGAGAATCTAAATCCCCAGTCACCAGCCCATCCTACAACTGCCTCAATCGCTTGCTGGATCTTACTGACCACAAAGTTAATGTTCCTTCCCCTCCTCCACAAGGCCCCATCATCTGCATATAATGAAACCTCTATGTCTGGGCTTACACTCCTATATACATCATTTATCATGACGTTAAATAACACAGGGCTGATAACGCTGCCCTGGGGTGTGCCATTTTCCACCTCGATCACAGTAGATATATCTGCCCCCACCCTCACCTGGATTGTACACCCAAATAGGAAGCTCAATATCCAGTTAAAAAGCTTCCCTCCCACCCCAAGCTTTTTCAGCTGCATCATGAGGCCCTCCATGTCATACAGCATGTCATAAGCCTTCTCTATGTTAAAGAAGACAGCCACAAGAACCTCTTTCATGGCTAAGGCTTTCCTAATGTCAGTCTCAAGTCTGATCATGGCATCCAGAGTAGACCTTCCCTTCCTAAACCCACTCTGGTATCCTGCAAACAGCCCCTTGCTTTCCATAAAATATTATGTTAACCTGTTAACCAGAATTCTCTCCATCAGTTTACACAAATTAGACGTAAGTGCAACAGGCCTGTAGCTAGTTACCTTTGAAGGGTCTTTCCCTGGCTTGGCTATTGGAATGACTAGGGAATGCTTCCACATAGCTGGCACCTTTCCTTCTGACCATATTCTATTGAATGCTTCCACTACCTTATTAAGCACTACATTTGATACATGCTTCAACATTATGTAGTACACTTCATCCTGACCTGGTGCAGTATTGGAGGTGTTAATGAGGGCACTTTTAAGCTCAAATAGCGTAATATCACTATCCATAGCACTGCTGCAGTCTGCTGTTTTTCACACACATTGCCCCACTCTCTCAGGGTTGTTTGTCTCCGCTCCACCCACTGTTCACCCAAATTACTTGAGCTATGAGCTTTGGCAAATGTAGTTCTCAACAGCTCTGCTTTATCCTTTGCTGAGCTTGCCTCACTATTTCCCTCAACCAAAACAGGAATATTGCTTCCTCTAAATACCCCCATCATCTTCTTGACCATACCCCACACCTGTTCTATCTGGACATATGTTCCAAGTTGACTACAATACTCCCTCCAACATTTCTTTTTTGCATCTTTAATAACCTTTCTTGCCTTTGCCCTTGCACTCTGATATTGCACCACTTTGTCAGGGGTGAGTGTCATTCGCAGCACCCTAAATGCCTTATTACGTGCTTGGATTGCCTCAGTGTACTCCTTAGTCCACCATGGCACTATCTTTCTCCTCCCTCTCCCTTGGGATCTGGGGACTGCAGCTGCAGTTGCAGCTAGAAACATATCAGCCAGGCTCCTTACCATATCATTGATCTCTCCTGTGATCTGTACCTGGTTTACTCTGGTTTCACAAACTTCATTAAACAACTCCCAGTTTGCTTCTTTCCAATGCCACCTCCCCGGAGACCAATCCACCTCTCTGCTTACATCTATAGCTATTTTGCAGATTAAAGGGAAATGATCACTTCCTATAGTGGAATGCTCCCATATATCCCACTCACTTAACCCTGCTAATGTACTGGATACACATATAAGATCAAGTGCTGATAGTGCTCCAGTTCTAACATTCACTCTGGTGCCTCGCCCATCATTTAAGCATATAAGTGATTCAATATCCATGAACTCCTCCTCTACAACTTCCCTATTCCTATTAGTGGTATCACTACCCCACAGAGAATTATGTGTGTTAAAATCCCCACACCACACCACCCTTTTACCCTCTCTCTGTATCACTCTTTTCAAATACTCCACTGTTAAATAATCACAGGGATTATAAAAATGAACTATTATGATGCTATCCCCTCTTGTCCACCACATTTCCACAGCCACACACTCACTATCCTCACTCACTGTTAATTCCCTGTATGATAAACCATCTTTCACAAAAGTGCAACATCCACCCCCTTGCCCTTCCCTCCTATCTTTTCATACTGAAGTGTACCCAGGAACTAACTACAAACTGCAAGTGAGGAACTAATCATGTCTCCTGTATACATAAAATGTCAGGTAAAATTGGGAGCTCATACACAAATTTCTTAAATTCCTGCCCATTCGCCACTAGGCTTCTAGCATTCCACTGCAATATGATTAATGGGATTCCTGTCATCCTTCAAACTGTGATGGTTCACCCTGTCCTTCTGATAGCTTTTTTATCACCTCTTCCACAGGCACACTAGCCATGTCCAAATGTTCCTTTGCAGCTTGCAGTATTATCTTAATGCGATCTGTATGCGTAGTTGCTTGAGCAGAGCAGTTAATAACCTTAATTATAAAAGCTAGAAAATCTATCTTATTCACCTTCATTGTAAACCTATCCCCTCTCACTATGGAATCATCCCTGCCTTGTCCATCACCCTGCATTGATGCCTCGTTCTGATTTACCCTCTGATTAGTTGCAGGCCCTCTTGCTTTGACCTGTTTAACAGCCTCTGCATATGACACCAGGTTAACTGCTCTATATCTTTGCACCTCCTTTTCCTCCTGCTGTTTTACACAACCTTGATATGTGCCCCACCACAATTGCAACATCTGAGCTGCACTCCCTCCTCACACTGCCCATAGTCATGATCTCCTCCACATCTACAACATCTCCTTGCCTCTTTACAGACTGCCGCAACATGCCCCAACCTCTGGCACTTAAAGCACCTCAAAGGTGCTGGCACATATGGCCTGACTGGATAGCAAACATATCCAATCATTACTCGTTTAGGAAGCTGCAGTTCACTGAGATGCAGCAAGATGGTCATGCTTGGAACCTTTCCCCCCCTTGTTAGTGTAGAACCAAGTAGCCTTCACTAGTGTCCCTCCCTCCATACAGGTTTTCAATACCTCTTCTGAAATATTCTTGGGGACACCAGTAATGACTCCTCTTACTCCATCTCTCACCCCTACCTCCATACATTCCACATCCTCTTTCCCCAGCTTACGCAATCGTAAAGCCTTCTGTTTTTGCTTGCTAGACTTACAAAACACTATAACCTTGTTGCTAATATACCTCGCTGATGCCACCTCTCCAAGAGTTTCTTTAATCAACTTAGTTAGCCGCACTGGGTTGGAAATGTCATGTTTTAAAGATATCCACATTAAATTTCATCAAAACTTTTAATTCTCCTTCCTCAATTCTTCTACCTTTATTAACTGGGCTTTCGCCACCACCACCGCTTCCCCTTCTCTTTCTTCCCCCTACACATCCACCTCCTGGACCCTGAGATTCCTCCTCCATTTCACTCTCACTATCTCCTACCAAGTTTGGCATATTGCAGACCATCCCTCTCCCGAGTCCCAACTGCTGCCTCTACAGTCCAGTGTTCGCTGAGCAGAGGTGGAAAAACTGGATTGACAAAGTAAAAGTCCTGCTTAGGTTTTCCTTCTGCCTGTGCTCTCAACACAGGTGATTTCACCAATTAGCTCATCAACCTGGCTTAGGGGATGTGGTAATTAGGATCAGTTGGTTCATTGAATTGGCTGATCCTAATTACCACATCCCCTAAGCCAGGTTAATGAGCTAATTTTGCACCCGGGTTTTTCCACCTCTGTCGCTGAGAGAGCTCTCCAGTCAGCCTTTCATATGAATCCCCTAAATAAGATATGATCCAACCAATTCACTTCATAAGTCACTTAATTAGTTGATTAAGATCCACCTGTGTGCAATCAAAGTGTCACATGACCTGTCACACGATGTCTGTATAAATAAATCAACCTGTCCTGGAAGGACCCTGACTCTGCTACACTACTAAGCAAGAAACATGAAAACCAAGGAGCACTCCAAACAGGTCAGAGACAAAGCTGTGGAGAAGTATAGATCAGAGTTGCATCATAAAAAATATCCCAAACTTTGAATATCCCACAGAGCACCATTAAATCCATTATAGCAAAATGGAAAGAAAATGGCACCACTACAAACCTGACAAGAGAAGGCCACCCACCAAAATTCACAGATTAGGCAAGGAGGGCATTAGTCTTAGGCTACATTCACACTGCAGGCTGAAGTGACTCAAATCCGATCTTTTCGCCCATATGTGACCTGTATCCAATCTTTTATTGACAATATGAACGACACAGATCCGATTTTTTCAAATCCGACCCAGGCCGTTTGGATATGTGGTCCTAATTCCGATCCCTATCCGCTCTTTTCATATGCGACTTCAGTCTGAACCGCCAGGTCGCATTCATCCGACTTACACGTCATCAACAAGCCACAAACGTCACTATTCTGCGCTGAAGTAGGCGGCGGGTCTCTCAAAAAAAGTTACAACAACATGGCGCATAATCACGGGCGCAGATAGAGGGGGGAACTCGTCCCACCCAGATTTAAATTCACCTCGTTCGGTCCCCCCCACTTATAGGGAGGAAAAAACGTCTATGCTGTCTTTCTTTGTATAAGGCAAACCTCACGGAAAAATCAAAAGACTAATTACCATTCAGTTTATTGAGGTGCACAGCAGTGTATACATAGTTGCAACAACTCACATAAAACAAAGACTGATATTCGGTTGGTTGAGCTGCGCAGACTGCACAGGTTGCGAACTCGAGCTTGGTTGCTATGGTTACTAACAACAAGTTTGACAGGCATATCGGGGTTGGGGTTGGTTTGCTGGCAGCTTTGTCACCCCCAGTTTTTTGTCCCTCCCAGTTCAAAAAATGTATCTGCGCCCCGCGCATGACATCAATGCGAGGGACGCTTCGGGCTGTGAAGGTTCAGAATCTTCTCAATGGAAGGACGCAGAGGTTAGGGAGCTGATTTCCATTTGGGGGGATGCAGCTATTCAAGCTAGATTGGATGGGTCATACCGCAACCGGGCGGTTTTACTTCCGTAAACACTGGCCATGCTCACTGCGTGTGACGTTGTCATATCCTGCAATGCGCATGCGGAACACTTTTAGGTCGCTTTTCGTTCATACTGAGGATCACATACAAGTCGCATATATTTGTTAATGTGAACGACCTCACAAAAAAATCGGATTTCACAAAAAAATCGGAATTGAGCATTAAGCCTTGCAGTGTGAACGTAGCGTTAGATGCAACAGAGACACCAAAGATAACACTGAAGGAGCTGCAAAGATCCACAATGGAGATGGGAGTATTTGTCCATAGGACCACTGTAAGCTGTACACTCCACAGAGTGAGGCTTAATGGAAGAGTAGCCAGAAAAAAGCCATTGCTTAAAGAAAAAAATAAGAAAACACATTTGGAGTTTGCCCAGCAGCATGTGGCAGACTCCCCAAACACATGGAAGAAGATTCTCTGTCCAGATGAGACCAGAATTGAACTTTTTGGCCTTCATGGGAAATGCCAATGTTTGACGCAAACCCAACACTTCCCCTCACCCTGAAAACACCATTCTTACAGTGAAGCATGGTCATGGCAGCCTCATGCTGTGGGGATGTTTTTCATCTGCAGGGACAGGAAAGCTGGTCAGTATTGAAGGAAAGATGGATGGCACTAAATACAGGGCAATTCTGGAGGAAAACCTGTTTGAGTTGGTCAGAGGTTTGAGACTGGGATTGAAGATTCACATTCCAGCAGGACAATGACCCTAAACATACTGCTAAATGTACACTGGAGTGGTTTAAAGGGAAACATTTAAAAGTCTTGGAATGGCCTAGTCAAAGCCCAGACCTCCATCCAATTAAGTATCTGTTGTATAACTTGAACATTGCTGTATACCAACGCAACCCATCTACAGTAACTGAAAGGAGTTGAAGCAGTTTTGCCTTGAGTAATGGGCAAAAATCCCAGTGGCTAGATATGCTAATGGAGACATACCCCAATGTATACCTAAAACATACATGTGCTAATGGAGACATACCCCAATGTATACCTAAAACAAAAAAGATGCAGTGATGGGAAAAGCTGAAAATTGGACTCATCAGAGAAGATGACCTTACTCCAGTCCTTACGGTCTAATCCTTATGATCTTTAGCAAACCTCAACCTGGCTCTTCATTGCTTCTCATTGATGAAGGGCTTTTTTCTAGCTTTGCATGATTTCAACCCCACCTGGAGGAGCCTGTTTTGAACCGTCTGTGCCGTGCACTGAATCCCAGCTTCCATTTGCCATTGTTTTTGTAGGTCACGATGTCATCCTATTGTTGTTGAGTGACATTCGAAACAGTTAACAATCATCACAGTCAGGTCAGAGTCATTTTCACCCTCTTGCAGTCTGTAACTTTGTTGTCCCCAATGTCTGCTGCTTGACCTTGTTCTTATGAACTGCTGTCTTTGAAGTTTTGAGGACGGAAGCAACCTGATGCTCACTGTATCCCTCTGTCAGTCAAGCCAGAATTGAACCCTTCTTTTTCTCACTCAACCCTTTTCTTTTGAACTCTTTTGGCATGATGAATATATATTTTTGTATTTCAATTATATTTAAGGTATTGTTAGCACTGTTTTTGCCATCCAAACTGGTCCTATTGCAAGAGGATAATAATGGGGGAAGCCATTGCCTCATGGTTAGGGAAGCAGCTTTGGGACCAGAATGTCATTCTTTTGATTCCCTGGACCAGTAGGAATGGCTGTAGTGCCCTTGAGCAAAGCAGCTAACTCCCAACTGCTCGCCAGGCTGCTCTGGGTATGTTGTACATCGCTCTGGATAAAAGCATCTGCTAAATGCCATTAATGTAATGTAATGACCACTATCTACATCACTATCACCCCTTCCATAGCCTCTGTTCAGCTGCTAAGGACTTGCATCACTGACCTTAAGCAATGGCTGCATAAGAACTGCCTTACACTTAATGCTAGCAAAACAGAGGTTCTATTAGTAGGTACCAAAAGACAGGTTCTGAACTTCTCCAGTTTTACTATTGATGTTGATGGTGTGTCTATTAGTCCTTCCCAAGTTATAAAAAACCTTGGAGTTCTCTTTGACTCCACCCTTACGTTTGAACCCCATCTTAAACTAATTACTAAGAATGGTTTCTTTCACCTCCACAATCTTGCACGTCTCCGCCCTTTTCTCTTGGAAACTGATGCCAAAATGTTGGTCAATGCGTTTATTTTTTTCTCGTCTTGACTACTGCAATTCTCTCTTTTATGGTCTCCCTGCCACATTGCTCAATCGCCTGCAGTACATCCAAAACTCAGCAGCAAGAGTCCTCACACCAAGCTCACTGCTCACATCACTCCTGTTTTACAGCAACTGCATTGGTTGCCAATTATTTCTCAGATCAAATACAAAATCTTGCTTTTAACCTATAAAGCTCTTCATGGTTTCGCCCCTTCCTATCTCTGTGAGCTAATTCATTTGTACTGTCTCTTCCGCTCCCTCAGATCTTCTGTCTGTGGACTTCTGACTGTTCCACATTTTAAACTGGCATCTATGGGTGGCAGATCATTCAGTGTTGCTGCTCCTAAACTTTGGAACTCGTTACCACAATCGCTTTGTGACTGTTCCACTCTCTCTTCCTTCAAAGCTAACTTGAAAACTTTTCTCTTTACCTCACACTACTCTTCCTAGTGTGGCTTTTTTTTTTTTGGGTAACTCCTGTGTAAAGCGTCCTTGGGTTTGTGAAAGGCGCTATATAAATTGAACTTATTATTACAAGAACAAGGGCAGCAAAGCTGACTGTGGGAACCACAGGGGCATTTCCTTGCTGTCTATTGCTGGCAAGAGCTTTGCCCACATCATCCTGAACAGACTTGTTACAGTGTCTGAGGCCAACTTGCCAGAAGCTCAGTGTGCCTAGAGCAGAACCTTGACCTCTATGCCTTGTTTATCGATACTGACTAAGGCCTTCGATACTGGCAGCAGAGAGGCCCTCTGGTCAGTCCTGGCAAAGTATGGCTGTCCACCCAAGTTCGTTTCAATCTTCAGGCTTTTCCAAGATGGCATGAAAGGACAAGTACTCTTCAATGGCGATCAGTCTGATCCTTTTGAAATCTCAAACAGAGTGAAACAGCGCTGCATCCTGACACCACTCTTGTTCAGTCTATTCTTCACTTGTGTCTTCAAAGAAGCCATGCTAGATCTGGATGTGAGTGTGTATATCTGTGACCACCTTGATGGTTCCAGCTTTGACCTGCGACAGCTCACAGCAAAGACAAAGACACCTACAAATCTCATATGGGAAGTGCTCTTTGAAGACAACTGCACCATGATGAGCCACAAGCCCAGTGACCTACAGATCATGCTTGATAAATTTGCTGAGGCCTCAAAGCAATTTGGACTCATCAGCCTGAACAAAACAAAGATTCTCTATCAGCCAGCTCCAAACTTCACAGCCACGCAGCCAACCAATCAATGGCACAGAACTGAAGATTGTCAACAGCTTCAGTTACCTTGGTAGTGTGATCTCCAGTGATGGATCTCTTGATAAAGGGATATCCTCCAGGATCAGCAAAGCCAGCCAAGCCCTCAGAAGACTCTGCAACAGGGTGCTCAACCACCACAACGTCACCATGTCTACCAAACTGAAAGTTTACAATGCTGTGGTCATACCTTCACTTCTGTATGGGTGCTAGACATGGACTGTACTCTGGTGCCATCTGAAACATCTGGAGAAGTTCCACATGTGGGCCCTCTGCTCTATTCTCGTCATCCGCTGGAAAGACAGGGTCACTAACATCGAAGTACTGGACAAAGCCAAGACAGTGTCCTTTGAAGCAATGCTGCTGAAGTCTCTACTACAGTTGTCTGGCCATGTCATATGGATGGCAAATGAATACCAAAGCAGCTGCTAATTGGAGCGCTAGCGCTGGGACAGAGGAAACAGCATTGGCCATGCAAGCACTACAAGGACAATCTGAAGAACAGTCTCAAGTGGTGCGTCATCAAACCAACTGATTTTGCTGAAATTGCACAAGATAGACCTTGCTGGCACGCTTTGACAAGGAGACTGCCAGCTTTCCTGGAGGAAGAGCGCAGAAGACAATCAGAAGCTGCTTGTGAAAGCTGCCACAGAGCAGCATTTGTCTTTGCTGTGACTACTGAGTTCTAGTGCCCCGTCTGCTCCTGACTCTGCAAGTCCAGACTGGGACTGCAGAGCCACGTCTGAGTTCACCGATAGCTACACAGCCATGTCTTTGTTGAATCCAAGGTACAAATAAGACAGTGAACAATCACTGTGATCACATCAGTTACCACCCCATCACAGTGAACCACCCTGTCACAACAGTCACCACCCCATCACAGTGAATCACCCCATCAAATCAGTTACCACACTGTCACATTAGTCTTCACCCCACCACATTAGTCACTACCCTGTCCCAGTGACCCACCCCATGACATCATTCACTACCCTGTCCCAGTGATCCACCCCATCACATCAGTTACCACCCCTTCACAGTGAACCACCCCATCACATCAGTTACCACCCCATCACAGTGAACCACCCCATCACATCAGTTACCACCCCATCACAGTGGACCACTCTGTCATATCAGTGACCACCCCATCACAGTGAACCACCCCTTCACAGTGAACCACCCCATCACATCAGTTACCACCCTGTCACATCAGGTACCACCCCATCACATCAGTTACCACCCCATCACATTAGTCACCACCCTGTCCCAGTGACCCACCCCATCACATCAGTTACCACCCCTTCATAGTGAACCACCCTGTCATATCAATTACCACCTCATCACAGTGACCCATCCCAACACATCAGTTACCACCCTGTCACAACAGTCACCACCCCATCACAGTGAACCACCCCATCAAATCAGTTACCACCCCATCAGAGTGTATCACTCCATCACATCAGTTACCATCCTGTCACATTAGTCACCACCCTGTCTCACTAGTCACCACCCTGTCCCAGTGACCCACCCCATCACATCAGTTACCACCCCATCACAGTGAACCACCCTGTCAAATCAGTTACCACCCCGTCACAGTGAACCACCCCATCACATCAGTTATCACCCCATCACAGTGAACCACCCCATGACAGTGAATCACCCTGTCATATCAGTTACCACCCTGTCACATTAATCACCACCCCATCCCAGTGACCCACCCCGTCACATCAGTTACCATCCCACAGTGAACCATGGCCTAACTGGGAAGTCATGGCCTTATGGTTAGAGAAACAGCTTTGAGACCAAGAGGTTTGATTTCCTGGACTGGCAGGAATGACTGAAGTGCCCTAGAGCAAGGCCCCTAACCCAACTGCTCCCCAGGCTGCTCTGGGTATGTTGTACATCGCTCTGGATGAAAGCATCTGCTAAATGCCTGTAATGTAATGTAATTATAAATGTCCCTGAGAGAGGGTGGAACACTGAAGCACAAGCAGGCAGGTAGTGGTGGTAAATTCAGCTTGTTTATTCTTTAAACAGTTTTCCAGCGATGACTATTGTGTGTTACACTA
This sequence comes from Neoarius graeffei, assembly GCF_027579695.1. Lineage (NCBI taxonomy): Eukaryota > Metazoa > Chordata > Actinopteri > Siluriformes > Ariidae > Neoarius > Neoarius graeffei. The sequence continues at coordinate 10,302,522 of NC_083581.1, forward strand.
CACACACACACACACACACACACACACAAAGCATCAATTAAATACAGGTGTGATCGTTTTGCCACTCACCTTCTCTGTCGTTGCCCTCCATTCACAAACCGGCGTTTGACCACGTCTCTGCTGCCACAGTAATGTAATGTGACTACCCCATCACAATGAACAACCCTGTCACATCAGTGAACCACCTCATCACAGTGGAACACACCATCACATCAATGACCACAGTAATCAACCCTGTCGCATCAGTTACCACCCCGTCACAGTGAACAACCCCATCATATTGAACAACCCTGTCATGTCAGTTACCACCCTATCACATTGAACCACCCTGCCACATCAGTTACCACCCCATCACAGTAACCCACCCTGTCACATCAGCTACCACCCTATCACAATGGACCATTCTGTCATACTAGTGACCACCCCATCACAGTGAACCACCCCTTCACAGTGAACCACCCCATCACATCAGTTACCATGCCCTCACAAGGTCATTTTGTTAAAGAAGGATGGAAATGCAGTGAAGTGCTCCATAAATTAATGCTGAATAACATTCTTGTTTTGTGGACTAATGATATCACTGTAACTTTTATTTGAAAATTTGAAGTGAATCAGTACTCTTTGTGTCTGTGTCTACAGTGCCTTGAAAAAGTATTCATACCCCTTGAACTTTTTCACATTTTTCCACCTTATAACCACAAACTTAAAAATTTTTTATTGAGATTTTATGTGATAGACCAACACAGAGTAGCACATAATTGTGAAGTGAAACGAAAATGATAAATGGTCTTCAAAATTTTAAACAAATAAAAATCTGAAAAATGTGGTGTGCATTAGTATTCAGCCCCCTGTACTCTGATACCACTAAATACAATCCAGTGAAATCAATTGCCTTCAGAAGTCATCTAATTAGTTAATAGAGTCCTACTGTGTGTAATTTACTCTCAGCATAAATACACTTGTTCTGTGAAGGCCTCAGTGGTTTGTTAGAGAACACTGAAGAACAAACAGCATCATGAAGACCAAAGAACTCACCAGACAGGTCAGGGATAAAGTTCTGGAGAAGTTTAAAGCAGGGTTAGGTTATAAAAAATATCCCAAGCTCTGAACATCTCAGGAAGCACTGTTCAATCCATCATTCAAAAATGGAAAAAGTATGGCACAACTGCAAACCTACCAAGACATGGCTGTCCACCTAAACTGACAGAGCGAGCAAGGAGAGCACTGGTCAGAGAAGCAGACAAGAGGCCCATGATCACTCGGGAGGAGCTGCAGAAATCCACAGCTCAGGTGGGAGAATCTGTGCACAGGACAACTATTAAGTTGTACACTCCACAAATCTGGCCTTTTTGGAAGAGTGGCAAGAAGAAAGCCATTGTTGAAAGACAGGCATAAGAAGTCCCGCTTGCAGTTTGCCAGAAGCCATGTAGGGGACACAGCAAACATGTGGAAGAAGGTGCTTTGGTCAGATGAGACCAAAGTTGAACTTTTTGGCCTAAATGCAAAGCGCTATGTGTGGCGGAAAACTAACACTGCTCATCACCCTCCACACACCATCCCCACTGTGAAACATGGTGGTGGCAGCATCATGCTATGGGGATGCTTTTCTTCAGCAGGGACAGGGAAGCTGGTCAGAGTTGATGGGAAGATGGATGGAGCTAAATACAGGGCAATCCTGGAAGAAAACCTGTTGGAGGCTGCAAAAGACTTGAGACTGGGAAGGAGATTCACCTTCCAGCAATACAGTGACCCTAAACATACAGCCAGAGCTACAATGGAATGGTTTAGATCAAAGAATATTCATGCGTTAGAATGGCCCAGTCAAAGTCCAGACCTAAATCCCATTGAGCAACTGTGGCAAGACTTGAAAATTGCTGTTCACAGACGCTCTCCATCCAATCTGGCTGAGCTTGAGCTATTTTGCAAAGAAGAATGGGCAAAAATTTCAGTGTCTAGATGTGCAAAGCTGGTACAGACATACCACAAAAGACTTGCAGCTGTAATTGCAGCAAAAGGTGGCTCTACAAAGTATTGACGCAGGGGGGCTGAATACTAATGCACATCACATTTTTCAGATTTTTATTTGTTTAAAATTTTGAAGACCATTTATCATTTTCATTTCACTTCACAATTATGTGCTACTCTGTGTTGGTGTCTATCATAAAATCTCAATAAATTTTTTTAAGTTCATGGTTGTAAGGTGGAAAAATGTGAAAAGGTTCAAGGGGTATGAATACTTTTTCAAGGCACTGTATGTCCGAATAATTAAGAATAATATTATTAAGGATTTCATACTTGAGGTGGGAACATGTGTTTTTTGGAGGAGTAACATATCTTTAATGTTGTGGATCCCCCCAAAAAGTTTGCTCTTAATGAAAATTTTGAAATTTACAAAGTTTCATAGAATGACTTGAATGATTGCAAAATATATGTATTTTTCAAAAAACAATAAGATTTCTCAGTTTCAACATTTGATTTGTTGTATTTTGACTATTTTCAATGAAATATAGTGTTTCCCTGAATTGCAAATCATCATATTCTCTTTTTATTTACACTGCAAAAACCTGAAAACTGAATTTGAGGAGAAAATTCCTTAATATTAGTGAAATTATCTTGCTGCATGGACAGATAATTTTACTTGTCAAAACTTCTTGGAATAAGTTGGTTACAATCTAGAACTAGTTAAACTAGTTCTAGATTGTACCCAACTTATTCCAAGATGTCTTGCCAAGTAAAATTATCTGTCCATGCAGCAAGATAATTTCACTAGTATTAAGGAATTTTCTCCTCAAATTCAGTTGTCAGTTTTTTGCAGTGTACATGCTGCACAGCATTCCAACTATTTTGGAAATGGAGTTGTACAATCCTCTGTCTTGTGAGCCAATAGAAAACAACTAGGAGAGCCTGTGGTCTCTGTAAATGGGGAAGGGGGGGGAGGAGCCACTAATGCCGCTTTTCCACTACAAACGCGGCTGAGCCGTGCCGTGCCGAGTCGAGCTGAGTCGAGCTGAGCGGGGCTGTTGGAGTTGCATTTCGACTACAACCGCGCTGAACCGTGCTGGCTGGAAGTGGGTGGACACATTGGGTGGAGTTAGCGAAAGTGGGTGGACGTCATGTGATGTCGTTAAGCAGCGCAAACAGTGACATCAGTGACAGTGGCGGAACAAGTCAGAGCCGGGCCGGGGTCGGGGCAAATGACCGGGCCCTTTATTAAAGCTTATCATAACATCATTTTAGGCTACAAAATGTCCGCAACTGCGGTGTTTACCAATTTCAACACTACCGGGTGCAACTATGTTATTTAGTACATCAAGTCCTTCAAACGAACATGTAACTCAGAAACAAAAAACATTAGGATACTGTACATGGCTCATAATAAAACATCAATAGCCTATACTGCGCACATTATTTGAAGGGCATACGAATGAGCGCTCAGAGGTTGCAACGGTGACAGGAAGAGTCAGAAATAAAAGGAGGGCGGTGCAAACCTCACTGAATGCACTGTGTTTACCAATTTCAACACTCCGGGGTGCAACTGTGTTATTTTGTACATTAAGTCCTTCAAACGAACATGTAACTCAGAAACAAAAAACATTAGGCGACATACTGTACATGACTCATAATAAAACATCAATAGCCTACTGCGCGCATTATTTGAAGGGCATACGACGAGCCTTGCGCTCCGCGAACTCGTCCACGATGCTCTGTATGTCACTGATTCAGTGAGCTTTTAAGCGGTAGTCTCACGACCCGAATAGTAAACAATAAACATGGAGGACATGGAGTCGTTAGTGTTGCTGGTCTTGGTGCTGTGGCTTGTTGTCACCGACAACGCCAACAGATACTGGCAAGAGCGTATAGATGAGGCGAGGCGCATAAGGCTTCAGAAATTCTCGTAATTCGTAATTATTCTTCTTCCGGGTTTACGGTGTTTACAGATCCCAGCGCGCTCGCGGGGCGTGTGTGGGCATGTGAGGACACTCCTCCTCACCAATCAGTGCACAGGGGAGTGTCTGCTCACGCCCCCAACCTCACTCGGCACGGTTTGGCTTGCTTCAGCCCCACTCCAAAACGGTGCGAGTTTTAGGGGCTAAGCAGGGCTGAAACGAGCTGAGTCGTGCTGGTTTTTGGTAGTCGAAACGCGAGCCGTTTCGGGCTGAAGTGAGCTGAAGCGAGCTGAAGCGAGCTGAAGCGAGCTGAAAAAGGGTAGTGGAAAAGGGCCATAAAGTAATGGTCAAAGTTGACTTGGTGAAAAAAAAATTTACATACACTAAGGTTTTGTGATAAAATGCTGTTTATTTTTTTTCTCAAGGCTGCTGAGATATATTGTTAACAGTGTTGGCACTTCTGAAATTATTAATAGCCCTTAAGGATATTTAAAATAAATTTAAACTAGTTTTCCCTCAGCCTTCATTTTTGGCTTTGACGAGTTCCTGTTTACCTGGCAGAAAGCACCTGATACCCCACTATAAAATAGTTGGTGAACAGCAATTTTCAGGTCTTGCTACAGATTTGGATTGAGGTTCAGGCTTTGAGCATTGGACGATGAGCCTCCGTCCCAGTCTCAAGTCTGCTGGTGACTGGAAAATGTTTTTCTTCTGCATTTTGTTCCTTTCATCTTATCCACAATCCTGACCATTTTCCTAGTACACCCTGATGAACAGCATCTTCAGTGATACTGGCAGCAACATGCTTCAAGTCTATAGGGAAACTTTAAGCAGTCTTTTACTGAACTTATTAATAAACTGTTTCCTTTTGTTTACAAAGGTTGATTTAGATGTGTTAAACCATTTTTGATATAATATAATACTTCACTTAGAAATGTGTGTATGTGGCTGCTTGTCAGGAGGATCCTCTGAATCAAACACTGAAATTCGATGCAGAGCTCAAATTCTGGAGAGCTGCAGATGCGATTGAAATCAAACCTGAAGAAAGAGTTGAGAAAGAAAGGAGTGAAAAAGGAGAGGAGCATGTGAAAAGAGCGATTTGGCGACATGAAGCACCTCAAACTCTTCTGAATGCTCTGGCAAACATGGAGGTCTCATCCACCTGCTCTATATATTCATCTACACAGGGTACGTGGGAAATGAATAACATGCACACAGAAAACTGAATAAACAGTGAGTATGTAAAATCATAGAGCAGTTGGATGCATTTTTGGGAGAGGATTAACCACACTTGTTTGAAAACATGCACTTACAGAAATCCTTGACTGGTTCATGTTGCTGAAATATAGTCATATATATTTTATATATATATATATAATATATATATATATTTTTTTTTTTTTTTTTTTTTTACTGTAGCCAGAGGTACCGATCAGGAAGAGAAAAAGCAAAGTCCAGAAGAGCGGAGAAAATGGACAGACTGCCCTCCTAATACACTCCTTAATGCTCTGGCTAAGGCACAACTCACCTACTCTACATTGGGTAACATGGGCAAGTATACAGTTCAATTTGATGAATGTAAACATTTTTCTTTGTGACAGTACTATACAAGTTTATTCTAGATTCTATATATACATATTCTATACTGTTATAGGAAATTTGTCAACAATGGGTTGATGTGATGTGGGCTGACAGGAAGTTGAGTTACTGTTACCATCATGAAGTTGATTATTTTCCTCTGACAAGGATGCCTGAATTGTTTTATTCCTTTTATACCACAGCAATTTGTCAGTGATTACAAATTTTATTTATTAAAAGATAATACACTCATATCCATTTATATCATTTTTTTATCCATTTATAGTTACATTTAATGTTGTGGAATGTCAGTGAAGCAAGTTAGTTCTTTTTATCACTTAAGTTGTTTGCAATAAATTTTAATGCCATTTTCTTGTGTTAATAAGAAAATTGTTGCATTATCTCAGCAAAGCTAGGTTTCTCCTGATGATGAGTTAATTTTTCTCATTATCCCAAGATAACAAAGCTTGTTATCTTATGACAATAAGACCCTTTATGGGTTGTCACAGTGGATCATGTGAAATATGCCAGAGGCCTGGGAGCATGATCTACATATTTAATTAAGCATAGGTTTTTACACTGGATGCCCTTCCTTACGCAACCCTCCCCAATCTATCCAGGCATGGGACAAACACAAAGTACCATATGCGCTGGCTTGTGCAACCCCAGTGGCTGGGTATTTTACCTAATCTGCATGTCTTTAAACTGTGGGAGGAACCCCATGCAGACACGTGGAGAATATGCAAACTTCACACAGAAAGGCCCCTGTCAGCAGTGAGGTTTGAACCCAGAATCTTCTTGCTGTGAAGCGACAGTAATAACCACGGCACCACCTCATTTTGAATTAATTTTTAATCATTCTTTAAATAATAAGTCATTTTTACTTGTAGATATTTATGTAATTTTATTGCTATTTTTTAATTTTTCATTCATTCAGTATTGACAAACCAAATGAATGTGAAATTATGTGTGATGCCTGTAGATGTCCGAGGCAGCACACACGCCACAATGGTCGGAGAGGCACGGATAACCTGCTGAACCCCATTCATGGTTGGGGATTACAATTATAACCCATGAATGAGGAATTCCCAGGAAGCACAGGTCATAAGTTTGTGTTGATTAAGTTCCTGCCCTTTGTACACTCTGCCAGGTGCTACTACGTTTATTAAATAAATAAATAAATAAATGAATGAATGAATGAATGAAAATACATCAATAACTAGGCTATATACTAGTGCATCTAAAAAAATTAGAATACCATGAAAAAGTTCCTTTTTTTTCATAATTTAATTCAGAAAGGTAAACTTTCATATATTCTATATTCATTACATGTAAAGTGAAATATTTAAAGCCTTTTTTGTTTTAATTTTGATGATTATGGCTATAGCTCATGAATCCAGTATCTCAAATTATTAGAATATTCCCTAAGATCAATCAAAAAAAAGATTTACAATACAGAAATGTCCAACTTCTGAAAAGTATATTCATTTATACACTCTACTTGGTTGGGGCTCCATTACCATGAATTACTGTATCAATGCGGTGTGGCATGGAGGTGATCAGTCTGTGGCACTGCTGAGGTGTTATTGAAGCCCAAGTTGCTTTGATAGTGGCCTTCAGTGTATCTGTATTTTTGGGTCGGGTGTTTCTCATCTTCCTCTTGACAATACCCCATAGATTCTCTATGGGGTTCAGGTCAGGCAAGTTGGCTGGCCAATCAAACACAGTAATATCATGGTCAGCAAACCATTTGGTAGTAGTTTTGGCACTGTGGGTAGGTGCTAAGTCCTGCTGGAAAAGGAAATCAGCATCTCCAAAAAGCTCGTCAGCAGATGGAAGCATGAAGTGCTCTAAAATCTCCTGGTAGATGGCTGTGTTGACTTTGGACTTGATAAAATACAATGGACCAACACCAGCAGATGACATGGCACCCCAAATCATCACAGACTGTGGAAACTTCACACTGGGCTTCAAACACCTTGGATTCTGTGCCTCTCCACTCTTCCTCCAGACTCTAGAACCGTGATTTCCAAATTAAATGCAAAATGTACTTTCATCTGAAAAGAGGACTTTGGACCACTGAGCAACAGTCCATTTCTTTCTCTCCTTAGCCCAGATAAGACACTTCTGACATTGTCTCTGGCTCAGGAGTAGCTTGATATTAGGAATGCGAAAGTTGTATCCCCTTTCTTGAAGATGTCTATTTGTGATGGGTCTTGATACACTGACACCAGCCTCAGTCCACTCCTTGTGAAGCTCTCCCAAGTTCTTGAATCAACTTTTCTTGACAATCCTCTCAAGACAGCGGCCATCCCTGTTGCTTGTGCACCTTTTCCAGCCACCCTTTTCAGCAATGACCTTTTGTGGCTTACCCTCCTTGTGGAGGGCATCAGTGATCATCTTCTGGACAACAGTCAAGTCAGCAGTCTTCCCCATGATTGTGGTTGTGTGTACTGAACTAGAATGAGAGATACACTGTGTTCATACTGTTTTACTCAAACTCGAAATGAAATATTCTAATATTTTGAGATGGGTTTTTTTTATGTTTTTGTACTGTATGCCATACTGATTAAAATTAAAATAGAAAAATGCTTGAAACATTTTAGTTTATGTGTAATGAGTCTATAATATATAACATTTTCACTTTCTTAAATAACTGATGGAAAATATTGAACTTTTTCACAATATTCTAATTTTTTGAGATGCGACAGACAGACAGACAGACAGACAGACAGACAGACAGACAGATAGATAGATAGATAGATAGATAGATAGATAGATAGATAGATAGATAGATAGATAGATAGATTGATTGATTGATTGATTGATATTTCCCACTCACTCCTTCCTTCAGGTGGTCCTTTTTCCCCCTTCAAGTTCAGGTCTGCTACCAGAGGCCTGTGCAGTATCTTAGCTGTTCCTAGAACTGCACTTTTCTGGATATACACACACACAGTATTGTGCAAAATTAGGAAGCAAGTTTGACAGTAGGCAGCATAAGGGTGTAGTGGTTAGCACTGTCGTTTCCTCTGAGTGCTCTGGTTTCCCCCACAGTCCAAAGACATGCAGGTTAGGTTAATTGCTGGCTGTGAATTGTTGTTTAAATTTTTGTTCATCTGTGATGATTTGGCGACTTGTCTAGGGTGTCCCCCCTTTCGCCCATAGTCAGCTGGGATAGGCTCCAGCTTGCCAATGACCCTGCACAGGATAAGCAGTTATGGATAATGGATGGATGGAAGTTTGACAAAGTGTCCAGAAGAACTTTGGCTGGTTGTGCAGGATGCTCAGTAAAACCTAGAGCTCATTTCCTGATAAAACTACATTCATTGTACCTGAGACTGCTATTTTTTTTTTATGTCAAAACATTTCATTTTTTTTAAAGCCATTTTTGGTCAACAGCATTTCTTGAGATGTGCCTAAGACTTTTGTATAGTACTGTGTGTGTGTGTATATATATATATATATATATATATATATATATATATATATATATATATATATACACATCCACCATCCATTACGGTATCTGTAGCCACTTATTCTGTTCTACAGGGTCACAGGCAAGCTGGAGCCTATCCCAGCTGACTATGGGCAAGAGGCAGGGTACACCCTGGACAAGTCGCCAGGTCATTGCAGGGCTGACACAGAGACAAACAACCATTCACACTCTCATTCACACCTACAGTCAATTTTGAGCCACCAATTAACCTAACCTACATATTAAAAAAATGCAGACATAAAAGGATAGGTGGATGTGCTGCATAGACTTGGGCAATAATAATCTCACAGTTGTGGGGTTAATGACCTTAGAAATAGGAAAGGGACCAACAAACCTGGGAGCCAGCTTATGGGAGGGGACCTTGAAGGGGAGATTGGCCTTGGGCAACATGATTCTTTGTCCTGGGTGGTAAACAGGAGCCAGCCTGTGATGTTGATCTGCCATCCTCTTGTATGCATGATTGGAATGTAACAGGTGACCTCTGGCACATGCACAAACTCTGCGACAGCATCAGATAAAGGCTTGGACCAAACGGACCAATGCCTCCTCCTCCTCCTGTCAGAGAAAAAGAGGGGGCTGGTAACTGAGGCAACACTGGAAAGGGGTCAGCCTAGTGGATGATGAGGGAAGGCTGTTGTGGGTATATTCCATCCAAGGAAGCGCCTGGCTCCAGGAGGAAGACTCACTGGATGTTAGGCATAGTAGGGCAACCTCTACAACTCGAAGGCAGTGGACTTGAGTGGTAGGTGATAGCGGTTCTTAACAGTAATAGCATTTAGTCCCTGATAGTCAGTGCAGGGCCTGTGGGATTTACCTTTCTTTTCTACAAAAAAGAACCCCGTTCCTGCCAGGGAGGAGTCTGAGCAGAAGATAGCCAGGAAGCAAGGCAACAGCTCCTCTAAGAGATGATGGTCCCTTTCCTCCAGTTAATGTGGGGGTTGTGGAGGTGTAACCAGGTACGGTAAGGCCAAGCACAATAAGCTCAAGGGAGTCATCCATGGCATAGAACAAAATCCTTTTGACATAATTACCTGAAACTGGGTATGGGAAATGGGACTGAGTTCAGACCCGTTCAGAGCTTTGGTCACAAGGGGACAATCTAACTCCCACAAGGGTATGCCCAGTTCCTCGGCTCAGGAAGTCATGATAAAGCTCTGATCAGCACCAGAGTCAGTGAGGGCTTGGACAGATTGGATTTTATTCTGAAATGTAATCTCGACAGTCAACGCTGATCTAGCAGCAGGGGAAGTATTGTAGAGACACCCACCCATATCCCTGCATTTACTGGTGGGAAGACCCTTTTACCGGGCAGTGGGAGATGAAATGTCCAGACTATCCACAGTAAAAACAGGAACTATTTTCTTAAAGGTGTATTCTTTCCTCTGGGGTTACCCAGGTCCTGCCTAATTGCATGGGCTCCAATTCATTGGGGGTGGCAGCCTCCGATGGAGGGCTGATGGTCCTGGGTTCGACCCTTTGACTCCATCTCTGATCCCTTCTCTGATTACGCAGCTGTAAGAAAGCGCCCACCCAACCAGCCACCCAGGCTATCAGGAAGGTCATGAGGTGCAATCTCATCCAAGATGGCATAGTTTAGGCTATGAAAGAAGGCATCATGTAAGGCACTCATGTTCCAGTTGACTGCTGTGGCAAGGGTCCAGAATTCGATGGCGTAATCGTTAACTGAATGAGCACCTTGCTTCAGCCCCATCAGCTGTCTCTCTGCCTCCCTGCCCTTGGGAGAATGGTCAAAAATCTTTTGCATCTCCTCCGTGAACTCCCTGATACTCGAACAGCAGGGCGCTCTGGCATACCAAACAGCTGTTCCATGCTCTCGCGCCTTTTTTGTTAAAAGTGTGATGACATAAGCTTCAAGATTCAAAGATTTTTGTCAATTCACTATACAGTGCCTTGAAAAAGTATTCATACCCCTTGAACTTTTTCACATTTTTCCACCTTACAACCACAAACTTAAAAGTTTTTTATTGAGATTTTATGTGATAGACCAACACAGAGTAGCACATAATTGTGAAGTGAAACGAAAATGATAAATGGTCTTCAAAATTTTAAACAAATAAAAATCTTAAAAATGTGATATGCATTAGTATTCAGCCCCCTGCATCAATACTTTGTAGAGCCACCTTTTGCTGCAATTACAGCTGCAAGTCTTTTGTGGTATGTCTGTACCAGCTTTGCACATCTAGACACTGAAATTTTTGCCCATTCTTCTTTGCAAAATAGCTCAAGCTCAGCCAGATTGGATGGAGAGCGTCTGTGAACAGCAATTTTCAAGTCTTGCCACAGTTGCTCAATGGGATTTAGGTCTGGACTTTGACTGGGCCATTCTAACGCATGAATATTCTTTGATCTAAACCATTCCATTGTAGCTCTGGCTGTATGTTTAGGGTCATTGTATTGCTGGAAGGTGAATCTCCTTCCCAGTCTCAAGTCTTTTGCAGCCTCCAACAGGTTTTCTTCCAGGATTGCCCTGTATTTAGCTCCATCCATCTTCCCATCAACTCTGACCAGCTTCCCTGTCCCTGCTGAAGAAAAGCATCCCCATAGCATGATGCTGCCACCACCATGTTTCACAGTGGGGATGGTGTGTGCAGGGTGATGAGCAATGTTAGTTTTCTGCCACACAGCGCTTTGCATTTAGGCCAAAAAGTTCAACTTTGGTCTCATCTGACCAAAGCACCTTCTTCCATATGTTTGCTGTGTCCCCTACATGGCTTCTGGCAAACTGCAAACGGGACTTCTTTTGCCTGTCTTTCAACAATGGCTTTTTTCTTGCCACTCTTCCAAAAAGGCCAGATTTGTGGAGTGTACAACTTAATAGTTGTCCTGTGCACAGATTCTCCCACCTGAGCTGTGGATTTCTGCAGCTCCTCCCGAGTGATCATGGGCCTCTTGTCTGCTTCTCTGACCAGTGCTCTCCTTGCTCACTCTGTCAGTTTAGGTGGACAGCCATGTCTTGGTAGGTTTGCAGTTGTGCCATACTTTTTCCATTTTTGAATGATGGATTGAACAGTGCTTCTTGAGATGTTCAGAGCTTGGGATAATTTTTTATAACCTAACCCTGCTTTAAACTTCTCCAGAACTTTATTCCTGACCTGTCTGGTGAGTTCTTTGATCTTCATGATGCTGTTTGTTCTTCAGTGTTCTCTAACAAACCACTGAGGCCTTCACAGAACAAGTGTATTTATGCTGAGAGTAAAATACACACTAGGACTCTATTAACTAATTAGATGACTT